>NC_045618.1:19191119-19519322 GCF_009829155.1 Mustela erminea
AATAATATAGAAAGGCTCTTTCGCCTTGCCAGATTCAACAGCAAGTTGCATTTTGGCTTCTTCAATAAAATTTACACCATTGGGTTCTCGGGCTCTCCTTCCAGCTTCCAGGCTCTGTCTTCCAGGCATGCCCACCCCACCTGAAACAGCCATTTCTCCTCCAGACCCTTCACATCTCCACACCCACCCCTTTTATCAAAGTTCAGCTCTTTACTCATAGAAGAAATCTGATTACTTAGCAGTAATTTTCTAAGCCACTCTCCACTTTTCTTCACCTACCAGCCTAAGTCCATATTACTAGATGTTTTGAAGAAAGACTCAGGTCAACTAGATCACACTCTGTAATAAATCAAGTTTTATTGTCCAAGTGTGTGTGTGTGTGTGTGTGTGTGTGTGTGTAAACATGTATGCATATATGTATCTTCACATAACATACGCATATATATATAGTGTGTATATGTGTATATATATACATGTGTGTGTGCTTCTGCATGTTTAAATATAAATAAATACAACTAAGACTAACAGGAGTTTTAAAATCTCTCAGATCACACATTTCTTTCAGCCGAACAATAAATACTCTTTGATGAGCCATGATACTTCATTCTTATGTGGGGCTCTGTCAAATGGGTTCTTCAAGACAGTATTAAGTCAGATGGTTCAAAATAAACAACTAAATAACCAGCAAATGAAACCAAACCAGAGGAGGCAGTGAAGCATTTCTTGTCTAGGCTCTGAGACAAATTTCAGGTGCCATCTTCTATCAATTTCATTTTGTCTTTTGCCTTGGGAAATTCCACTCATTCTTTAAGTCTGATTTGTGTGATTTTACGGAGTCAGGAAGGGAATGGAAAAAAGCGGGTCAGGAAGGAAAAACAGTTGACCCAGAAAGGTAGGTCGGAAAGGGAGGGAGAGAGAAAGTTAGTATTTATCAAGTTCCATGACAGTGAAGACTTTGTGTGTATTTCTCACCTCGAAATACCTTGGTACCTCAAACAGGGCCTGGTGAATGGGAAGGTGCTTGACAGGTGCATGTTGGATGAAGGAAATTCCCAATGTTGTACTGACGGCTCAGGGTCATGCTGACTGCTTTAGAAAAGGGCACTGAACAACTGGGCACTGCAGAGTAACCCAGTATAATGACATGTCCTTCTTTGTATAACAAGAAAATGTATTTCCCGAGGTTGTACCTTCAGAGCTTGGGCTTGTATTGAGGTTGTGATTCCAACATGTCAGAGGGCAAGGCAAGGGTAAGTAATAATCTAAGGCAGGGCTGGCAAAGTCTGGGCCAAGTCTGGCCTGCAGACTGTTTTTGCACAAACCAGGAGTTAAAAATGGTTTTTACATTTTTAAAAGGGTTATAAACAAAACAAAGAAAACCAGACATCAGAAACCATATGTGGCCTATAAAATCACAAAAATACTTATTATCTAGGCCTTTACAGAAAAAGTTTGCTGACCCTTATTCTAAGGAGATACTAAGCATGTGCTTTTGAACTTACTTTTAGTCCAAAGTGGGTATGTTCAACCTGTGTTCAACCAGGGCAAGACTGCAGGCCTGTGGTCTCTCAGAATGTTCTGTGAGTGATCTGGAGCCACACCTACCCCTTCTCCCTCTACATACACACTCCATTATGCTTCATCCAAGCTTACAGCAGCTCTGTAGCACTGTTTTAAAGGGTGCATACCTTTGTTAATGCATGCTGCGTGATGTGACTTCTTTGTATGTGTTTTCCTACAAGGTTTTCTGTGTAGTTTTATAGTACAGTGAAGTCCCCTCCTGGAGTACCTGTGTGTGGCAAAAATCATAAAGGTGGCCTCTTGGTGTGATGATGAGAGACTTTGTCATGGAGTTTTGAATTCCCCTGGAATCTAGTGGAAATACTCAAGAAGTGACATAATTACCTATCTTCTGTCTTTCACTAAACCTGGTTTGGTCATTGTCTCTTGATTATTTTCTGCTTTATTTTTCTCCTCTTCCTCTAATTATACTTATATCAGTATGCCTGATGTTATCCCACAGATCACTGAGTCTTGGTCATTGTCAACAATCTTTTCTTCCTGTTTTTCCAGACTGGAGAATTTCTATTCTTCCACCTCCAAGTTTGTTCTTTTTTTCATCATCTGCTGTTAGGCCCATCAAAGAGATTTTATTTTTAAGTTTCAGATACTGTGTTTCTTGGTCCTAAAGTTTGGTTCATTTTTAGAGTGTCTCTTTTTGTGCTTAGATTTACTAGGGGTTCATTGATTGTGACTATATTTTTTCTTATGTCTTTGAGCGTAATAGTTGCTTCAAAATTCTTGTTTGCTAATCTCAACATATGTGTCATCTTGGAGTCCATTTCCATTAATGTATGGACAACATTTTTCTGGTTTTTTTTTTCTATGTCTGGTAATTTTGGAGTATATTCTGAACATTGTGAATGCTTTGTTAATCTACATCACTGCCATTCAACAGAATTAAGACATAGCTATATATGTAATTTAAATTTTCTACTACCATATTAAAATGTAAAAAGAAACCAGTGAATTTAATTGTAATAATGTGTTATATTTGACCCAATGTGTCCGAGGCATAATTATTTCAACATGTACTAAAAATTACTAAGATATTTTTTAATCTCTTTCCATACTAAATCTTTAAAATCAGGTGTATATTTTTACTTTTATAGCACATCTCAATTTGGACTAGCTGGTGGCTACCAAATACAGTATGTGATCAGCACAGTTAAGAGTATCCTTGTGAAGAATATTGAAGGTTGGTCCAATAAAAGCATCCCCATCATTATAGAAAGCAGACAGCCCCTGATAGTTTGTAAGCTTTATTCCTTGGTCCATTCCTTGGGCCTACTGTGATACGAGGGAGGGCAGAATGCACTAGGCTACTCTTCCTCATCACATATGTGTCTCAATTCAGTCAGAGCAACTCTGATTTCATGTTTTATGTTACTTGGCTTATATGCATAATTTAAGAAATCTCTGGGCACTAAAGTAGTTTGAAATCATAAATGATCTTAAAATGTGATTACTGACTGTTCCCTAAGATCCTTCTTGCTCAGTAATGCCCTTGAGCCCATGCTGACCGCCCCCTTCTAGGTTCACATATCCTACTTTCTAGTATGTCACAGAGCTGAGCTGTCTCTGTGGCCTGTCTGATCTTTGGGTTGTCATAGCGGCAAGGTCTTCCTTCTTTGCCCCTGGGTGTGCGTGCAGTTGATTCATTCATCAACTGAGGAGTCTGTGGGGTGGTTGCTCATAGCTAGATGCTTGAGAAGACTTCCCAAAGTGAGTTGTTCCTCATGACCTTCAGGGTTAGGGTAGGATGTCTTTCTTTGTTTAAAGTGAAGTATAATTAATATACAGCATTATATTACTTTTACATGTACAACATAATGATTCAATAATTTAATACATTACTCAGTGCTCCCCATAAGTATACTCATCATCTGTCAGCAGACAACACTGCCACCATCTTGCTATATTCCCTATGCTGTCTCTTCCATTTCCATTCATTACTTATTTTGTAACTGGAAGTTCATACCTCTTAATCCCCTTCACCCACCCTCCCATCTACCTTCATTCTTGATTTGCTAAGGACCACACACCACCAATGAAATAAGTCTCACCTCTTGCTTTCCCACCTATCTTCCCTCTCCCACTTGCACACTTGACCAGTTTGACAAGGCAAAAGGGGATGGCACTAAAACCCCATGCTTTGTGAAACTTCTGCATCAGGCAAGAAGCCCAAGTTGAGTTTACAAAACTGCCACGTCAAAAGTCCAGATTCTTTACAGAAAAAAAACATGCACAGAACCACCAAGCAAAAGTCATACACCTCAACCCAGAGCAGAATGGGAGGCCAGGGGTGCTATTACACACTCTACTAATCACAGTATAATGCAATGTCTCACTGAAATGACCAGAAATAAAAGCTTAACTGACAAGCACATTTCACACAATTCATCTCAGTTGACAGCCTCAGAAAATTCACTTCAGAGTACATGAAGTATCATGGCCATGGAATCCATAAGAACTTCGGACAGATTCCAAACAACGAACACCAAGATCCACACTCACTGGTGTTAGTTTCAGCTGCCGAAACAGACCCATCACAAACACTAACCTGTGTGACTCACTCATGGGCACTCAGACTCTGCGATTTCCTTTTCTCCTTAGACAAAATAACTTGGGGCAGCCGACATGTATCAGCTGAGAGTATGTGATGATTTTTTTCTCCATGAGATGTTCTTAGGGTCGTGCTAAAAAATGCTTTCTAGCTAGGATTATACATTTTTTTCAGAGTCCTGGCTTCATAGCCAGCTAATCAGTATTTCAAGCAAGCAAAAATCACTGAGCAGCAACAATAGTACATGGTACAGAGAGGTACTGTGGGATCAACTGTCTATCACTACCCCCCGCCCCCCGCTGGGTGTTTTTGCCCTGACCCTGGAGGGTCCAAGCATGAGAACACAGCTCCTTACCGTGACTGACACGGATGTGAGTTGCACCTTCGGACCTGAGGCTCTGGACGGCTTGCTTGAGGACAGTCACTGTCATTCACCAGAGTTGTGGTCTTATTAATAATCCGTGTGCAGGACACGATGGTTCTGCGTTCCCCTGGAAACCAAACCACAGGGATCTGAGCATCAGTGGCTCTCCCACCTGGAAAGGCCATACATGCATGCAGATAGAGCAGCATTTGGGTGCATCTTTTGATCAGTTTGTTAGTGAAGTGACTGTTATCATTCTTTTTTGGTTGTCAGAGAAAGAACCATAATATTAGGGATGAGGGTGTGTATGACATAGCAGGGGCAGTATGAGGCAGGAAGAAGATTCTATAACAGGACTGGAAAAAGGTGACACCGCAGATTAGCTATGTTTTCGGACAGCCTGGGATCCACAGAGGCCAAAGTTCTAATTTGGGACTTTAATTTCCAACAAAGATTGCCAATCTCTTTATCTGTTCTTTTGATATTTAAAGTCTACAGAGATCTGGTCTTGATTACACATTTGTACATTAGTCCTTACCAGAAATCATAGCTACCTATTGGAGAATCCCTCCAGAACTGCTGGACAGCAGTGACAACAGGGAGGTTGGTCTGAAGGGCACACCGACCTGTCTCCTCCACATGGGCAGTCTAGAGCTAGTCTGAGAATTTGTTTAGCTGGCCAACAGCTATATGTCCTCGGCATCACCTGCATTTGGGGACGTCATTAACTGGTTACCCCAGATGGGGGTAGCCATTCCCTGGGTTTCCCCAAAGCATCCTACACATGGCTTGGCCATGGCTTGGCCATGGAGAAGGATAAATAGGAGCTAGGAGGGTAGCTTCAAGAGCCAGGTTGTCTGGGCTCAAGTTTGGCTCGATCACCGGCATAATGATCACAGGATTGACAGCTAGCCGCCATGATTCTGTGCCTCAGTTTCCTCAACCAGGCTGGTCCACTTAACCTCCCTGTGCCTTAGGGTGATTCAGGGACAGTTAAAACTAACTGATACACAAAGAGTGTTTAGAACAGAGCCCAGTCAGGGTTAGCACTCATGTTAGTTACCTTCTGCTTTTATGATTATTTGGGGAGTGTAGCAATATAAGAATAAGAGGATGTCAGGCACAACTCTTTGGACCCCAGATTCCTCACTCAATCTGCCTCCTGCAGAATCCTGAACAATACCATCAGCTCTGACTGCCTGCAGAAGCAGACTTGCATGAGCATAAGCAGCACGGGGCTACCTCAAGCCACGGTTCAACTCTGACTGCAGGTCTGACAATGGTGAGTCATCAGTTGTCACTGGACAATCTGGAAGTCATTGGTGTCCCATAGGAATGCCGCTGGGCTGACAGTGACAGAAGGAGAACAGCACTCCCCGGCCCCCCAGCCAAAGGGAGCCTGCTAACTGCTCTGTCTGGGACATGCTTAGTTTGTAAGTTGTCTAGGAGGAAAAGTCTGGCAGTCGAGGATATGGGAGGTGCTGCCTTTGGAGGCTGGAGGGCCATGGGCACAGGGGGACAGCTGAGGGACAGGGACAAGGACAGGGGTAACGGAGGATCTTGGGGCTGTGCTGACTGCCAGGGATGCCTGAGGAACAGGCCAAGAACAAGCAGCGAGGACGGTGAGCCAAGATGTTCAGGCAATTCACAGCTGACTCCAGTAGTGTCTGAAAGCCCAATCGCTTTATAGCTGTAATTCTTACCCAAGAAAAATGGGACAAGTCACTTAAATCAAAAACGATCCTCTATATACTCTACATACTGGATATCTGACAAACATCATCTAGGTGGTCAGCGACCATGCAGGAATGGGTATTGATGGGGCCAAGTCACTCTCTGGGTTGGCATTCCAGAGTCCAGGTGAACCTTCCATCCTAACTCTGTGCCCATCAAAACCCACCCACTCTGTGTCTCACCTCCCGAGAACTGGCCATATGTCCTGTCAGGGTGACAAAATACAAAAGGGATTCTAGCTAATTGTTGTGAATGGCTTCCTCCTGCGCTCCCTAAACCTCCCAGTAATGAATACAGTGCCTTTGCTGATACTGATTTTTAGCATGGCAGTCTCATCCCTGCAGTGGGCATAGGGGTGGATCCCTCTGTTTTAGAGATGAGAAAATTTTAGCATAGAGGGGGTAAGTCATTGGCTAAAACATGGCGGCATGCTTGGAATGTCTCCCTGGACTCGTGGGGCCCTTTCTTTCTTTCTATAGTGGGGTACCTGTGGCAAAGAGGAAAGAGTATTTGGGGGCAAAACATCTGGGGGGCCCTCCACCAAACAGTAACAGGTAAGGTCTATTCTGTTCATCCCCAGGGTCACTCACCTGTCATACCTGCAATGGACCTGCACAGGGGCTAAACCTCCACTCAGGGTAGAGGTTGAGGGCCCTGTACCACAGGCAGAGCAGCTATGTGGGCGCAGGAGTTGGAGGACTGAGTGAGTGTTTTGCAGAGAGAACTGCAGTGGGGCGTGAGTAAGTTCCTGTGGAAACAGGTGACACGGCCAGCCTTTCCCACACCCTGCACGCCGGCCACAGAGTGCCATGGGTTCACGCCCTCCTCCAGCAAGACCCCACACCTGACCCAACAGGCCCATGACCCCAGTGGCTCACCTCCTCCGCACTGCACACTGCACCCTTCCCAGCCGCTGTGGGTCCAGAGAAACAAAGAGTCCTGGGGTTTCTCGGGTTCACTCTGATTTTCTGCAGTGTAGTTGACAGGAATGGTGTACTCGTAATGGATTCCATAATTTTGGTCATGAAATAACAGCACCTGGATCAGCAGCAAAGATCAAAGGCCATTTTGAAATGGAGCAGAAGTCTACAAGCTTGCAGAATTGGCGAACGAAGCCACACTGTGGCTGGCTCTCTCTACCATAGTAAGCAGGTCTTTTCTGGGTTTCAAGACTGGTTTGGTCTAGGGGCGCTCCCTTATTTTGGACTCAGCTTCCTCAGAGACTCAACTGGGGCAGTAGGGTATGTGGACCCTCAGTAGGGAGCCCTGGGCTCTCCTGCTGGGGAGAGAACCCACTTCGACGAGGACTTTGGAGGAGCACATTTGTGGGTTCTCACAGGGAGAGCTGCTCTATGCAGACGAAGAACCTGTTCCCACATACTCAGCCACGAAGCTGCCCTTGCAGGCAAGAGAGACACAAATATGTGGCTTTGACCTAAAACAGGCATCTGAACAGGGAGGGTTACTCTCGTCCTTTGAAAATGAACATCAGTTTTCTGTCCCCCAGCATCAGCCATTGCTGCATGTGAGGCAGGCTTAACGGCAAACACAGCCCCACCACACAGGAACCTTGGGGACTTCTGCGGAGGAGTCCAGGGGTGACTGAGCCTTCTTGCCGCCATGGGAGCTAGGACGGTGATGCCCACAGGGTGGCAAGGGCCTGGCTCAAGGCCTAAAGCTGAGAGTGAAGAGGTGGGGAGCCATCCTGCAGCCTGGGGCGCTTGGGTCTGAAATCCTGGCGAGTGGGCAGATGGACGGCCTGCCCTGTTTGGCCCTCTCAGAGTGTGGCTGGAGGTGATGGGTTGTCAGGCTAGACTTGGAACCAGTGGGCATTCCTGGTCAAGGCAGCTATCAAGTTCACTTTGAGGCCTGGAAGAGTGTGCTCCCCCTGCCTTGACCTGGGGAGGTCCCCCTGCTGCCCCTGAGAATCTCCCAGCCCTCTAAAGGGCTTGAGTTGCAGTGTAGGGTTGAGGTGCTAAGGGCAGCCTGAACCGCATAAACATCCACTTCTCCAAGGAACAGGCTTGCAGTGATACACTTGGAAAAATGCCTCCAGTTTAAAAAAATAAATAAAAACAAAAACCCTCCTTAAAAGATTTTTATTATCTCAGTATGGGAATAAGACTGGTGAATCAAGAATCCATATGAAACCAATTTCATGCAATTTTGCAGCCATGTATAATTTGCGTGTGTGAGTGTGTAATTGGTTTCAAATGCAGGTCCCTGTGACTCTGTGGGGGCTCCTGACCCTGCAAGCCATGTACACACCCCAGTTTGGGGACAACAGACGCCTCTGTAGAGGCAGAGGGGCACTCTTATTTCTAGATTTAAAATCCTGAACTAATCATATTTCAAGAGAGAAAAGTGATTAATGTTAAAGAGGGCTGGGACTTGGGCTGAGTTTATTTAGTTTCTGAGGCACGGTCTGAATGAATCTGGGCTGTACGTTTGCTTTCATGGGCAGACAATTCCCTCGTGGTTTGTGAAAGCTTTGGGCAAGAGAGGGAAATACACCCCGATCTTAGGGTTTGTTAGAGAAAAGCAATTCACGAGCCAACAAGGGACATGGCTGCAGGGTCTTATCTTTTTTATCTTACGGTTCCTCTTGAACCCCTTTTAAATCAGGACAGGAGGATTTGTTCCAATGCCTTAGACTAAGATGGAATCTCATCACAGGGCAATGGCTTGGGCATGGGTCCCGGGGGGCTAGGGACGTGCGGAGCCAACTCTGCAATGGATTTAGTGGGCTGACTGTGGCAGACACAGGTTTCTGGATAGCTGAAGCCAGGCATGGAGACCAGTTCCCTTTGCTCTCTCATTGTAGGCTGGGGGACAGGGCCGGCAGGGGAAGCCTGTCTGGCCGCCGGGTGCTCGTGGGCAGAGCCAGTCTCCTCAGGAGATTGCCTGAGAGGTGGCTGGCGACTCCTCTAGGTGTCGCCTAACCTTGAATGGCTGCAGGTTGCCAGAGACGACAAATTAACGGAGGGGGAAAAAAAAAAAAGAATTTCCAAGAATCTCCAAGAGGAGACTCCAGAAGCACAGAGGATAAAATGTGCTTTGGTTACAGACACACAAATGGTCATGGAACCCGTGCTTTGGAACGAGACATGGAATCAATAATTATGAGCTATTAGAAGGGAGTCATGGGAACTCCTGGACTGTAAGAAGGAAATGGTGGGATCCCTTTCTCTGGAGATCTTTAGTACTCTTAAAAGGACACATCATTGATATTCAAGTCATTTTCATGGGGTCCCCCTGCCCTGAGACAACAGGCAAGACAAGGTGGCCCCAACCTGGCCTGACTGCCAGGTTCCATGACACCACCCCGGGGGCCAATCTTCCTGTGGAACCTGGTTCTCCCTCTCCTGATGCCCAAATGCCTGCGGCAGAGCCGAGTCTGGAAAATCTGAGTGATGCTGGTTTGGAAATGGAGTCAAACAGTTCATTTCCAAAAGGTAGTTTCCAGTGTGGATACACAAACTGTGGGGCGGACCTGTGCCATCTGATATAAAAGCAGAGACTCTGAGTGGGGCCAAGTCTCTCCCTGGCTGTCACATGGCCAAGTATTTCCTTCCTGGAGTCTGTTCCTTTTGAAAAAGATGGCAGCTCTGCCAGTGAAGAGTCAGGGTGGAGTCTGGGCAGGAGAAAATGCTCAGGCATGTGGCGAAAGGGATGAGATAAGAGAAGACCAGGAGAGAGGGAGGCTCGAGCAGGTGTCAGGAAACCCACCAGGAACCAGGCGAGCTTCTCTCCTCGGTACCCCCAGGGAGGAAGGGAACTGGCAGACCCCTTGGAGCCTCGGGCTCGGGGCAAAGGCAAGAACACAGCAAGTTACCATCAGATGCAGTGGAATCTTGGTTGGTCCCTTGGCCGAAATCTTCTCCCACAGACCCCTTCTAACGTAGCGCACGGTTGTGCCCGCAATCTGGTACTCTCCAGGGAGCTCTATCTTCCAATCGCTGTTGATGGATCTCTTATTGGTATCTTTCAGAGCTAGGAAGAAAAGGGAACATCATGGGATCAGGGGGCGTCAGTTGGCCTTTTCAGGGGAATCTGGGTGTCCTGAGGGGTGAGTTGGAGATCTTCCTCTCTGCCTCTACAGGATAAAGGAGGGGGTCTGCAGTTCTGCAGTGATAGAAGGTGGGCTTTCTGGATGCTGAGAACAGAAGTCTCGCTCACAGAGGGCAAACAGCTCAAGATTTGCAGGACCCTGTGTGACAGAACGCCAGGGGATGGAGACAAGCACAGCCCAACCACATTTTACTAAACTTCAAGGGTAGAGGGTCTTCTGCCTGATGGATGAATTCTATTTTAATGTGTCCAAGGCCACAGAGATGGTTTTGCTGCTTCAGCAAAATTTGTCAATTCATTTAACCGTTACCTACCTGGGGCTTTTGACAGCCTGATCCAGCTTTTCTTAAGGACTTGAGAGCCCGACAGTCATAAAGTGGGGGCTCTTCCAAGAAATGGTCTATTAAATGGTAGAGTTAGGGATCCTGAGCTGACGTAGGGTTCGGACAATGCCACGAGGATAGGGCTCCATGGTACTTGGGTTCACACTCTGCTGGCTCACCCCTCCACTGGGTAGAGAATGTGTTGGAAGAAACAAAATCAACACTTTGCTGGTTGGCAGGAGTAAAAAATCTGGTTTTCCACTTAAGATATATATTTATTATCTGAGTGCAGACAGTGACTTTCTTATGTCCCCTTGCCTAGGTTTGGAGTCATGTTGTTCTCACGACTAGAAAGTGAAATTCTGTTTTATTGTTGTTGGTGGTGGTGGTTTTGGTTTCATTTTGTTATTTAAGAATGACAAGAACTAAAATGTACTCTGGCATTTGGGAGAAGGTCACAAACGACAGCAGATTGAGAACAAGTCTTCCGTCACCCAAACGATGAAACTCCCAGGACATCCTGGGTGCTCCCCGTCCCTCTCTTCCCAAGTGCAGCTGGACACCCCACCCTACTCCCTGCCCATGCCCCAGATGCTTCCAATTGCTTTGAGATGCTGCTTCGTCCACAATCAGTGAAATCAGTTCCACCCCTTCCCTCTTCTCTGCTTCCCAAGGCAAGAAATAAAACACCCACATTTAATACCGATTTTGGATGACGAGAGCTGAAAACAAAAAGGGGTTTCTGTTAGCCCTTAATTCATGAGCCCCAAGGCTGAGTCAGGACCTTGTTGGACCTGGTCCTGGTCAGGCCACCAGCATCTGGGGGATGCTTGGCCTCTCCTTCCCTGTCTCTAGGCACGATGGTCCCCCTGCTTGCTCTCACCCCGCCAGACTGTCCTGGCGTGCATGGAGGAGATGCATGGTCAAGACTCCTCGCTTCTAGGAACTGCCAAGAGAAACTAGGAAAGAAGCAGGAAGAGTTGCTTTCCAGTAGAGCGACTTCCAGTCAGGATTTCATATCCAGGGTGGTTGTGTAGAGTGAGCGGTTGAGGGTTACAGGACTCCAGGGAAGGCTTAGAAAAGAGAAGGCTCTACCTCTTGGAATTGAATATTTCCGTTCAAGAAATTCTACCTGCTACTGAAATTTCCTGGCTACAAGAGGGAAGGGGAAATGTAAGAGTACACACAATCTCTGCTCCTTTATCCCTTCCTCAGCCAAAACCTACCAGCCACCTTCGAGAGGCACAGTCTTAGATTTCGCCCCCACGCATACTTCTACCCATTTACTCTTCCCAACAACTCTCCGACGGAAGGCATTATTTTCCCCATTTCACAGATGAGGAAATAGGGGCATGGAGAGGTTAAGTTACCTGCCTAAAGTCACACAGCTACTAAGACTGGACAACCTGAACCTAAACATACCGAGCTCAGCACTCTTACTACTCTGGCATTATTCTTTAGGTTACAGCCTCCATCTAGAGTTTTGCGACAAATACAAAAATGTGCAAGTGTCATACTTGTTTTTGGAGAGAACACATTCCAGGCTCCAATTGCCGCAGTGTCTCGCGTTCCATATACCCTTATTGTAACAAAACTCACAGACTGTTCTTTCTACTTCTCTGTAGGTTTGGAGAATTGTTTCTTGCACACACACACGTAAATTTGGTTTCAGAAATCAGTGAAGGCTGGTGGGGAGTGGAGATGGACACAGTGAGGGGCCAGAGTCCTTGAGGAACGGTCCTAGAGACAACAAGTCGGGGAAGCACAGGGAGTGGCAGACACATGCCTCCCCTCTCCACAACCCCGCCAACACCACCAGTCAGGGCCTCCTCACTGGGTGTTGAGGACAAAGCTCTTGCCCTCAGGGAACTCAACATTTGGAAGGGAGACAGGTGAGAAAACAGATAAACACGGTAGAGTTTCATAGGCTCTGTGGCAGAGGTGAGTTCAGGGTCTGCATCTGTGTGGGGGGACAGGGACGGGGACATACGGGGAAGACTTTCTGGAAGAAAAGCAGGGAGGAGGGTGGCCTGGGAGTGCCTGGCAGGCATGGACTGTGGATCCTGACCTGGCGGCCATGAGAGCTCTTCCTGTGAACACTGCTCTGTGTGGAGAAGCAAGTGGGAGTTGAAGCAATTTTTTCCCCTAGAAGTCTGGCTGGGAATTTGAGGCAAGATGAAGAGTGGCGCTAAAGGGTGGAGAAGGGAAGAAAAGTCTCACTGTTCTTATTATCGGGGTGGGAGACACAAGCATGTTGAGACCCTCCTCCCCCACCCAGAACTTGGAGTTAGAGAGATGGGCAGTTTCTTTAGTTTCTTTATATGTGGACCACTACAATGCTTGATTCACCCCATAGAACCCATTTACAACACTCTGGAGTGGCAGCTCTCCTTGCCACTGGCCACCCACATGCATCAGCTGACTCCCTGACTCAGTGCCTGGGCTGAGGCCTTGGGTTTAAGAGTTGCGGCCCTGGCCTTGTTCACATGTTATGGCTGCTGTGAATGGTGTGTTGGCTGTCTCTATCTCCAAGTAACAACAACCCAGAGTTTCCTGTGGGGGTATGTTTATCCTCTATCTGACTCCAAACTCATCCCCAGTCCAGGTATGGGGCCATCCCCCAACCCTGGACTGTGAGAGTCAGTTCTCAGGCTTCCATTCACTTTGGGAAGAAGCAAATTTCTATAGGATTGTCCGGAGACTTAAAGTAAATCTGGATTACCAGCACCTGGGAAAAGGCACCCAGATTAAAGTCAACTGAGAGGACAGTGGTGCCAGGGTAGAGAGGGACACAGTTTCCCATGACATCATTTTAAGCCCCTGGATCCAGCAGTGCCTGAAGCTGATACTCACCAACTGAGAACAGTTTGGCTTTCACATGTGTCTTTTTAAGGTTTGGTTTTGTTTTTTAAAATACCAACCATGATAGGGGTAGGGCAGGTTGGGAAAGAAGATTACTAGTATGGACTCCTAGAAACCACTCTAGGATCCTTAGCAGCGGAAGTGTCATACCCTAAGATGTAGAAGGCTATCTAGGCCTTAAACTGTCTCCTGGGCCTCTGCTCCTGTCCGGCACTAACGCCTACGATGAGGTGGCTCCTTCTTACTCGGCCTTGTTTGTGCATCTCCTAGGCCCTTTGTGTAAGACACTTTCAAGTGACACTGAAAGCTACCCTACCTCCATCCCAGAAGTCAAACATCTGGGGGGTTAAGACCGGGAAGGACTAGCCAAAGTGCAGGAGGGGACAATTCTCAAACCACCCACAGAAGCAGCATGTAGAAGTGTGCAGGCCAGCCTGAGGAGCCCTGCTTCTGTCGGGAGAGGCACTGGCTGTGGCTGATCCAGTGGCCAGATGGACTGCCGGCTGGGACTCGGGACATGTCAGCCTGCGATCGCGAGAGCAGGGATGTGCCTGTCAGTAGCGGGAAGGGTTGAGACGGGCAGGTGGAAAAGACATTGCACGAGGTGGTCTGCAGGGTGGGTCTGGGGCGGCCTGGGAGGAGTAGGTCAAGGAAGAGGAGGCGGCGACGTGAGAGAGGCAGGCTGTGGCTGGCCAGCTAGGACAGAACAAGGTCAGTGCTGAATGCGGGGAGAACGTGTCAGACGGTGAAGCACTGGTACTCAGCTCACTGGGGAAAGCAGCCTAGATTTACAGGGTCTGTAAATGCAACCCCCCCAAGCAGGGCAGATTTCAAGCAGTCTGTGTGACCGTGGTGAATGCAGAGCTCCTCCAAGTCACACGTGGCTGCTGTGGTGCCCCCCCCCCCATGAGTTCAGAAAGCTCCTGGCTTTGCTTTGAAGGGGCTGGGCTGGAGCTGCTGACTCTACCACAGCTCTGGAGGTGTGGGCGGGTCCACAGGGCCCTAGAAAGAATAAACTCTATGGCCACCTTCACGACAGCTTCTAGGCACTGCAATCATGACTTTCAAGTCATCTCTACACCCAGCATGGGGCTTGAACTCACAATCCTGAGATCAGGAGATGCATGCTCTACTGAGCCAGCCGGGTGCCTCCAACGTGGCTTTATGATGGCCACTTGGCCCCCTTCCTCAGGACAGTTCAATGGTGATGTCAGTCCTTGATGAATTTTGCAACGGGAGGGAAAACACAGGGTTCAACATCGGGGCTCAGCAATTCCGAGAAGCAAGGTGATCGCTTCTAACCTATTGACTCGGTGAGGAATCTAGTCAGCAACAGTCACAAATTTGCAAGGTGCTGCGGTCCACTGGTGACACCGGGACTTCCTGCTAAGATGGGAATTTAGCACCTGCAAGTCCTTCAGAAGGGTGGGACAGCAGCCTCAGAGAATCTGTGAACATCAAGATCGTTATTAATACCAAATACACAGGTATGGTGTGGAGTCTGATGGGAAACCTAGGTCGTGGGGCTGGGTCAGCTCCAGCCAGTGGGAACGGTGATCATGCCCTAGCCCACTGGCATTAGCACTCCATGGGGTGTTTGAGAGCCGGTGGGGTGGGAGCACCCAGGCCCTTTGCAGGAGTGCTTTCCAAGGCCTTGGACATAATGCTGCATTCGTTTTCTGAAAGAAGGCCCCAGAGTTAAGTTTCGGGCCCTACAAGTTCCCGTCCTTCTCATTCCTGTGGCATCAAGGGTCTAGCCAAGCTCCCCTGTGTCTGTAAGCAGGTTGAGGTTAGCTTGCATTGAAATTAAGATTTTTAGGTCCAGAAGTTCAAACAGGAGCTATTAAAAGGATTACACACGCTTTGATTTGACAGGCAAATAATAAAGTGACGAACAAAGGGAAATCTCCAGTGACTTGATTTGATCTGTGTTGTCTGAAGTTTGGATTTGCAGGGGAGGAAAATTTTTTGCTTTGCTGGTTCTGTCTGGGTCAGAGGCTGGATGCTTTAAGCCACCATCCAAAATAGAGCAGTGCTTGCTTCCATGTATTTGGGTTAGAAGCCATGAGGATCCTCTCAGCAGCTGGAGAGACTTTTGGAGCGATGAAGATGGGCACAAACAAGCTCTCTCTTGCTACTGTGGCAGAACAAAACCATTCCATTAAGGAAAGGCCCATAATGTGAGGTCTGATGGCAAATGTCCATTTCTCTCCTGGGGCCCTTTTTCTCCCTGTGGACAACTACACATTGTCCTTGGACATCTAGGCACTGTGGGAAAAGATCCTGAGCCATTTTGGGGAGCTGGGGGTGGGGGAGAGGGGAACAGCTCCTTACAGCTGGCTGGAGGTATATTAGAGAGGTCCGACCCCGTCCGCAGGCCCTCCTCTTGTGAGGAGCTGTGCAGAAGTTGGGCTTCTTTCTGTCTTTCTCCCTCTTGGATGCCACTGGAAGACTTGACCCACAGTCAACCTACTTCTAATCCTGGCATCCCGTTAGTTCCTTGTATTTCCACCTGGAGCTCTGCCAGCTCTGTTCTCAGCTGTGGACACAAACTGCAGAGGCATTTCCTGTGCCAGGTGCCTTGCTGCAGGGAGCCAGGCAGCGTGGGCTGAAGGTAGGTGGGGTGAAATTCTGCAGGAACGGCTCCCGGCAAATGTGAGAGAGTAATTCAGAGTTACATTGGGTTGGCTTCCAAAGCACCCAGCCCCGAGTGGAAACAGGGCTTGTTTGAATTCATTTTAGAAATATCAGGAGCGTGGACCACCTTCAGATTTGCCCGCACCCCCACACCCAGCCCTGGACTCCAGGGATTTAAAAACACAGGAATAAGATAAGAAGACCAAAGCTGGCTCTAAGCTCCCTTGGAGGTCCAGTGCTTCTGGGGATGTTGTTCTGAGACATGGAACCCATCTCCTTGGGATGGAGGTTTGCCACCTTTAGGTCCACACAAAGAAGGAAAAGCAATGTGCGAGTGTAACACGTGTTCTCTGGGTAAAGATGCCCCTTCCCCTGCCCCCGCTGATGTCTGGTGATGACCGGACACATCAGGGCGATTTGAAGATGCTTGTAAATGGCCACAGCCCCAGAGGATATGAGGAGTATGCACAGGCTCCAGAATGAATCCTTGGAGCCTCTGTCTTGTCCTCAGTGAAAGAGGCAAAGCAATATTTTCCCATGCTTTTGGGGCAGTGAGGAATCAGGTCTGCAGAACAGGGCAGGGCTCAATGCCTGGGAACCCCAAACACTGATGTTTGTGTCATCCCCACACGTGGCCCGCCGACTCCAGGAGCTGAGAGGAACCAACCGGAGAGCTAGTCCCCACCACTGGCAGCACTCACTAGTTAGATGGCCCTAACAAAGGCTCTGGGGAGAAGTTCATTTTTACTAAGCTGAGCAATCTAAAGGATTCTGACACCCTTCTGTCCTTCTTATCTTGTTGCAGGAAAGTACAGATAACTTTCCTACTTTCGAGGGACATCTGGGGCTGGGTCGGGGCCGGAATGGTACTGGGAAGTCTCGGAAGCCAGGATCAGAAGCTGAGGGACTCGCTTGCTGCTGCTTTGATGGAAGAACCATGCCACTGACTGTGGAATGGGGCTTGCTCCTGGGATACTGAGATCAGGTCAAAGGCAATGTCTGCCATCCTCCAAGGCCTGGTGCCCCCCAAGGGGCAGAAATTCTTCCAGGTAGGTGAGGGCTGATGTACCAGCTGGAAAGGGTGACACTAGGTGATTGGGCTTCCAAAGAAAATGCTGGTGAGGAGGGGGTGGGGTCTTTGGGAATTTAATAAAAAGGGCCATGGCTCTGCAGGAACTGCCAAGAGCAGTACAAGGCCACCTTAAAAGTGTGCATAAGCATCGTTCTATCTGCAGGGACAGCTGGGGCAACTGCAGAGAAGGGTGCCAGGCTAGACTGGGAGAGTGGCCATGCTAGGAGGGTCGCAAAGCCATAGGGGCTGATGAGAGCCATGTGGGTGTCACCCTAAGGGATGGTAAGGTCCTACCCTGGAAGCAGGAGCAGCAGTGGCCTCAAAGAGGTGGGGCGGATGGCAGAAGTGAAAGCTGCAGAAGAGGGGACAGGGTTGCCTGGGACACAGTAGGGACCCCAGGAGGTTGCTGGCTGGTGAGCCCTGGTGTGGGCACTCAGGAACAAGAGCTCCTGGCCCCACTCCTGCCTCTCTCTAAGGCATGTGTGTGAGGATTAACTCGGTGTTTGCAAGCAGTTCTTATAGGATGGTGGTCTTCATTTTAAACTTGCCTACTATAGGTTTGTTTTATGTCTGTCTAATCAGACTTTCTTTTTTAAAAGAGATTTTATTTGAGAGAGGAAGAAGGAGCACCTGTGGGCACGAGCAAGGGGAGGGGGAGAAGGGGAGGGGAAGCAGACTCCACCCTGGAGCAGGGAGCCCGATGTGGGGCTTGATCCCAGGACCCTGGGATCATTACCTGAGTGGAAGGCAGACACTTAACTGATAGCTACCCAGGCACCCCAGACTTTCAGTTTCTCAGGTAGGGACTATTTCAAAGAAAGACTTAGAGCCTTCTGTATCTACAAAGGCAGGAACGTGGACCAAGATGTAATTTTTTTTTTTTAAAGTCAGTGATAAAAGTTGAAATGAAAGCATTTCATGAATAACTTTGTTTCAGCTAAAACAACTTAATTCTTCAGTTTGAAGCCAGAGAGAAAGAAAAAGAGAGAGTGAGAGAGAGATCATGTCTTGTATATTCTTGTCAATCTCAAATAGAACCTTGCAACACAGACTGAGGAGACAGTAACAGAAGGAAGCCCAGGAGAAGGGTACCTGGGTAGGAGATCAGCCACCTCCAGTCTGAAATCCAACCCAAGATAGAAATACAGGAGGAAGGCTGAGCATCTCTTTTGTTCCTATAACAGCATAAAGAACACGAAGGACTCAACAAACAAGTACTCAAGTACCAGGCAGATATTTGCAAGGACCAATGGAAAGGCTGGCTGTTAAGCTTAGGATACACCAAGAGAGACTTCAATGCCTAAGAAGGGGTTCAACTGAAAAATTCTTAGGGCTTGAAGTATGGTTCTGCTGAAGGCAGTGAAGACCAACCTGGAATGGAACCCCATCTTTTGACAGAAAGACACAGGCATTTGTGCCTGAAGTCAATAGAGTTGGCCAGAAGGAATTTGGGGTACACAGAACTTAGTGAAAACCAGTGTTCTTTTGTGGTTCCATTAGCTCTAGGGCTATTACTCTTTTTTCCCAGCTATGAAACCATCCCCAGAGGTATCAAGAGCCGGGCAATGTGCCCATGCTATGCAGGTGAAGGCTGCTCTGGGTTCTTCTGGGGTGAATTTGGGGGACTTTCGCCATCCCAATTCCTCGTTTTCTTCCTACTGATCCCCTCTCCCCTGCCCCATCCACTTGGGGGTGGCTGCACTTTAGCCAACTATTATGGCATCATGTGGTCCACTGTGATTACCTCTATCGTTAGACCTTGGATATGAATGTAACACCCACGGCCTGGGAGAATGATGGTGGACCACGTAATCAGCCTGATGATCCAAATCTCAGAACATAAATCATGAGTTAGATTCTTTTTGTTTTACCCAGAAAACTGTGGGCGGGTTTATCCTCCACCACGCGAATCCTCCGGGCTCCCGCTGGAATGATGGTAGCTTCAATATAACCTGTGGTGGCAGATAACAGGAAGGTGAAGCACGCCTCCACCCCCCATCAGAGGTGCATGTAGAACCACCCCCCCCACACCAAAATCTACCTGACCCTCCCCTTCCCCACCCCTATGGTGATTTCAGAGCCTGCTGCTGGTCCAGCTCTAAAAAATCAAGTCAACTAACACAGAGTGTTCTTCTATGGCCAGAACCTCTGGCTGCCCAAATTCCAGGAAGAACCACTTGTGTGTATGGAGAGTTGAACTGCGTCTTCCCCCACCCACCCCCATTCTTATGTTGAAGTCCTAATCCCCACTACCTCACCGTGTCACCTGATTTGGAAAATGGGTCTTTGCAGGTGTGATTCCTTAAGAAGAGATCCTGCTGGAATAGAATGGGCACTGCATCTTCTACAAAGGGGGAGTTCAGATGCAGACAGGTACACAGAACCCCATGGAAGCAGGAAGCAGAGATCAGGGTGATGCTTCTAGGGGGCGCCTGGGTGGCTTGTTGTTAAGCCTCTGCCTTCAGCTCAGGTCACAATCCCAGGGCCCTGGGATCAAGCCCTGCATTAGGCTCCCTGCTCAAGATGCTTCTATAAGCAAAGCAACACCCAAGACACCCAGCAAGCCACCAGAGGCTAGGGGAGATGCATGAAGCAGATTCTTCCTTCCAGCATTCCAAAGGAAGCAACCCTGCCCACACCTTGATCTTGGCCTTGTAGCTCCCAGAGCTGTGGGACAGCAACAGTCTGTTGTTTATGCCAGTCAGTTTGCGGTACTTGGGGACTGTGGTACTTAGTGACGGGGGCCCTAGCAGACTGAGACAGCCTGGAATCCTGCAGGAACAGCCCCTCCCTGGAGCACAGAGGCAGCCTGCCCTTGGCCACTCTATATGCTGGAGGTTCCTTTGGGCTTTACTGTACTCTGAGCTGTCCCCCAATTCATGGAATGATAGCAGAAGCTAAGCTCCTTGCCCAGTGGCAACACCACTCCTTAACACACTGTTGGCCATTTCCTGCTTCCGCTGATCTCTGGGCATCTCTACAACTCTCCCAGTGCAGTCTTTTATCTGTCTCCTTGAGTATTTCCAACTATAACGGGAGGTCCTTGGAGGCCGGGGGCCTTCCTCTGCCCATCCTCTGACCCCATATGTGCCCAAACAGTGGGGGATAATGAAGATTCAAGGAGGGTAGGGCTGAGGCTGCCGGGCAGGAGGTCAGGACCTGGCTGCTGCCTGATTAACCGGGTCACTAAATGAGCCCAGCCCTATGGTGTGATTTTGAAATACAGGCTGGTGATCATTTTGTTTTGATTTTCATCTGGGTTTTAGACAAGGATTATATGTGTTTGCTTCAGCAATTTAGATGAGGATCCCAAATTAGATTATGAAACCTTCCCCTGTGGTTCCTAAATGTGATCATCAGAGTCAGCAGGGGAGCATTAAAAAGGACAGATTTCAAGCCCAACTACATAGAGATTATGGAAATATCTATTTTTGAGAGTTTGGTTTATTTCCTCATTTTCTCACAGTAAAACTAGCCTTATTTGGGGGCACCTGGGTGGCTCAGTGGTTTGGGCTGCTGCCTTCGGCTCGGGTCATGATCTCAGGGTCCTGGGATCGAGCCCTGCATCGGGCTCCCTGCTCCGCAGGAAGCCTGCTTCCTTCTCTCTCTCTCTTTCTCTCTGCCTGCCTCTCTGCCTACTTGTGATCTCTGTCTGTCAAATAAATAAATAAAATCTTAAAAAAAAAAACTAGCCTTATTTTTACTATAAAAATAGTTCATGATAATTCAAACCACAGAAGGGTAAAAAAAACCCCAGAATGAACACATTGCACTACAGAAATTACCCCCTAAAAAAGTAAAATTTTGGTGACTAGCCTTTTTGGCACCTATTAATGCATATAAAAATACATACATCATTTTACATGAATAGGATATTGTATAGAGTTTTAAAAGATCAGGGACAACTTTAAAATAGAGTTTTGCTAGGCAGTATGTGCCCAAGGTACAAAATTCAAGTTACAAAAGATTATAGTAAAAAGGATGTGTCTCTCATAAGATATACCCTATACCCTACCTTAGCTACCTTTCTAACACTTTTATTATTTATAATGTGCTTATTTTGGCCGGGTTCCTATAAAGCTAATTGAAACATCTGCTCCTATGACAGTTTTGTTTCTTCCATTCTAATCATTATGGCTTTAATTTCTTCTCCTTCACCATTGTTGTGGGAACTTACAAAACCATGTTGTGTGCAACAAGAGACTGTGGCATCCTTGCCTTATGCATGATGTTCCCAAGAATGCCTCCAAAGTTTTCCCACTGAAAATGATGTCTGTTGTGTTAATGTGACTGATATCAACCACCAGGTTAAGGAAGTTCCCTTTCATCCTAGTTAAGAGCTTTGGTTATGAAGAGATATTGAAGGTTTTGTTATGAAGAGATATTGAAGCTTTGCTGAAATCATATTTTTTTTCCCCAAACAATCTGAAGACTTCAGGGTATTAAAACTGTAATCACACTGCTCATGGCTAACATGGCAGGTGGGTCAGTATCTTACTTTGTCTTTCCTTCACCAATACATTTTAGCTAACTTATTTCTTTTTTATTCTGATATTTTTCTGTTAACCTTTAATTGTATTTACATTTCTATTATATGGTTTGTCAGCTGGTCAGTGAAGTATTTTAATCCCTGGATAGTAAAAGATGAGGAAATCAGCACAATTACACTGGGTGGGCTTCACTTCCTTACATCTTACTTTCAACTTTTATTATATGAATCCTACACTGTATCTATTTGTAAGATTTATCTTTTGCTAAAATAATTCATGCATTTGTTTTAGTCTCAGTCCTAAAACTTAATTTAGTGTTCATTTTGTGTCCTTCCACCAGTTTCTTCAATGAATTCTTACTTGACTCAAGTTTGTGCTCTTTGAGATCGGCTTTTGGGAATTACATTTTCTGAAATGCAATACAGTAAAAATTATCATTTGTTGTTCTTATACTCGAATGTCAGTTTGACAGGTATAAAATTCTTAGTTCACACTTTCTTCCTCTAAGCCCACTATTATGAGTTGCTCCACTGAATGTCAGTGAGGAAAAGATTGAGGCCAATCTGATGTTTTTATTAGATTACCTAAAATCTAGATTGAATGCTTATAAGAGTCTTACCTTTAAAATATGATAACTATTAGGCTAATCATAGTTTAGTAGATTTTTTTCCTGGGATATGACACTATATTATTTCTGTACTTAAGTATCTATTTTTCTGATTTGTCTCTTTTGGGGGGACACCAAATTATGCCTGATTTTCTGCCATGGTGTTCATTTGATCTCTTACCCTTTGGATTCTTTGTTCATTTCCATTTTGCTCTGCTCATTTTTGTCAGTCTTGTCCTCCATGTTCCTTTTTGTATTCTCAGCAATGTTACTATCCTTTGTTTCCATGTGGACTTGGTTTCTGTGATGGATTCATGTTCATCCTTGACATCTTTCTGTAGCTCTACCAAATCACGTTTCATCTCCCTCTGTTGCTTCACTATATCTTCACTGAGTTCTTTTATCTTAGCTATGAGTTCTTGTTTTATTGAGGCTATTGTTTAACTAGTTTTTGGAATTTATGGCAGTAACATTTGGTCATGATTTTCACCTTCTCCCTGGCAATGTTTTGCTGGTATTTGTTGTCTTTTTATCTCTTTCCTAGTGCAGTGATGGATCCTGTTCTGATTTTCTTTCCAAATTACTAATTTTTAGTGATACAAATTCTAATTGTACCAGCTGCTTGTACTAGGTTTGAGCAATAAGGAAGAACAGGAGAGTGTGATTGGCTACCATGACTTTTAATTGTTAGGACACAGGCTTATGTGTATCAGTGAATTTATTTTTATTTTTGTAAAATTTTATGTATTTTAAATTATACAAATATACATGTATGTTTTCTCCTAAGAACTTTATAATATAGGTAAATTTCAAGTCCTCTTAATCCCACTCTACTCCCTGTGAAAACTGCCACTATTGGTCTGGTGTATATTCATTCATGTATTTTATTTATATACACATATCCATGAAAACTAAGAATATTTATATTTGTCCATGTTTTACATATACATTAGGAGAAACATTATAGTCATAGTATACTATATTATACTTTTTGTAACATAACGTATCTTGGGAGATCTATCCATGTGAGTGTGTGCAGGTCTATTTAATTTTTCATTTAAATTGTAGCTTACATAATTACTCACTTAAGGTACACTTAAGTTGTTTCAAGTCTTTTACTGTTAGAAACAATGCTATCTTATGTATGAATATGCACATAAAACTAACAAAATAGTAGCACCCTAACCCAGCAACATATAAAAAGGATTATATACCATGATCAAATAAGATTTATCCCAAGAATTCAAGGTTAGTTTGACACGTAAAAACAAATCAATGTAATCTATATAAAAAAACAAAAACCCCAAGATCATTTTAATAGGTTCAGGGAGAGTATTTGACAAAATTTTACACCCTTCCATGATAAAAACACTCAACAAAGAATATAAGGGAACTTCCTCCACCTGATAAACAGCACTTACAAAAAACCCACAGCTAACATCAGACTTAATGGTGAAATACTTTAATGTTTTCCCCCTAAAATCAGGATCAGGAAGAAGACATAGATGTCCACTCTTGGTACTTCTATTTAGCATTGCACTGGAAGTCCTTTCCACATTGACCAGACAAGAAAGATTTTTAAATGGATCCAAATTAGAAAGGAAAAGTAAAAACCTCTCTATTTGCAGATGTCAAGATCTTACAATATAGAAAAATGCTAAGGAATATACTAAAATAGGTTCAGCAAGGTTGTAAGATATGAGGCTTGAGCCATTAGAGTTGAACAGTTCAAAACAAAATTAAGACAATTTAAATGAAATAGCATCAAAGAATGGCAAAGATTACTTAGGGATAACCTTCACAGAAGATGTGCAAGATTTCTACACCAAAAACTATAAAATGTTACTGAAAGATATTAGAGAAGAGCTAAATAAACAGAAAGACATTCTATGTTCATTGATTACAAGATTTAATGTTAAAGTGGGAATAGTTTAGAAACTGATTTACATATTCAACATGGTCTATATAAAAATTTCAGCTTTTTGTTTTTTGCCAAAAATGACAAGTTGACCCTGAAATTCATATGGAAATGTAAGAGGCCCAGAACAGACAAAATAATATTTAAAAGGAATAAAGCTAGAGAACGGACACTCATTTTAAAGTTTTCTAGCCAGATATAATAATGAGGACAATGTGGCACTGGCATAAAGAAACATTTAAAAAAAAGATTTTATTTATGTATTTGAGAGAAAGAGAGAAGCAGCAGAAGGAGAGGGACAAGCAGACTCCATGCTAAGTGTGGAGCCTGACACAAGATCAGCAGGAATTTTAAAAGGATATCTTAGTACATATTAACATATATTTAATGTGTTTTAAACTCAAACTCTCTACTTACTTGACTTATCACATTTTTTCTGTCTCTTGTTTTTGGTACCCTTTATCATATGTTTTAAATTTGAAAGTCATACTTCTGAGATCTCTTTGTTTTCCGATGGTTTCTTCTCATTCTGTACTAGTTTTATGGATACCATTGCATCTCAAATCTTTTTAAGGATAGCTGGTAGAGATTTTGCAACTTTTATTACTTGAGTGATCTTGTTTTTCCCGTGGGTCATCTTTTCAGGTATCCTTGGTCTCTCCCATTTGTGTTGCAGACTCTTTCAGGAAGGATGCCACAGATGGGCTGTCTCTGTCAACCTGGGTGGGGTTTGCTGACCATCAGGACTGACTTTCAGCGGTGGCGGCGGGGGGTGGGCAGGGAGTCGTTGTTGGGTGCTTGACAACCAAAATAGTGAAATGTTTGCTCCATGTGCCGTGGTGTGCTGCTGGCCACCAACTATCTCTAGGTCTCTCTCCAGAAGTGATAAGGATGCAGTTCCCTGCCCTCTTAAACTGTGTGACCATGTGACCTACTCTGATCCTTAAAATTAAGTGTCAAAGTGATGTGTACATAGGAGCTTTAAGAGCATCAGGATATGATTTGCTGTGTTCCTTTTTTTCTGCCAAGGTAATATGGCAACATCTGAACAATAAAATCTGTCAGCCCAGGTCCATGAGTGGCTCAAACATGCAGGCCCTCTTACCACCCACACTGGATATGCAACATGGGCAAGAAACAAACTTCTGTGTTAAGCCACTGATATTTGGGGGGGGGGGTGTTATTGTGTCATCTGCTGCAGCAAATTCAAGTCTATTTATTCAGATTCATGTACATATGAGATTTCCTTGTTCCTATTAAACCTCTTAATAAGTTCCTTTTCTTTCCTTTTTTTTTTTTTTTAAAAAAAGTAGGTTCCCTGCCCAGTGTGGAGCCCAGTGTGAGGCTCGACCTCACAACTAAAGACCTGAGCCAAGATCAAGAGTCAGACACTCAACCTACTGAGCCACCCAGGCACCCCTTAATAAGTTCCTTTTCATTCATTTTAAGGTCAGCGTTGGAAGAGAGGAAGCACTTGTTCAAGCTGCCATCTTAGAAAGTTTAGCAGTGTCTGTCAGTCTTGACAGCAAATGCCTGGGCATTGTTATAGATCCAGCTCTGGAAGTTTTACAAATTCCTGTTCTACCTGATGCTTAGGGAGACTCAGATGTAAACACAGTTCGGTCTGAGGGCTGAAGTCAGTTGTCTCACTTCATATGCCCTGATCCTGATTCCCAGGCAGGATGATTTTAACCAGCTGGGGTGTGGTCCTCTAGTGTGATTCCTTCCAGACACTTCCCAATGCCATGGGGAATGGCAACACTGGCTCAACTCAACAGCCCGCCAGTGGTCCCGGCACTACTCTCTCCTCACAGAGGGAGGCAAGGAGTTCTGATTAAAAACAGTTTCTGTTCTTACAAATGTTTTTCTACTTAAAACATCTGGCCACTAAACACCAAGCAAAACAAACAGAACAGAACAAAATAACAACAATAGAACACATCTTTTAGGATTATAGCAATGGTCTTTGAACCACAAATTTCTCTTAGAGAAGTTCATTCCTTCTGGGGGAGTTTGAAGAATTACTGGATCCTCAGCATACAAGACAGTGAAGTGCCAAAAACGGAGACAAAATTATTCAGGGTCAACGTGATGGAAACCTTTTGGGGGAGGAGTCTCCATTTCAACCACAAAACGGAACTGGGAACAGGATCTGCTTGGGGAGCTGAATTGTTTTCAGAAAAAATGCTGCTGTTATGGGGAATCTTCCTATTTTGTGACTAGTAAGGCTTAATGTCAGCATTACCAAGCTGCTAAAACTGGGGGTAATGGATGCATCCACCAAGATCCAGAGTCACTCATTTTTCACATTCCACAGCAAGGTAGGCCATTTGCAACCAATGCACGGTCACCACACCTATGTTTAAACTTAATGTTGGCACAAGTAGTAACTCTGAAAAGGTACCTGTCTTTTCTCCTCTTTCAACTATGCTGGGGGCAGAGCAGATGAGTAATAAAAAGCTCGGGGCAGATATAAAATCATGTGAGGCTCATCCTCAGGTGACCACCAAGTAATAGGGCAGGGGAGTCACTGCCATGAGTGGGTTCTGGTAACCTCTCTAAGATTTGCAGAGAACTAATGAAAGAAAAATCCTGAAAGAAAAGGCAGGTGTTCAGTTCACAAACCAAGGAAATCACCTCTACTTCACTGTCCTTTTCCCCCTCTTTGGACCCACAGCTCAAAGCCCATGCTGAGGCTGGTATAGAAAGTGGCCAGCAATGGCAGGAGGCCCATCACCAAGTCCCAAAGCACCCGGTCATCCCTCATAACAGATGGCCCCTCAGGTGGATGCCAAGTACCACATGTTGACTGGGCATGGAAAATAATGAAAGAAGGGATGCACACTAAGAATTCACAAGATAAAGTCATAATTTAGGTAGGGCAGGCAAGACTTTATCTTCAGAATAATTTTCCATTCTAGTCTCTGCCATCAAGCAGGAGCCATCCAGTTAGAGGGACATGATTTGGTTTCATGAAGAAGCCATAGTTAACATTCAATGCCTTTGCCATCCTTCTGGGAGAACACAATGTTTTTGCTGTCAGGACAAGTAGTCAGAAGGAATGTCAATGCGATGTTGACTTGAAACCTATCTCAAATCTTCTGAATAGTTACTATCACAAGGCTATGAACACATTCCCCTAGAAAATACTTTTTGTCTGAATCCCCCAAGTGGACCTGCTTTTAGATGATGTGGTCACACTTTCCCCTTGTGTTTCTAGGAAGAAAACCATTGCGCTAGTAAGGTACTGTGATGGAATGCAGGAATCTGGCTGTGTAGCCTAGGACCCTTTCATAACGTTCATTGTATTGAACATGTAAACAAAACAAAAAAAGCCCCAGAAGTGTTTTTTGTTTGTTTGTTTTTTGGGGGGGTAACTTGTCTGATAAAATGCTTGGAGAGGTTTTTGTATAAGTTTATAGTCCCCCGCCCCCCCCCCCTTTTTTTTTACAGAAGGTTGTTTATGAGACTACTACTATGTTTATGTCTAACCCTAGGGATTGTTCTGGGTCTCACTGGAAAGACCTCATTGTTAGGGAAGCCTGTGGGGCCAGACTCATACCCTTGTTCAGTTCCCAGAATGTGAGATCGGTGTAGGTGGGCCTGTGACCTTATCTCTAGTATGAAGACCAGGAGGATGTGATCCCCTGCCCTTTGGGAAGTACAAGTCTGTGATACAGACCCTTCTCTATGGAAGATTGGACCATCTGTGGCAAATTCTCCAGCAAGTCATAGCATTTTTCTGCTCAAGAGCCAGGTGTGGCTGAGGAGAATGAAGATATATCCCTTGGCGTATTGACACAAGTTTCTGTCTGGTCTCTGATCTCATAACTCTTTACCTTTCATAGCTTTAAAAATTAGCTTTATTCTATAGTTTTTCTTTTTGGCAATAAGTCTTAAACATCAATTATACAGAAATGACAAAAGGCTTTTGAATTTATCCATGACTTCATGCATGACTCATTCCCATTGACTTGGCTCAGAAAACATTCAGGCACGGAAGCGAGGAAAGAATCCCACACCAGACGCGTCACCTCGAGTGCGGTGCATGACACATGAACATCTTACATGAGAAACACTTGGGGACAGCCTTTGCCATCACACATGTGGACACCTTCGTACAAAGATTATTCTTGACTGAGGAAAAGAAATACACGATCATTGGCTTCTAGGCACATTTCAGGGACTGATACTGTAGTTCTTAATCACAGCAGTGAGAAGCATCATTATTTGTCATCACGTAAATTTCCCCATGGCACTTCCATACCCCACACCCAGAGAACGGAACGTGGCATGTGTCAGAGTTTCTAAAGATAATTACTGAATAAATACGTGACTTGCAGATCTATCCACACTCAAAAGGGATAGATCATGTCACCTTCCCTTTAAAGAATTAATTGTTCGAGAAGGTTCTCTTTGAGGATAAGTGCAAAGCAATTTAGAACCCATGGGGCACCATTTCTCCGTGGTGACTGCAGGGACTACTAGTCACCCCTACAGCACTGAGGAAGAGCACAAAATAAAGATAAAATAGTTACAGTCACACTTGAATGAAGTGGAGGCATCATACCAAGAACGTTTAAGCTACTCAATTAAAAAACTCAGCTGTTTCAACTCAACCAAAGCCTTGAGCATGTTCAAGCCCATCCATGAAAGACGTAATACAATAGCCATTCGAGAAGATTCTTTCTGTAGTTGAGTTGCTGAGGACTTCGCTTATTCCAAAGTCCAGAGTCAATAGGCCAGGGGGTAGTAAGGAGCCTACACTCGGAATGCCATAACCCCACTCACTGCTGATGACCTCTAAAGGACACAAGAGGGGGACCTCCTGGGGTCTGTGGACACTGGAGCCTGTGTGGGACTGCTCTGGAGTCTCAGTTCAAGCACTTTCATGACCAAATCCAGGCAAGTTCAGGCAAGGGTCAGGACTTCATCTAACTGGGCAAAACTCCTGCATTTGATTACTTGCTATCTTTCTGGTGAGGTATTTCTTTTCAATATTCACCTTGAAGGGTGGTAAGACATTCCTCCTTCTCTTAGTCTTTCTAGATGCCTGGAGATGAAAGTCACCTTCCTATCTAAACTGACAGGATTAGTGAATCTGCCCCTGTTCCCTGATCCAGGGGGCTTTATACCATTTCAAAATTTGTTTTTTTTTTTTCACTTCAGCCTGAAATGTCCTTCCTCTAGTGGCACTATTAGTTCATTTTTACCTGTCCTTTAAGGCTCAGGGACCACCCTCATCTTTCAGCAGGCCTGGGCTAGGGACCCCACCAGAATTTGAGGCCCCACAGCATGCCCCTGAGCTGCCTCGCCTCACACGTGGACTCAAGCTGCTTGCCTGGGGGTACCCTCCCTCCGTGGTGACTGACGGGGTGGCTGTTAACTTTTATTTCTGTACACCTCATGCTTAAAATCTAGTAGTGTCGCATTAATGTTTACTGGGTGACTGTCAGTATCTTTGCAAAAGTACATTCCAGAATGTCAGCATTGTGTTTGATGAAACGCTATTAAACAGTGATTCATTCATGTGTGAGTGAGCATTTCACGCACAGCCTCAGGAAGAAGGATCCACACTGATAGGAGCTTCTGCTCACAGAATCTGATGGTGAGGATTTGGAAGTAACTGGCTTCAGACTTTAGAGCAAAGATGTAACATTTGGCCAACTGCTCAGAAGGACAGAAATTTCCAGGTGGGAAAAGCTGAATGGTGCTTATCTTTCTTGGAAGGTTTGTTAATGATGAGGGAGCAGAAGGCTAGCTGAGGATCAAACATAAGCTGACACCTGCAACTTCCCCTCAAATGCACCCTCCTGGGTGGGACCTGTGGGACATTCTTCCAGGAATCTCCCAACTAAATGTTAATACCTTGCTAGAAGGGAAGGCAACCTGAACAATGGCAAGACCTCTGGTGTCTTATAGGTTGGCCCTCTTTAGCATATGAAAGTCCTTTTGAAATCTCCCTTTTCCTTAGTTCCCCCAACTCCTGAGTATCTAATCAGACACTCAAGACCCCAGTGTGCCGGCTTTTTCTGCCCACAGGTCCTGTCCATGTGCTTTAATAAAACCACCATTTTGCACCAAAAATGTCTCAAGAATTCTTTCTTGGTCGTCAGCTCTGGACCTCACCCCACTGAACCTCACCTATACTCCAAAACCACATCCCTAAGACTTCTGTGCCCCAGAAGCTGGAAGGAAGCATAATACCACAAGCCAGGGTGGGACAGCTCCCCTCCACCCCCTAACTCCCCCCTCCCCCCACCCCCGCCCCAAGGCTTCCAATGGCAATCTGTACCTCCAGGAGGGACTCACTGCCTGAGCCCCAGAATCCTGACCACCCTAGGAGGGAGGCTGCACATTCCTGCTCACCTTCCTTACTTGCACATATGGGACCCAGGCACCAGGTAGGATGGAGAAAGGGGAGAGAAAGAAAAAAAAATTTACTGTGACTGGGAGATCAAAGGTCAACAAAGGGATTAGACTGGGGGGAGGGGTAGGAAAGAGAGAACGTTTTCTGCTCCATCAGGACTCTTTTGGAAGTGAGCTGCTAAGGCCTGTGGCAGAAAGGGTCTTGGTGTTCTAGTGAATTGCCCAGGGGGCAAGAGTGACCCACCTTCCATAGAAGGGAGCAACTGTGGTCAGTTCAGTCCATCCGAGCTCAACACATCTGACTTAAATAAAGGGTTCTAATGCTTTTTTTTTTTTTTTTTTTTTTTTAAATCAGTACTCAAACTTGCCAACTGCGGAGGTTTTTGCTCCTAGCTCCCCTTGCTGGCACATTAGGCAAGGTCAAAGTCTCATGGCAACGTGGAGCTGGGGCCCAAATAGAGGAAGTGGCCACAGACATGTCAAAATATATAGAAATCACCAAAGCTCCAGCGCAGTGTTGTTCCAGAACTTTCTGCAGTGATGGAAACATTCTCTCTCTGGGCTGTCTGGCACAGGAGCCCCAAGCCACACGTGACTACGGAGCACCTGAAATGTGGCTAGTGGGGCTGAGGGCTGAATCTCAAATTAAAATTTTAATTGTAATTAAACTTTGAATAGACTAAAGAGGCCTGTGGCTACTGTCCTGAATGATGCAGCTTTGGACGTCACTCCCCCCCACAAACCGACTTGCTCTAGTGTTTCCTTCCTCAGTTTATCTCAGGATCAATGTGGCAGGCACAGATTGTCACACGTTTCCTATTGCACAGGCTGGGTACCTGTCTTTAAAATCCAGAAACCTGGCCTGAAATGTCATTTTTTAAGCATATCTTAAAATTTAAATTTTGTGCTTGCATTGGCCTCTGGTTTTGCTTTTACAAGATCCTACAACATGCTTGTGTAACAGGTTACCGTTTCTGCAAGTTATCAAGAAGGAATGTTTCCTCTAGACCAGGTCTCCCATCCATATAGAGACTGGGGAGCATACACGGACTTTTCCTCTCCGCCTCAGTCCCAGGGGCCTGTGTTCCGTGGGACAGAGGCCTGCCCATGATTTTGTTTTCTTGTGGAGGTAACACTGAACTGAAAATCTTCTATCCAAAGCCATCATTCAAATTAAAATAGAGGCTTTTCAGCTCAGCTCCACCCAATAAGCTATGTTGGTGATGCTGCTCTTGGTGACGGGCGAGTAGACACTCTCTAAGGCTTCCAGAAGAGTTTTCCCCCCAGATGACCTGCCTGCCTCCTGCTCCTCTCATTATGTACCTATCAACCCAGATACCTCCCTGGGCACCATAAGCTGATGTTCTCCGGGACAGGTGATCAGAAACCATCTCCCGCCTCTGGGCAAAGCAGCCTATACCTGTGCAGGTGGTTCAAGCAGAAAGTCCCATCAGCTGAACTTTGATAGTAGTCTTCTCTAAGCGCAGCTTTGCGGGGGGTCCTACATTTGGGAAACAGGAGACTCCCCTACTTTGCATTCACAGTCAGCAGTGGCCACTCAGGCTTCCAGGTAGAAAAGGCTTTATGAGCCATTTAGGGATGTGTGTAAACGCTGTCCTACTTTAACTGAAAGAAAACGCTGAGAAAACCTCTTCTATCTGTAGGTGAAAACAACATGGCGTGGCATCACATCAGAAGATGGGCTGACATGAAGCTTCAGGGGGCTGGTTGGTCGGGCAAACTACTCACATCTAGGAACCTCAAGATGTTCTGGCTAACGTGTTTTCTCTTTGCCTTTCAGCAGTCCTCACACTGACGGGCCAGGTCGCCTATCTATCACCGACTAGCCCTTATCAGTGAATGCAGGGAAGGCAGGTGATCCTCGGCTTTGTGCAAAGGGAATAAAACATATAAATACCATAGGCTGTCTTGCACTTTCAGTAAGCCCTTGGGTCTCCCCGTCACCCATCCTCCCCCTTAGAAAGGCCAGGGTCGTCTTGCCCTTGGGCTTCACACTCACCTGTGCCCCGAGAGTGGCTGAAGTCACCCTTCACCACTCGGCATGTCTTGCCGTCCCCACTGCAGACTCCACACCGGTCTTCCTTGGCGGCAGACCCGATAATGCCATCACAGCCAATTTTCTGAATGACCAAAGGGCTGGGTTATTCCAGGTTTAAGACTCGGAGAGATTTTCAAAGAGGATCTCAGCAGCACTGACTTCTCCCCTAGGCCCAGCAAGCATGGTGCCTGGGGCCCACCATATTTTGAGAGGCCCGACAAAATATTTTAAAATCAGAAGAGAAAAAAAATCAATAGAATCTAGCTCGCAGTCTATCTGTCTTTATATCCACATAGTTGTCATACATATTTTTAAATTATTTGTTAGAGAGGAGGGGGCGTGAAGGCAAAAAGTCCTCAGAAGTCCCACTGAGGCTGGAAGCCTGCCCCTCCGAGCGCTGTCTGAGGCAGATGCCAGCCTCTGATTCCCACACACGTTTCAGAGCGGCCACAACTTCACTGGATTCACATTTCCCTTGGGGCTACATGGGGCAACCTCTGGCTTGGTTGGAAGAGCCATCAGAATAGTCTGGAGCAAGCACCCTGACTTTCCTGTTGAGGTCAGGAAGCCCAGACCTCATTGAGACATGGCTGGGAATGAGCCCCCCCAGTTCTTTGTTAAGACCCAACCCAAGAAGACCCCTTCCAAAAAGGCCTGGGTGTGATCAGAGAAGAGTAACCTGACCCTGAGTGGCTTTGGACAGCACAGCCCAAGTCAGTTCATGAAAAGTGGGAAGGAGATATGAACTCCTGTTCTCCCTTCAAAAACAAATGCATGGGTTTTATATTCTGCAAAACAACATATCGAGATTTACAGTATGGTGAACATGGAGTATTTAATTGTTCAGTAGTTAAATTGCTAAAACTCCCCTCTCCACTTTTGCCCCTAAGTGAATACTTCCAGAACAAGACCGAGTTTCCTTATCACCGTGCATTAGGGATTAGTGCTTTAAGGCGTAAAGGAGTCAACAGCCAGATTAACTCAGGCCAAGGTGATTTTGCTCCTTCCCACGATGCTTGGAGAGGTGCTAGCAAGGTGCTTCTCTCCTTGTACTACCCACTCCTATAGCAACTTCCTCTTGGCCCCATGGCTCATAACTTAATCAGAATACACATGCTTTGTGATGGTAGCGCTGGTCTTTTTTTTTTTTTAAGGTTTATTTATTTGCCAGTGAGCAAGCGAGCGAGCATAAGTAGGGGGAGGGGCAGAAGGAGAGACTCTCAAGCAGACTCCCTGCTGAGTGCGGAGCCCAATGAGGTGCTCGATCCCATGGCCCATAAGATCACAACCTGAACCAAAACCAAGAGTGGGATGCTTCACCGACTGGGCCACCCAGGCGCCCTGCACTGGTTCTTCAACAGGAATGTGCATCCACCTCTCCAGGAGGGCTATCAAAACAGACCGCTAGATCCCGTGCCCAGCAGGGCTGTGCATCTCTAACAAGTTGTCAGGCGAGGCTGCTGCTGCTGCTGCTCGTCGGGACCATATCTGGAAAACCACCCCAGGATGGGATGCCCTGTGAAGGATGAATGTGTGTTCCTCCTAAGCAACAATCCCAGAGTCTCATCCTGGGATCCTATCAGTTCCTTAGGGAAGAACTGTGAGAAAATTACTGTTGCGCATCCAAAAATGGTAGCTTAACTGAATATGTTTCGGAGAAGACCTGAAGATCTGCTAACTGCTGAGCAAAGTGAGTCCAAAAATGACCATTAAGAAAACTGAGAAAGAGCAGCATTTGGGGGCTAGGGGGAAGGAAGAAAAGAAAAATTCAAATGTGTTCAAAGTGACAGAAAGGCAGGCCAAGGGCAAGGCTGGGGCCTTTAGCAGCCAGAAGCCAGGTAAGGAATGAGTGCAGGCAAGTGGACTTGAAAGGGCTGAGGAGATTTAGGTGACACATGGAGACCCAGATGGTAACTGGCTTAGACTGCAACACCTCGCTGGGGCAGAACACCCAAGGGGGGCCCAGAGGTAGACCAGTTGCCGCAGGGTACCTGGCACCTGGAGCACATTATAGGAGCTGCCACAGTTCAGGGTCTGGACCGCTGGCCGATCTTTCAAGCTGCTCAATATAAAATGAAGTAGGCTAAGAATCCAAGGCAGCCAAGATCCAAAATTTTGCTCAACCAGCATGCTCAGCAAAGGACCTAGAAGTAAATCCATGGGGTCCTGCATGTGTGTGCTGCCCATCTATATTGCTCCTATGTGTTCAGAGCTCCATCCTTTTCCCTAAACCCTGACCTCTTTCATGTCACCCCGACCTGACATGTGCCTTCCCCATCTCTCAGGTGCTTTCAGCTCTAGACTTTTCCTATATGGGCTTCCTATTTTCCTTAAACCACACTCCCACTCAGCAATAGTAAGCCTCTGGCTTGGCTACCTATTCCCTGTCTGGTTCCTCAGTTGGTATTTCCTGATGAAACACTTTCTAGATGCTCTAAGTTAACACCCCACTCTGTCTAGGCAGCTTCCCTCCCTAGCCCCAGTGATGGCACCTGACAAATCTGAGGCCACACAACAAGCTGTCTGGCGGGGCCAGGAGCAGTCCCTCACCTCTCGCCTCCCAGTCCTGGGATGGCTGGGTATCTCCCCTGATTATCCTCAGCCAGGGACTGGTGATCACTGGGAGTTTCTGGAGAGCATGGGGCTCCTTCTGAAGGCGACTGGGTTTGCAAGAATGTAGAAATGTTCAGAATAAAAAAGCTAAAGGAACAGGAGAAACGCCACCTGGAGGGAAAGGGAATGTGAAGGGAGAGTCTGTGCTAGGATTTCAAAAGGCCATCTGTGGTCTGGCTGGGAGATCAGGACAAGGGGCAAAGCGTGTGTTTGCAATCTGCCAGAGCAGGAATTCACCCAGAAGCAGAAAGGGCAGGCATGGGTGGTACTTCAGGAAGAAACGGGACAGGGACTCAGTGGGAGGAAGGGCCCTTAGGAGAGCACACACTTTCCTGGATGAGCAAACCACTTCTCCCCCTAAGTCCCCTGAAAGAAGGACCTTGGTGGGAAAGAGACAAGTGATGAGGAAAAGTCATGGCGTAAGTGAGGACTTGTGAAGCCCCTGCACACCCAGACCAGCATGTGGTGTCTTCGTGGCTGACCCTGGCAGATGCTGTTGGCCCACACAAGCAAAGGCAGGTCTGGAGCAATTTCCTACCCCTCATGAGACTCTTGTCATGGCTTGGAGCACAGTATAAGGAACATGTACACGTCTGTGTGGCAGCAAAGCCCCAACCAGTACCCATTTAGACCTCATGGCTTCTAAAGTTGAAGTAAATGCAATGTTTTGAGTTGATTTCCTTTTTTTCAGGGATGAAGAACAAGTCAGTTGTGAGTCCAGCAAGGCCTGATGTCTGTGGGGATGCTGGGCCATGCTGGGCCTGCAGGGAACTAGCCCTTGACTCTTTTCTGAGGGTCTGGGATGTTTACAGGCAAGTCCAGGGGGCCCCATCCTCATCAGCATCTGTTCCTTTCAAGAGGCCCAATATAGCATCTAAAGAGTGTGGGCTTAGATCTGGATCTGATACAGGGGGGGGATCCTTTCAGAAACCAGATTTTTTGGTTGGTCTATGAAGATGCTATGTCCTTTCGGACAAAGTCTGGCTCTGTGTGCTCTCGATAGCCTAAAAGGAACAACTTGCCCCAGTCTGACCAGTAGTCAATTTCTAGGGTAGGAAGAAGCCCTCCCAGGCCCAGGGACATAAGATTGCCTAGGGTGGGAGTACTCCACTGCCAGCAGGCCAGAATCACCTCGAGGGCTGGGCAGGTCACCCATTGCTCCAGTGGGGCCCATGGATTCGTCATTTCCAGTGAGTTCCCAGGTGATGCTAGGGGCCCAAGACATATTGGGAGTCCACTGTCCTAGGTCTGGAGCTCAGAGATAGAAATCCTCATGGAGGTAGCCATTGCTACCAGATGCCAAGCCTTCTGTGTCCTGTGTACCTGTGTAACTCTCCCTGTTCTCCACCCACACCCCCTTGGAAAGACCCTCGTCATGAATTTCCACTGGTAAAGTAAGTCCTGTGGTCCTCCACCCTCTGTCACCCCGAGCTAAAGCAATTCTGGGCTGAGGCATCCCGGAGGGATGTGAGGGAGCCCAGCTGAGCCACGGGACAACAGAAGCTGGCTCCCCTCTACTTTCAGGAAGCAGAGGTTCCTTACAGTGGTGCTCAGGCCAAGGAAATGATCCATGGGAAGATCCATAACAACAGAATGTCTAGTCACAAAACCATAAATGCCCTCAATTGAGGGCCTCACAGATCACCTGGATATTCTGTCCTTCTACTCACAAGCTGGTCACACTTCTACACCTCTCCACCAAGGAAACAGAAACTCCGACCTGGAGACTTCAAAACCCTTGCTTATAGGATTTACGTTATCTTAACGTGTTAAGTTGTCAAAGGCTGGATACAGGGGAAACTGCTCTGTTATTTTCTCCTTTCTCCCTAAGCAGCATCTTGTTTCCATTTTAAAAGTCAGCTTCTTTCACTAAGACTTCACTTCTAAGAACAAAGCTATCCTCAGCCCTCACTTCAAATTGTAGCTAACGTCCTTCTGGATTAGGGCTAAATTACCCAGGCAGGTAGGCCATCAGCTTCTCTTCCCTAAACATTATGCTCAAGGTTGTCATCAAAACACATATCCTGAGGATGATTACAGATTTGGATATGAGCCTCAGTTTCCCCATTCTTAAAGCAAGAGTAGTAACCTCAACCCCAGAGGTAGAAAATGACCTCTGCTCTGGCTCACTGCCCAGGGCCCTGGTGATGGGTGTGCTGTCAGGACAGATAGAGACCGCCAACTTCCTTCACAGGCTAACTTCCTTCTAGGGGGTTGGGGGACGGCTTCTACTGTCTGAGCAGATTGGGGATGAATAGGTCATTGTCCTCTATCCCTTTTTCTTCTACGGAACCCCTGCTCTCTCCAAAAAGGGAAGAGAGGGAAGGAGAAGGTAGCCAGGACCACATCCTTCCCCTGTCCCTCTTGGTAAAAGATGCACGGAGAGCCAGTGTTTAGGAGCTCACCCACAGGTGGGCTTTCCCATAATATCAATGCAGCAGGTCACTGTCTGCCCTAGGGAGCTTCTCAGATCAGGTGCAAACAGGAACGCACACAGGGTCACCCTTTAAATTAATTCTTCAGGGCACTCGGGCCGGGACAGCTTTGTGTGCTCTGCCCACTCTGCTTGGTATTATTTTCAGCACTGAGTGCATTTGAGGGCAGGGCACACAAAGGATGCCAGTGTCTGAAGAGCAGTAAATCTGAGAAGCAATGGACAACAGTCACACTAACCTGCCAATAGTGGCATTTCCTCCCTTTTCCACAGAGTTAATGCAAATGATATAGAATATGCTTGTAAGGGGCTGGGATTTTTTTTTCCCAAAATGGAAGCAATGATAGCATTCAATTCAAGTCATTAGTTCTGAATTTTTTTCTGAGAGAGAGAGAGAGAGAGAGAGAGAGAGACTGACATGGAGAGGGATAAAGGGAAAGGAAGAGAATCTTAAGTAGGCTCCATGCTGGGCATGGAGCCCTAAGCCAGGCTTGACCTCATGACCCTGAGGTCATGACCTGAGCTGAAATCAGAAGTGAGATGCTTAACCAACTGAGCCACCTAAGTGCCCCACTTATTTATTTTTTTAATTAATTCCAATTTTTTTTTTCGTTTTTGTTTGAAAGATTTTATTTATTTGACAGACAGAGATCACAAGTAGGCAGAGAAGCAGGCAGAGACAGAGAGGAGGAAGTAGGCGATAAGCAGAGAGCCCGATGTGGGGCTTGATCCCAGGACCCTGGGATCATGACCTGAGCCGAAGGCAGAGGCTTTAACCCACTGAGTCACCCAGGCGCCCCATTAATTCCAAATATTAAAGGAGTTTTGTTTTGTTTTGTTTTTTAAACAGGCTCCCCACTGAGCAGGAAGCGTGATGCAGGGCTTGATTTCAGGACCTTGAGATCATAACCTGAGCCAAAGGCAGATGCCCAACTGGCTGAGCCACCCAAGCACACCCCAAACGTTAAAGGAGTTTTAACAATTGTACTTATGAAGTCTGGTATTATAAGAGGGAAAGATGACCAAACCAAAGGAAACAGCAAACAATAAACTCTAGAATCTCCCTGGGTTTTCCTAGTGATCCCCAGCAGTTACTTTTCTGCATACTCTAGCCATTCCTGCTATCCACTGCCGAGCTTTCAAACAAAGTATTAAAGTTCCTGGTCCGTGTCTGCAGTGGGGAGCACTGTTCTGACAAACCAGGGTATGCGACACCAGGGGAGGGCACTTCCGGGGCATAATCAATCAAAAGCTCAAGATAGCAGAGACCTAATAGAGAAAGCACAAGTTCTTTCTAGTAGAGACAGACCCTGTGAAACATGCAGAAAGCCTAGAAAAGCTTTAGTGCTTAGCACTGTGGCCTGGAGCAGGGCACAGGACGAGCCAGAGTCAGGGCGGTCATTTTCCCCAGAAGTGAGGAATATCGATCTTTAGTGATTTGAAATCTGGATTCTACCCCTGGAATCCCAACCCTGCTTTGACGGAAGATCACCAATGACAGACAACCTCTTCGTTACCACATCTAGTGGCCTTTTCTCCATCCTCATCTTTGAACTGGTGATTTTTTCTCCTGAAAGCCTCTGGTATCTACTTTTTCTCCATGCTCATGGTCACAGCCCAGTTTAGGCCCTGATGATTCAGAGCATGACCTATAGTACCTGTTTCCTCTCCTGTGCTGCCAGATTAATCTTCCCCTAAGGAGATGAGAAGGCCCAGGGTGGAGAAGGCCCAGGGTGAAGAAGGCCCAGGAAGGCCCAGGAAATCAAGACCCTCCGTGACCACATCATACTTGCTCATCTCTTCAGCTCACCTCCCTTCTCCTTCAAATCCACACTGAACCCAATCTCCTACCATTCCCCTGCTGCAAGCCCTATTGCCTCTCAGTCTTGCCCTAACACCCTCCTACTTGGTTTCCCGGATTCCACTCAGGCCCTACCACAGCCAATTCTCCATAACCAAGATGACTTCACTCTGCTTCAATCCCTCCACTCCTGTCAGAATGAAATCTAGGTTCCTGTCACGACCTCCCAGGCCCTGTATGATCCAGAGCCTGACACCCCTGCCCTCACTGCTGCTCCCTCCGGCACCTGCCACTCAGCCCTCCTCTGTTTCTGGAACCCACCAGCCTTAGAGCCACCTTCTGCCAGGAGCACTCTGTTCTGCCTTCACAAAGCTGCGATCTGCTTGGAGAGAAAAGCCATGCCATTCACAATCTTCCTCAGCTACAACTTCTCTCAACCTATGACAGCATTTTCTTCTCCACATGGATCAGTCCTTGGAACGACCATGTTTGTGAGTTTATGTGTTCCTTGTTTATACATTGCATGAGGACAGGGACCCCCTTGGTCCTGTTTGCCACTGCACATCTAGCACACAGAATGTGCTCAATAATCTCTGATGAATGAATAAATCAAGTTCTACCCTATGTGCTGTTATGTCTAAATCAAATCTCACTGACTCTCAATCATGACTTCATTCTTGGTTGTTAGGGTCTTGCATGGGTAAGTCTTATCTTCGGGATACACTTCAACCACAGGGAGGACAATGTCTTACAATTCTTTGTATTCTTGTCCCCCATACCCAAACACAGCAGCCAGCATGGTGTTAAGCACATCACAGATATTCAATAAATGCATAAGAAGGATGGTCTCTTACCAAAGCTGGGTCCTGGGGCAAACTGGGAACAGGAGACTTTGATTTTCAGAATGGGTCCTCTGCCTCTCTCTTCTGTGCCCTGAACCTGCCAGCAACCCCTCCCCAGTGGGTAAGTTTATTCTCTCCTATTTTGAATTGGGACTTTCTCATACAGGTTTGGATGGTCTTTGGTTGTTTTGTTTTGCTTTTGCTTTTGGCCAGGAGGAGAAGCATTTGCCTTCTTCAACTTCATAGCTATCTTCTTACTACAACTCTTTCTCTTCTGTTGGAGGGATGCCACTGACTTCTTGCTTTAATTTTAACTGAAAGCTTTTAGGTCAGTAGTACGGCACCCGGCCCAGCATGGCCTGGGCTCCTGTATTTAGCTGTACCACCCCTTGCTATGTTTGTCTTCTTGATTTTACCTTTGTTTGGCTAAACTACACATGATTTCTTCAGAACGAATGCAGGAAAACTAAAATTTCTGAGTTTTTCTGTGTCTCAAAATTATTTTGTTCCTGTGCTTGATTGATAATTTGGCTGCAGATAATTCTACGATTATCCTAACTTTGTGCCAGGGTCGGTGTCTCTGCATTTTTCTTCATCTTTCTTATTCCTGTTATTGGTTTTTTGATCATCAAAGAGCTGATGATCTCTGGTTGACCACTTGTATTTGAGAATGAGGTACAGAAAGGTAAACTGAGTGACTCTGTATATGGGGTTGGAGGTGTTGCATGGTAGGCTTCCATTTGGGACTGGCATGAGGGAAATTGGAGTCCAATCCCCAACTCAGGAGGGTGAGTGCTGTGCCCAAGCATGAAGGTCACATACCTGCTCCAGCTGCCCTTGAACAGTTTATTACACCACTTTGAAAAGGAGGGCCCCAATACTAGGTGTGAAGATCATTACGCAACAGCACGTCAAGCTCCAAGTGCATGGCCAGCCATGTTGTCTGACTCTTTGCCTTCTCTTCAGTTGCAGCCAACACCTCACACCTACTCTCCCTCCCAAGTCCTAGATGCCCTCAAGCATTCTGCTTTCTTTTCTGTTGTAACTCTGCTGGTTCCTGTTCTGATCTCTGCTGCTTTGTTCCTTCAATGGAACTTCCATTCTCTTCCACCCTTCAGAAAGACATGGCATCTTTCTTTTGTCAAAGAGTGACCTCTGTTTCTCTTCCCCATCATGGTTTGTGCATTCCTGCCTTTACTATCAGTTTAGTGGAGTCCTATCATGGGAGAGGAGCACATGTGAGGCTCCATCTACCAGCTTAACCCAGAAATTGTTAAGGGAACTTAATCAGATGGAAGGGGTGTAGGGAATGACTTCAGAGCTTTAGGCACTGCTTGTCCATAAAGGTTAAGCACCAACAGTCCTCTGTAGGGTCATGACATGGGGAGCAGGAGCAATCAGAAGGTGTTGTTGAAATACAGGCCCAAGCACAAGATCCTGGTATATTTTCCTGCATGCTTGTTACCCTTCTTTACACAGTGGGACTCTGAGGCCAGAGTCTTATAGTCCTCCTAAATTCCACCAGTAATTCTACTTGCTTAATGGGCCATTGTACACAAAATGGGAGGCCAATAAATGCTGGATAATGAAAACTGTCCTCTGAAATGGGCTCCAGATTCCACAATCACTGAAGTCTTAAGAGCAAGTGACCCATCCACCCACACATCCACTCCCTGGGTTTCTCCTTCAGTATGTAATCAAAGGCTCTCCTTCAAGCCAGCTGCTGGGAGAACAAAGATAACCAAACATAATCTCTCCACCAAAGCTTATGGGACCTGAAGGTCTTCCTGGTTTTCATCCAGCCCAAGACACATACACAGATTAGGAGCTCAAGCAAGTGGGACCCTAACTGGAGTACAATGTCTACATGTGTACTCAAGCTGGTGAGGCCTTAAAGAAAAGCCAAGTGTACCTGGTCTCAGGTATATCCAGATCTGTCAGTTTGACTCGCTCACTTAAGATCAGTAGCTCTGAGGCAAAGTCGCACATTAGAAACATACTAACTTGATTTCTTTGCCTCTGCAGGCCAACAATAGGAATTACGAATGATGGAACTCCTGATTTATACAGACTTGCTGAAAAATAGACAATGTTTGTGTTTCTTTCCCCAACTCGCTCCCACTTTTATGAGTGCTGTTAAGTTTCATTTCAGCATGTTAAATAATTTGTGACTCACTGAAATGAAACTTAACTCAGTCCTCATAAAAACAGAATAAAATGGTATTTCCATGTTTGATGTTATGGTTTGAATCAGCCTGCTATTTGAAGCTTAGTGGAATCTGCTCAAAATGCCATTTGGGAGCCTCTCGTCCCCTCCGTTTTCTACCAACTAGTCACTGTGCTTCTCAAAATTTCCCAGAACTCCTTCTGCCACCCCAAAATAGCAAAATTTATAGCTTAAGGGAACAGAGGAAAAAGCTAGTAAGTGAACCATGGCAATATTTCTGTAAGTGCTATCTTACATAAAATGTGGATGATTCCTACCTTTTATCCTGTATAATCAGGTTACAGTACTGATGAATAAGTACAGATCCTCTGCTTACTGAACTCCTGAGATTTTTTTTTATTACTGTTCTTCTTTTTCATCAATTTTCCTTGCCTTAATCATTCACAAGTACCACAGGAATCCAGAATATTCTACTTTGACAATTACTGTAACAAGGCATCAATACTATATACTTGTATTTAATTTCTTATACTCTTCTTTATTTTTTAAAAGATTTTATTTATGAGAGAGAGAGAGCATGGGGGAGAGCATGAGAAATCAGGGGGGAGGGGCGAGAAGAGGGAAGAATCTTAAGTAGACTCTGCACTCGATCTCACGACCCTGAGGTCACCACCTGAGCCAAAACCAAGAGTCAGATGCTCAACCAACTGAGCCACCCAGGTGCCCTGGTATCTCATACTCTTATTTAAGCATGCTCAACTTTATTATAAAACTTCATTAACTATGATTTTACTAAGTTGGATTCTTGTGAGAATTGATTTCCTGAAGGGCTAAACTGAAGCTTTATGGTTTCTCTCTGAGGAGTAAGAACGGTTAGTAAAATTACAGGTCGTATTTTCACTTCCTTCAGGAAGCAAGTGGTTTCTCAGGGATTTAATCTCATGAGGCGCCTATGTGTACATGCTGCCACCACCTATAAGGATGGTGGTCCTTCTGCTAGGACTGGAGGCAGCTGATTACTGGGGTTCATCTCCTCTACCAGAGGAGATGGTACTTGTGAGAACTGACGAGGGGAGAGGTGAGGCTCCGATGAGCCTGAGCCAGCCCACCTGCCACAAAACATTGGAGAGAAAGGGGCACTGTCTGCACCTGTGTTGAGGAGTGGTGCTTGGTTAGGACAGCGGTCAGTAAATGCCATGACCAGGATGGGGGTGAAGGCACTGGAGGCAGACCAGGGGCCAGGCAGAGATGGGGTGGCTTCTGGGAACGGAAAGGCAATACTTATATTATTGCCATCACATTCAAGTGCAGGGCAGGCTCTGGCTGGATGGTCCCAGATGACCACAGACTGAAGGCTGTCAGAGCCATCGCGCAGCAGCTCACCCACGTTGTTCTGACTGATAAACTGGCTCATTTGCTGTCATGGCACTGGGAAGAGTTCCTCATAGAAAAGCATGGGGTTAGAACAAAGGTCACAGAAGGGGCCCACTGGCACTGATCACTTTCAGCTGAAATCATGTCTCGCGACTTCATATGACCCCAATGGTTGTTCATCATTGTGCTGTAGGATGGCTGGCGTAAGTGTAGAATTTAGGAAAGAAAAAAAAAAAAATCCTGCACTTGACTTACTGGCAGTTTTACAGAGAAATGCTGCCAATTTCGGTAACAAGGATAAGACGTGTGTTCACGCTGCCTCCAAGCTCTGCACATTCTCCACAACAACACTGTAGCCCTGAGGGCCACCAGCCCCACCACTGTCACTGCCTCCTTCCCCTGGAGGACACCTTGCCAAGACTCTCAGGCACCCAGTGCCTATCACTGACACATATCTGGATTTGATAATAAAGCCAGGCAATGCCTGGATGTTGTTAAGTTCTTTTCCTGAAAAATCTCAGTTTGGGACTAGTTTGGACTTTGCAGGGAAAAAAAATCCACTAGGGTTGAAATGGCCACAGGAACTACCCTAGAAGTTGTGTCTGTGTGTTTCTGTCTTTCTCCCTTTTACTCCATCTTGCCCTTGGCCAGGTGTCAGGAAGCAGAGAGAATAAGCAAGATGTGCTGCCTTATGGGGTCAGCAGGTCCCAGGCCTAGAGGCAGGTTTCTGGGACCAGTACAGTTAGGGGGAATGACAGCTTCTCTCCCCAGTGACCCCTGGAATTTACAATTGTTCGGTTTTTTTTTTTTTTTCCCATGAAACTGAGCATCAGAGCTGGGTGTTAACTTTGGGAGGCATGGAGACCTCACAGGTTCTGGGACGCAGCTTCTCTTTTCTTAGCAAAATGAGAAGCCCCCCCCCCCCCCAGGAGCCCTTGGTGAGTGCGTTCCTTGCTTACTCTCATGCTGCAGGTGCTGGTCTATGGAGGCCAAAGTAAAGTGAATACTGGAGGCAAGACCTGGCTTTCCTTCCCATGCCAAGTACAAAGCTCTCCTGCTAGCCATCTGCTTGCTTTGGGCTCTGGGGACTAGCTCCTGACAGGTGCAGGTCAAACTGAATCATCAGGAAATACAACACACGTGGCATAAAGGAGGGTGGCATTACCTGAGTCGTGGCTCTGTGGGCACTGGAAATACACAGCCTCCTGACTCCCTTCCCCAGTTCCACACATCAGGAGGATGATCCTTCTTAGGGAAAAATAGTCCTATCACACCGAGTTGGGGAGCGCTGCCTCGGGAAGGCTCAGCTTCTAGTGTGCCCCCAGCTCAGGGAGATTTAACACAAGTGGAAGATGAGCTTCCATCCATCGTCTCTCCCTCCCTCCTTGTTTTTCCTGTTGTCTTCGTAAATGATACTTATCATTCATTCTAATGAGTCACAGATTTTCAACACCAGGATGGCTTTGAGGACTATACTGCACTGGGCATACTGCTTCCCTGGGTACCACCTATGAAGAAGTCAGCTTTGTTCTACTCTGTCTTTGGTAGCTAAATGCAACATAGCTTGTCCAATAACACATTCACATGCATCTTCCAGCCTGATCTTAGTATTCGACCTGTTCTAGCCCTTTGTCGGAATGGCTTAATTTACTTTAAGGTTTTTTAAGATTACCATGTTGCCACTCTTCTTCCAGCCACCTCAGCTCTCCAGCTGGCCTGGGGTGGGCTTCATGCTCAGTTGCTGCTGAGGAAGGAGGGGTGCCAGTTTGCAGGAGAGAGCACCCCTAGTGCCTTCTTGAGAAGATCCATCCCCCCCAAACCTCCCAAGGTCTCTGCCCGCTCCCCCCACCACCGTACCAAAAACTTCTGGGGGTGAGGGAGCCTCCCCTCCAAAGAAAGTCCCACCAAAGACACAAGGAAAACATATTACCTGGCACTTGCCATGCACACAGAGGTCGGTCTCATAGGGCCCGCAGGGTGTGCCATCCAGGACCCTGTCGGCCACCAGCAGTGGGGACTCCTTCCCAAGGGGTGAGCAGTAGAGTTCACATGGTTTATCTGAGGAGGGAAAGGGGGAAGTGAACACTGATGGAGGAAGGGGTGTGTGGGCCACGCAAGGGGCAGGTGCTGGAGAGACAAGAGCCAAGCGGGGTGCAGGTGCACGTGGGCGGTGGCCCAGAGGACAAGAGGTCAATCGATATAAAATAAAGGTCACAGAAGCCCAGCACATGTTCCTCAGAGGCATGCAGCTGCCCCCTGGAACATTCCACACAGCAAACGGAGAAAGATATGTGAGTGAGGGCTCTGGGGGTTCTTATTTACCTTATTCTCTTCATCCTTTGCAAAGATATAGTATTCCTTTTCCTTAAGGCATTAAAAATACCAGGCGGAACATTTTATTGTGTGCTGACCTCTGAGTGAACTGACTATGTATCAAGGGAGAGCCTGGGATCTTCTCTTGTTGTGGGGGTGAAAAGGGGGAGAAGGTGAATGAGAATGCCTCTGGGTAGGAGGGGGTGTGGGCCCTGTGGATGTCTCCACAGCAGTGGCTTTTGTTAAATGCTTTAGTGCTCCACCAGCTGCTGGATAAAAGCAGTAGGGCTGTGATATATATGGTGAGAAGGTTCTGGGAGAAGCTGAGCTGAAAATACAGGAACAAAAGGGGCCTCTAGGACAACGTATAAGAGCCATGTCACCTGATGGGACGGAAACCCCTGGTTTCTGCTGCTCTTGGAACCAAGTGAGCTCCTAGAACATGATAAGCCCTCCTGCCTTTGCCCAGGTTGTTCCTTTACCTGGAAATCCCTCCCTGCAGAGCTTCTGGAACTTTCCTAACACCTCAGAAGGTTCCACTCCACAGCTCTCTCCTCTCATGCCATCTCTGACATAGACTCTCCAACTGCACTTTGCATACACCTCCATCAAAGCCCTTAAACATTATCCTATTGTCTTATGAGTGTTTGAGTGACTTCCATACACAAAAGGATTTTTTATAAGATGGGTTCCATTTTTAAAAGAGTTTGAAAGGGATAGGTTTTAATTATCTTTAGACTGAAGAACTGATAGTACTGCAAGACCTTAGAGGATAAAGGACTGAGATTTTTATCTCTTGTCCCCAGGCCAGGCCAAGGACATGGCTTACAGAAGGACTTGGTAAATATTTTAATCTTTCCATATAAACTTTAGAATCAGTTTGATGGTATCCCCAAAATAACTTGCTGGGATTTCATGGGAATTGTGCTAAATCTATAGATCAAGTCAGGGGGAACCGACATCTTGACAAATATTGATTCTTCCTATTCATTAAAATGGAATATCTCCCCATTTAATTCTTTTAATTTACTCATCAGAGTTTCCCTCATATAGATCTTGCACATACAGTTTTATATATAAATATGCCATTTTTGGGGTGTTTGTGTCAATGGTACTATGTTTTTAATTTCAACCCCATTTGGTCCTTGCTGGTATATAGGAAAGTGATTTTTGTACATTTACCATGTATCTTGCAAACTTGCTATAATTATTTACTAGTTCCAGGAAGCTTTTGGGTTTGTTGTTGTTGTTGTTGTTTGTTGATTCTTTAGGATTTTCTGTGTAGATGTCATCATCAAATGTAGTTTTATTTCTTCCTTCCCAATCTGTATATTTTCAATTTCCTTATCTTATTTCATTAGCTAGGACTTCCGGTATGGTGTTGAAAAGGAACAGTATAAGAAGAAATCCTTGCTTTGTTCTTGATCTTGGGAGAAAATCTTCAAGCTTATTTTTAAATAAATGAATGGATTTTGTTCTTCTCTATGTAACTCTGAAAGAGGAATACACTCCTTTCTCTCTCTCAGTCACCTAATTCTAATGACATTAATGTGATTATTTTTGCAAAGAAACTTCCAGAAACAGAAACACCAATGCTTTTGTGCTGCCTCTGTCGGTCCCTTTGTTTCCACCACTGGCTCATTTTCCAGTGGTCTCAGATAAGCAAGTGCAGGGGTAGAAAAAGGCTTTTGGAGTTGACTTAGCTTCAGAAGATCTTGGCATTCCAGCTGGATAGTTCCTGTCAAAGCAGATGTGTTGTCTCACCCAGGCTCTGGGGCTTTCATGATTGAATGACATTCAGAAAGCCATAAACATGTTCAGCAGCTTTCCACAGCTCCTCTCCCATGGAGCTCTGTTGACCAACATGCCCCGTGGGAAGTCTTGCCTTAAAACACTAGAAAGAAACTACAAAGGTTCAGTAGGTATGTTCAACTTGCTTGTTCTAGTTAGTTGTGGAGGTGCTGTGGAGGGGTGTTGTGAAGAACTTCCCAGGTAAGTAAAGTAATGATGCTTTAGAGTTGATTCATTCAAAAAACAGGAACTGAGTCCCTTGATCACACAAGGTACTGTTTGGGCACTACTGGGAAAGAAAGATGAGTAGTGTATGCTTTTCATGGTAGTCTAATGGACAAGTACAGAGAAAATCCCAGATGAGGCAGACTGTGAAAATCCCCATGAAAACGGCCTGAGCTGTTAGAGGGCAGGGTATAAAGTGGAAGGAATGTCCCAATTCCCCAGATAGCAGGCTAGAGGCAGCTGTCCCTCCATTTAGATGGAATGGCCCAGGAAGGCAGCCAGTGGAAGAAGTATGAGAGACTAAAATGTAAACTGAGCTCAGGTTCTGGAAGGTTCATTTGACCAAATTTTTGAGGTCAAACTTTTGAGGTCCTTGGGACCCCAAGGTTTCCCATTGGCATCTTGGGGAACCACTGGAAGAATGCAGTACCATAGCTCCCAGTCTGAATGGATGGGGTATTTTCTTCACACACTGGGCTTTCTCTTATGTTTCACTGTTAAGGAAAGAAGGGTCTTCCGGTCCAAGCAGTTTGAAAACTATGGATTTTAATTACTTTTAAACTGAAGTGCTGGAATAACTGAGCTTTGAAATGGTTCATTCAATAGCAGTAATTATTGTGATGATGGTGCTGATGTTGATAAAATCATAAATGACATTAATTATCTACTATGTCAAAGGCAGCATGCTAAGTAGTATCTATGCATTTCAGGTGGGTGCTGTCATCGTTCCATCTTATAGATGAGCATGGGAGACTCACATGAGGTGTGTGACTACCCAGAGTCCCCTGACAGGCAAGGTCAGACCCTGGTCTCTTTGTCCCAGCCTAGTTTTCTTTTGACAGAGAATGCTAGTAGCACCAAATACCAAGAAGCAAAATGGTGCTGCTGAAAGCAAACCACCAGTTTCATGAATGTTTCTGGCTTCTGAGTGTCTACTCTGATTTGAGCAGAAATGGAAGTGGGATTTGGGTAGAAAAGTAGGGGTTCTTTTGTGGCAAGTAGGAAGACCAGATTTGGAGGGGATGAAGATGGTTTGTCTAGGCTCTGTTTTAAACATCAGGAAAATGGAGATTCTCAGATGGAGGGATTTTGGCCTTTACCCCAGGCAAACAGGTACAATCAACTTCACCTACACTGGACTCTCCCAGCTGTAGACACTGTCCTCCTTGGCTTAGGCAGCTGGGGACACCCAGACTATAGAACAGAGTCCAGAGGTAACCCTTCCTTCCTTTGCTCAGCTGAAACTCCCCATTTGTCCATCTCCTTTTCTGGGGTCTGTGCTCAGAATTTAGGGCACTTCCATACCTCTAGGACAGTATAGCACTATCTCCCGAAAGGACTCAGGATGACCTTTATAAAACTTGAAAAGGAGCCCCTCAAAATTCTCTGAATATTCCTCTCTAAGATACCTTGGGTGGGCAAAGAATCCCCAGATAAATTCTTAGTACAGAAGGAGGTCAAATCTTCTTAAGAACTATAGAACCATACACTCAAAGGAAAGAAGCTTGGAGCATCCCTTTTACGTGGCTGATGGGGATGCAAACGAAATTCTAATTGAGGCTGGACTGATTGGTGTGGTTCCTGGTCTCTCACCGACTGACTTGTTGCCAGGAGTTATGCTTGGATGGGAAAACCACAGATAAGGCAGGGGAGATGAGCGCAGGGGTTTGAGAGCCATATTATCTTATCTGATTAGTGGAGGCTAGGAGGAATCCCCCTGGTACTCCATGGTGAAAAGGACACTTGTGGGTCTTAGTACTCTTGCTATTCTCTTTCTGCCAGTGGTTGTAAGGTCTTACTAAGAGATACCAAGGAATTCTGAGGCCATCACAAGGGCTCACTCCAGCTCTGTCTAGCTATCTGTGGGGGATACAGAGGAGGCTGCCCAGTCCCCTGTCCCCAAAGTTGCCTACCATAACTCTAGAGCCAGGCCTTAGTTCACTGGATCAGAAGAAGCCACTTGACCATAGCTATACCAGTCAGAGTCTTTCTCTCCATCACGACCTCATAGCTATGCTTCATGAGGCCTTAACTTGACAGACTGACAGAGGCCAGCTGACTGCAGGTGGACCAATCAGAGTCTCTATCTTGAAAAATCAGCACTAAAATTCAGATTTAGAGCAGCTGTGTCTACTCATCGTTGATGAACCTGAAGGAAGTCTGTACTCTCTTATCCATAATCCAGAATTCCAAAAAGCTCTGAAAACTGCGAGCATTTTCTTACATATGTGGTAAACACATCTGGTAGCAAAAACAGCTTTGACTAACATGAGGTTTTGGTAGTGTTCAGAATTCCAGTTAGAGACCATTCATGCGTTATTTGGTAGAGACATCCCTGTACTTCCCTGGACTGTGGGGTGCTTCCCTGGACCCCACTGGGAGTATTGGTAATATATGGTTGATGTGCTGTTATTACCTAACACCAAAAATCCTTTGGCCACATCTGGCCCCGAAAGATTCAGATAAAGGATCAAAGTGTTGTGGGTCACGCTTCAGCCTCATGTGGACAAGTCACAAGAAAGCTACTTTTCAGCTGGGAACAGGAAGAAATGACTCACAAACACGAACTGTGATGGGCATGGAGAGAGGTCCTGATATTTTCAGAGGCCCTTGGGATCTGAGACACCCCACAACTTTGCAACAACTCCTCTCTTTTTCATTAAGCAACTCCAGTTGGCTTGAATGAATTGGAGTTAGAGAGACCTTAACCATCCTTTGCTCCACACCCTGAAAGGCTCAGCCCCAGAGGGGGTTCTGCCATGCCAGCCTGGGAGGAGCTGGGAATGCACCTCCATGTCCAGACACGGCCTTAGCCAAGCCCTCTGACACTTCAGTGGGCACGTGGCCTGCTGGCTTGGGCAGGAAGGACAGAACTCCTGAAGGTTTCCACTTAAATGAGATTCCACGGGGAAAGTAGAAATGGGGTAGGTTTGGCAACAGGCCATCTCCATGGGTTTCTGTCTAAAGGCTTTCCCACTTAGAACTATTTTCTAAGGAGAGCCTTTGTCTTCTTTTGGAGGTGGTATGGATTTGTGGTCCTGAGCCCTCCCTTGGAAAATCTACTTCTGCAAGAATTTTTTTTTTCAGTAAGAGAAAAAAGAAAAAGTATAGCTTCCCCTTTCTTGAACCGTGTGTCACTCGCCAAAGAATTCCACAGTGATAGCAATGCTATGAATAGGGGCAGTCATAATGGGCTTCGAGAAAGCCCAGAGCCCAACCACAGGAATCGTTCCCATCACGGCTGAGCTAGAATTGTGCCTTTTATAAGCTGATTTTTGAGAGGAGCAAACTTCTAATCTGTATTCTCCCCTCTGCCCTCTGAATTGGCCGTTTGTTATTTTGTTTTCATCCTTATGAAATGCTCCTTTTAAAAATGCTGGCTTCTGTTTATATTTGAGAGGGAAACGAAACCAAATCTGTGAGAAGTCAGGATAGTTCCACCCCAGAAGGGGATATGTCAAGCTAGCCTTGCAAAGGCCTGAACTTGGGGTCTTTCCCTCAAAGAGAAAATGCTTACTTCCCCTTAGCTGTCCTTATCAGAAAGGGTGGCACTTTTCAGATCAAAGGCGGTCGAACTCTGGCTATAATGATCTGTTGCTTTGATAGAGAGAAATGAAAAGCGAGTGGGTCATGACACATTCTGAACCTGGTGGGCTTCCCCAGATAGCTGCCTTGTGAAGCGTCCTGGGTGGGGGATCCAGGGCAGACATCCGTTTCTGCCCCTGGGATGATAAGGGACCTAAGGAGCTCAGCAATCCAAAAGTGGTTACAAGTCAAACACAGAAGTTTAATAACGACTTGGAGAAATCTGTGGAAAACCAGACATTTAAGTGGGATTTCTGCACTGAATAAAGGAGCAGGAGAACGCAAAGCTGAAGCAGACCAAGGAAAGAATAACAACAAGGCTGTGTGCACAGTTGAGTGGAAATGGGAATGGGGTGAGTCCCTCTTGGAGCCAACCTCTTCTTGCTCCCAAAAAGAGTCAGTGAAGGACAGGACAGTGGACCTAAAATGTCTCTGTCCAGGCTGGGATGGCTGATGGTTTGGAAACAAGGCTGCCCCTCATCAGAACCCACCATGGCACTGGAAACAGGGTAGCCTCTGCTGCCTGGGTTCACTTTCTCCCGATTAGGGGTCTGAAGATGCTCGAGACATCTGGAAGCCTCCTGGGTCTTCTTGCATCAAAAGAATGCCCAGGCAGAGAGCAGTAAGCGTCCAGCTGTACATGTTCCTTTCAGGATGGTGGGCCTCCTCTCTCCCTCATCTGCAGACAAAGCTGAGGGTATGTGGGCTGCTCTTCTCTTGATGTCATGGTTAAGCGACAGTGCACCTCCCATCACACAGCTCCAAAAAGTGGTGTTTTTCAAAAGGAAAAAAGTCTGGGGAGCTCCCCGAGGCTTTTAAATGAGCCCACAGCTGAGCGGGCTGGTGGTATCTGCCACAACTGAGAACATTCCAGGTTACTTTACAACTCGGTTCGGAGCTGATGGGTCAGGTTGCTGGGTTTAAAGCTGCGGGTCTGGGCTGTTATAGCTGGTGATGCCTGGGCCTACTCTCTCCAATCCCCCAAAGCTACGCACACTTGAGCTTGAAAAGCAGAGTGTAGAGTGGAGATTTCAGAGGTTCTTCAAACCACAGAGAAGAAACCTAAGACCTGGCACAGGAACCTCATTCTTCTGCAAAAGACTTCAGAGGCTGGTAAAAATCAGGCTTAGTCACTGTAGTTCTTATTTAAGCCTCTTCACTCGACACTTACAAAGTCACGCTCTCGCAGTCTTACTCAGGTACTGGAAGCCAGATGATAGCTGGTTATTTTCCAAGTCAGCTCCTCTGGAATAGGGGTCCCTCCCTGCTCCTTATCAACCGCAGGAACTTTGATGCATCATGTAACCCATAACGTCTCATCTTTGCATGGCTCGCTCTGCATGGTAATTGAGATGATGGATGCAGAGCTAACCTTGGCCTGGCCTATGGTGTGCTCAACAAACAGGACCGTATCATCATCATTAGGATACAGTCTTGTCTACCAGAGATGAGCAGAATTTTAAGTGTAGAAGACGTTGAACTAGGCCATGGGGGGCAGACAGTCCTTATCAACAAACATTACAAACCCTACGGACATGATAAACCATCGAGAATTTGATCAGCCACTGGAAATGCTTGCAATGGCCCATGGGGCAGAGTCCCCTGATTTGGGAGAGAAAGCTCTTGGAAAGAAAACATGACCCATGCCTATCATCATCTCCGAGTTGTAAACTGTCCTCAAAACTTTTTTTTTCCCCAAACACCTTAGTCAAGAAGTGAAAGCCAACCCAAAACGAACCAAGAAAAGAAATGCAAGAAAGCATCAATGTTGGAAAGAGAGAGAACAGACATAGAAGCCCACCATCCCATGCCTGCAGAGCCTCTCTGTCCTCAAAGTTGGCCCTGGGCCCCTCAGTACATGGCACTAGGCGGCAGGCTGCCAGCACTCCCACCTTGCTGCAAATGGGGGTGCAGGATGATTCTGGTCTGCCACCCACCTCACAGCTGCTTTTAAGAAATTTCCCAGGGCTGGGTCCTCCAAGTTCAACCCCACTGCTCCAGAAGCCAGTCCACTGCTCACCAGCGCAGCGGGCCTGGAGCGTCCCACTGGATGGATGGCTGGGAAGGGGGAGCCCCATGAGGTTTCCTAGGAGGTGTTTACATTCTTAGAGGAGAAGGGGGGCACTGTGAAAGGACGTGCCATATGCCTTTACCATCAACCACCACTGCTGTCAGCAGGCCCTTCTTCTTGCTGCTCAGCCGGTCATGGGTCTGGCACTGCTGGTCCCGGAAGCTGGGCAGGCCCTTGGGGCAGGGAAGGTTCTCACAGACAGCATGCTCCACACTGGCTCCCAGGCAGTGCGTGCCCCCAGGACCAGGCCTAGAAGGAAGGAAAGGTCCGTGTTAACCAGACAGTGCTATGGATACAGCAGGGGTGCTCAGTTTTTTTTGTTTGTTCCCCCCCGCCCCCCGTTTTGCCAGGTGGGGAAGAGGTCTGGCCAAGTTTCCAAAGTAACCTCCCTCTGCTCTTCCACACCATATCTCAGCAATCCCAGTCCCATGCTGACGGCATGTTTAAGTGAGCCGTCAGAAAAATGCATCCAAGAACTGTAAATCAGGGTCACCTGGAAATAGAATATGGTATCAGTTCAGCAAGATCCACAAACTGGGTTTTTCATCTGAACTTAAAACTTGGCCATTTGTAACACTGAAAACCTCAAGGGGGAATTTTTAGTGAGTGTGGGTTTTTTGTTTTTGTTTTGTTCTATTTTTTTTTTTTTTTTTTTTTGGTCTTCTATAAAACAAAGACCTTTACAGGGCTCCTAGGTCTACTCTGGAGATCACTAAATTTCAGAATGAGTAAACTGCTCTCATTTAACTTTGTAATGCGAAGAATCAGAATGGTTCATTAACTAGTTCAATGGCTTAGGGTAGAGACCTGCCAGATCCCGGCTCTGCAACCTTGACCTGGGGACCTGGGCAAGTGCGAGACCACAAGTGGTCAAAGACACATCCTGGGTCCCTGAGGCGCTTAGACTGGGGTTCCAAGAAGTTTGAGAAACCCAGCTGTGTTCTCTGGCCAAGCCCATGTGTGTGAGGGGCAGTGAGGAGGAGCAGCAGGACCCTGGTCTGGCTGGCTGAAATGTGGGTCTGCCCAGCTGTTCCATGAAGTGCTAGGGCATCCTCATAGGGCTCTGACCCAAGCAACCTCAATGGTTTCCTTCATTTCCACAGTGCCAAAATCACCATGAAGGAGTACGACTGTTTTCTCCCTGAAGATTTTATTGAAATTCAGCATTGAGGGGAAAAGAATGCAAATCACAACTGTTTTGCTCACTGGCTTTTCACAAATTACATACACCTGTTGGCAGGGCAATAAGTTTTGACACAATCACCATTTCATCCCAAATATTTCTTTTCCTCCTTTTGCCGTTCGTTGTAGTCAGACAATGAGGCCACCCTATGATCACTGCTTCAGGGGAGAGAGATCAAAGCAGAAGTCCTAGGCGTTTGTGTCATCAAACATTTTTCTGCAAAGGCGACTATTTCTGGCTTTGTGGGCCATGCAGTCTCTGTCCCAACTACTCACCTCTGCCACTGTAGTACAAAGACAATGAATAGCCAAAAGGGCATAGCTGTGTGCCAATAAAACTTTATTTATAAAACCAGGCGGTGTACCAGATTTGGTCCACAGGCCATCATTTCCAGGTTCTGGTCTACATAAATGTGTTGGAGAAAATGTCTGAAGCAGGAAGAAAGGTTTTACTCTTCTTACCTCTATGCCCACCTCATGTACACCAGGCAACCTCCCCCCTCACTTGGGCATGGTGGCAGCCTTGAAAGGTTATACACACTGGTGGCCCCAGAGAGGGGCCCTGAGTTCTGATCTCCATCCAAGTCAGGAAACAGCAAAACCTCTCTAAGGCTTATGGGATTTGAGAACAGAGAGACCCTTTGTTCTTTTTCCTTCCCAGAACACCAGGGAGGCAGCTGGATCTTGGAGAAATGATTGCATGGCATGTTTAGGGAGACAGAGTCTCCCAAGAGCCCTGGGCCTGAATGCCAAGTGTGGACAGATGAATGGATTCCTGTGCTGCAAAGCACAGTGTAGCAGAAAGAGAGAAGGGAAAAGCCATGTGGACCAGCAGGAAGGACATCTCTGTAACAGGCTAGTTCCCATGGCTGGGACCAGAGAAGGGACGGGTGAGGCAGCAGATGTTGTATGGTGAGAAGTTACGGGTTGAACTGTGTCCATCCAAAATCATATACTGAAGTCCTAACCCCAGCGCCTCAGAATGTGGCCTTATTTAAAAATAGGACCACTGCAGATGTATTTAATTAAGATGAGATCATACTAGAACAGGGTGAGCTCCTAATCCAATATGACGACTATTCTTATAGAAAGGGGAAATATGAGATGGAAACAGAGGGGAGAACAACATGCAAAGATGAAGACAGAAATTGGGTGATGTTTCTATATTCTAAGGAATGCCAAATATCACCAGTAAGCCACTAGAAGTCAGGAGAGAGGCACGGAACAGATTCTCCTTCACAGCCTTCTGAAAGAACGAATGCTTTCAAGACCTTGGTCTTGGATGTCTGGTCTCCAGAACTAAAAGAGAATAAATTTGTGTTGTTTACACCACCCAGTTAGTAATAGTTTGTTATGGCAGTCCTTAGAAGACAGATATACTGGATGACACAAGGATCAGAGGCATCCTCACTGAATATAGATGTAGATTCAGGGAGAATGGGGCAAAAATTCCTGATGTTATTAGGAATCCAACCTGACCTAGAATGGAGTTCAAAAATACAAATTAAAACATCAAAAATACAAATTCAAATAAAAATTGGTTTCTAGAAAAATGAGGCAAGCTACGTTTGCCAGGTAGGGTGGAACTGAGATTTGTGCACCTCATGTAACTAACTTCCTGAGCTGTCCCTAAGCTTTATTTTAGCTTCTGTTGTACCTATCTCTAACAATTGCTTTTTCCAGATTTACATCTGACTGACCCTTATAAACCAACTACCTTTATGTCTTGTGGCAGATGGATGGAGAGATTAGACATAAGAAAGATCCAGCAGAAAGTGGGCCTGGAGGTTAGGGGTAGTCCGTGGGATACCTCATGTGTCTCAGGTTTCTTTCCTCCTGGACTCTGTCAACCCTGTTTCATCTCCCTGCCCAACCTTCTCCCATGGGCAAGTCCCCTTTCAGCCCCCATCTAGTGCACCACCCCATCTTCCCCACCTCCCGTACCCCCAACTCTCCATCCATCCTTGAGGCCACCTCTACCCTAAAAAGCCTCTTTTTACTTCCTACACGGAGCCTCTTTTGACCATGCTTGAGTCTCTGCTATGCTGCTTATCATCAATCTTGTGAAACGGTGAGCTAGATTATGATCTTCCTCCTATCTTTCTGCAGCTTCATGCACAGAACCTTGCACAGACTAGTCTTTAACAAACAGTAGACTGAGGTGAACTAAATTATCAAAATTTATCTTAAAAAGACCAAAAGAGAGAGTGAAGTCAGGGAAGATGGGGGAGTAGGAAGCACTAGGAATCCATCTCTCCACTGAGACAACAACTGTATTGGCAAAAAACTATCTAAGGTAACTATTTTGAAATTCTGGAGTCTATTTGAAAGCATACACCCTTCTGGAAAAAGCTTGGCTGGTAAGTTTTGGTTTAATTTAGATGCATTTTAGCCTTTATTGTGAGAGTGTTATCTGTTCCCCACACTCCAGCCCCATGGCAGGCAGCTGTGCCTGGTGTGTCTTGCTGCAGCCAGACTGGACAATAAGAGCCTGGGGTTCTGTGTTCTGACTATTCAGTGTTGCTTTTGATTTCTGAGATGCAGGGACAGAGGGTGGCCACCATTGTTGCAACTCCTATGAGCTGAAGGGACCTCCAGGGAGTTTCAAAGAGCAATACATTTTTCCCCCCTTCCCCCACCCTCTGGGAGCCAGATATGCAAGGGTTGTCATTCAAAAGCAACTGCACATATGGGAAAATTTAGGAAGCTTGAAAAGATGAAGGCTAGAAAAGGCTTGAGAATATCTTATGCTTTTACTTCAGGTTGATCCCCAGCACAGAGAAACCTTTCAACAGCAAAGAAACAGAAAATCCAAAAAGGGAGAGCTGATTATCATTGTTACATTATAAGATTTGAATGTCCAGTTTTTCAACAAAAGAATCACAAAGCATACAAAAAAAAGGAAAGTATGGCCCACTCAAAGGGACAAAATACACCAGCAGAAATATACCTGAGCAAACTCAGATACTGGGTTTATTAGGCAAAGACTTAAAACACTGTCTTAAAAATGCTCAAAGCACTAATGGATGATATAAATAAATACATAAAATGATATATGATAAAAATGAGAGTATCAATAGAGACAGAAATTACAGAAAGGAAAAACAAATTCCAGGATTGAAAAATACAGTAACTGAGATAAAAAATTCACCAGGTGGATTCAGAAACAGATTTAAGCAGCCAAAGAAAGAGCCAGCACATTTGAATATAGGACAATTGAAATTATTAAGTCTGGGGGTGAAAAGAAAAAGAATGAAGAAACATGAATAGAGAGGATCTGTGGTAAACTACTAAGAGGACCACCGTACACATTATGGGAGTCTCAGAAGATGAAGAGAGAGGAACAGAGATTACTTGAAGAAATAACGGCTGAAAACTTCCCAGATTAGAAGAAAGACATGAATGTACAAATCCACGAAGCTCAACAAAATCCCAGTAAGATAAACTCACTGATACACTTTTCAATTAAACTGTCAAAAAAATAGAGAACTTGAAAGCAGCAATAGAGAGGCAACACAAAACACATAAGAGAATCTTAATAAATTATGAGCCTATTTCTCATCAGAAACTCTGAAGGCCAAAAGACACTAAGGTCGATACATTCAAAGTTCTAAAAAACAAACAAATGAACAACAACAACAACAACAAAAAACCCCACAAAAATACAAAAAAACACCAAGCCAAACCAACCAACCAAACAAAAAAAACCCCTATCAACTAAGAATTCTATATCCAGCAAAACTGTCATTCAAAAAAAGAAGGGAGAAATTCAGACATTTCCAGGTAAACTGAGGAAGTTTTTATGTATTGTTAATACTAGACACCCTGTATAAGAAACACTAAAGAGAGTCCTTCAGGATTCAAATGAAAGGATGCTAGATAGTGAGGTGAAGCAGATGAGGAATTAAAGATCTCCAGTCACACAGTTGTGATGTTAAGCTTTGTCAGTAGAAGGTACCAGAGAGACACTAGAGAAAGAACAGACTTTTGTCTCTGGTTGTGGTATTGAATTTCTCTCAACAGACTCCTGTGGTGGCCTGTAATGCATGCCACCTCCCTCTGGGCAGCATTTATCCCAGAAGGCAGCTTCCAAATAAATCAAAGCCTTGGGAAAATCCCCAGCCTGGTTTCAGATGCTGTCTCTCTCCTTGGGTAGCTCTCCCAAACACCCCTCACTGTGACTTTACAGAGGGTTCCACCAGTGCAGAAGCTCTGCAAACTTCTCCATCACCCAATGGGCCTCGATTTCATCCTCTCCAATAAAGTCTAGGAAATTCATCCCTAGGTGTGTGTTGGGGGGAAAGGGGAGGCATCTTCATCCATATTTGTTCCTTCCTTGGGTGCTCTGCCTCAGACTGGAAAAGTGGCCACTTCCTATGTTTGCTCTTCCACTGCTGTTTTTGTGTTCTCTTTATCTCTTAGCAGCTAGGTCCTATTACTCCAACCACCTGTTTCTAATATTTTTTACATTAAACTTTCCCTGTTAAAAAAAAAAAGACCTTTTTTTTTTTTCTTTCCAGCTTTCCCTTGATCCTGATTGGCAGTGCTGCTCTGCAAAACCAAGCCCCCCTTCAATCACACGCATGCGCCCTCAGAGCCAATAACTCCTTCCCACTGTCAGCATGCACGGCCACGTGTGCCCAGCATACAGCTCTCTGCCTATGATGCACAGCACTGCATCAGGAGCCTCGCTCTAGGATAGGTGGGCTTTTCTGCATATTGTACCTCAATAAAGATGTTTAAACATAAGGAAAAAAAATAAGGTAGAGAGGCTCTGGTGAGAGACTGAAAGTGTGGAGAGAAAAGGAGCTCCCACTGGGCAGGACCAGCTGTCTCTTGCCAGGGTGGGGCATGGAGAGCTTTGGGCAGATCCCAGTGCAGAGCTGGGAGGCAGCAAAGGTTCACCAAGGTGAGCAGGATCGCAAGGCACTTTTTTTGGGAATGGATGAACACACAGAATCAGGACAGGAGGAAGAGGAATGCTCTGGCTGAGGGACACTTTTTATTTTCTTTGCTCTGTTCTAGTCAGTGAAGACTGATTGTAAGTTGAAAGTCTCAGCAGCAGTTCAGATCTGCTCACCATCCAGAGACACAGACGGCTTAGTGAATGGCTGGCAGCTGTGGATGTCAGGAGTAGTGCATGCCTCATACTGCCCCTTCTGGGCAGCAGACATCCTAGTTTTAAGACCTCTTCTTCAAGGTATCCAAATCACACTGGTGACTTAGACCCAAGTGTAAAAGACTGAGATTTTAAAAATCCATCTGTGGGAACACCAGGTCACTGGTACGTTGAAAGCACACATATGGGGGATTTCCCTTCAGAAGCAATTCCCTTCAAAAAGCAATTATAGGCACAGAAGGTCACTCCCTACCCTCAAGCTTCTCCCTGGGTCTTAGGAGCCTGGCTGCTTTCTGAGCCATGCTACTCCATGACCCCAGTGCATTCCACTTCTATGCTCCACTCACTATCTTTTCCTTATTGTGCTCTGACAGAGTGGGATTTTCACACAAGACCATCTGAGCCTTTTTTCCCGACCCTACTCTCCAGCCTTCCCTCTAAAACACAAGCCTTCTGATGGGGTACCAGAAGTCAAATGACAGATGAGCTTTCTGCCTTGCAGTCTTTGGGCAGAAACTCCCACCAACAGTGACACAAATTGTGGCAGGAAAGGACGAGCCTAGGAAGCTAGATGAAAAACATGGATGGTCCCCCAAGGCCTTTATGTCAGCTGGCAAGAAATACAAATTCCAAGTGCTGTAAAGACCAGGACTAGAGAAAGAAAAAGGTGGGGTGGGGGAGAGTGGACTGTTTTGCCAGTGTTTTTGAACAGTGAATAAACCAGCTGCAGAAGGCAAGGAAGGAGCCAGGAATATGAAGTGAAGGGGGTAGGGAGAGGGTGGTGGGAGCTTTCCAACCCCGAGATGTACACAGCAGTGAGATTTGGACATCTTTGGGAAATCTCAAGGCAGCGAGCCTGGTGAGTTGAGGAGTGAGCCAGGGAGAGGACATTGCTTTGGTCAGAGATTGGCTCTGGGCCTCGATCAGCTGTGCTTTGTAACAATCACCACGTCAGGCCTCTCTGCAAAGGCAGGCTAACAACGGTTGCCTGGAGTTCACAAAACATGGTCTGTATCTTGCATGTCCCCCAGAAACACTGGGGGCTGCTACTAACCCGCCCGCCCAAGACTGGGCCCTTTTCTTTCCATGCACCTGGGCTGCTTCCCTGAAGGTGAGGAACCGTGGAGAACACTGCCAGGGAGAAAGCCCTTTGGTGTTCTCCAGAATGAGGAAAAGAGCAACACTGTTATTGCACAGGACTGAATAGGCTGACCAGGCATAAATATCATAGAAGCAAAGACATAACTTTTTCTCTCACTCAGGATAAACAGGGCTGGGTGACATTTTGGAGTTTGTTCTGGAGAGGACCCTGAGGTCCCCTAACTGTGGGCTATAACCTCCCTGGGGCAGGGCAGGCATAGCAGAAGGGGGCCCTCATATGCAGGGGAACCTGAGCCCTGACTCAGGGCTGTCCACAGCATCGGGGCCTCTGTGAGGTGTGATGGTACAAGAAAGGGTGGCTAGCTAGTGACCTGCCTTCTTGGCCCGATAATTTACAATAACCTTCAAGTTTCAGGGGAAAAAACAGTATCAAGTGGGGTTCTGGGGCACTGGCAAGCAGAGACTGCTTTTTCTCAGCAAGCATGCCTCCAAGTAGTGAGGGAAGCAGCACGTTTCAGAGAGGGCTATTCTGTTAGAAGCATGGAAAGGAGAATGATGCCCAGCCCCAGGCGGCCTTCATGGAGTTCAAAGCCCCGTGTGGGGGAAGGCAAAGTGAAAACAAGTGAGCAAGGACATAAAGGCAAGTGCTATAAATTGTTGTAACACTTGTAACGTGGGAAAAGGGCACTGAGAGAGAGGGTAAAGCTGGCACCCTGCCTTGTGCAAGGTGGTCAGGAAGGAGGCCTGAGAAGACATTTGCTCAGAGACCCAAGGAGGGGCACAGCAAGCTGGGGAGAGGGAAGGGATACTGAAAAAGGTCCAGAGCTTGGAGTGCTCTGAGGACAGAGAGAAGTTCTGCAGTGGGTTGAAACGGTGGCCCCTTCCCCTCCAAGATAAGCCCACCTAGAACCTTCGAATGTGACCTTAATTGGAAAAAGGGTCTTGGTAGACCCTTTTGAGGACTGAGGATCTCTTAAGTAGGAGAGATGATCATCCTGACTTGGGGTGGGTCTCAAATCCAGGGACAGGTGTCAGGAGAAGAGGAGAGAAGACCATGTGAAGACAGAGGCAAGTCTACAAAGGCAAAGCATGCCAGAGAGTGCCTGAAGCCACCAGAAGTTCAGGGAGAGGCACGGGTGGGATGAATCCTCCTTCAGGTTTGAAAAAAAATCAATCCTGCCAACACCATGATTTCAGACTTCTGGTTTCTACAATGTAGAGAGGATAAATTGCTGTTTTAAGACACCAAGTTGTGGTAATTTATGATGGAAGCCCCAGGAAATGAATGCAGAGACCATGGTTAAGAGTATGGACTTCATTCTAAGTGCAGCAGAGACTGGTGGAAAGGGCTGCAGAAGAAGAGAGAGAACTGGATTTATGCTTAAGTGGATCTCTGGTTCTGTGTGGAGAATGAATCTGGGGGGCAGGGAGTATGCAGGAAGCAGGCAAGCCAGTACAAAAGGTCTGAGAGAACAACGGAGCCTCACCACTGGGCTCTACACCAATGGACCGTGGGCAAGTTACCTAAACTCTCCACAACTCAGTTTCTAGGGCGAAGAAAGAGCTCTCATCCTGTAGGAAAGCATTCATTGAATTACTACATGTAAATGCCGAGAAGGGAACTGGCATAGTACGTTCACCATTCTTATCACGAGAGGTTGTGGAAGAGGAGGAGAGGGGACCAGGGGACCATTCATGGACTCAGAGGCTTTGGCCTGGAGCCATGTGATGGAGGGTGGTGCTGTTAATGGAGAGCAGAGATGTGCACTGGGAGGAGAGATCACAGTCTGGGAAGAGTCAGGTTTGAGGCATCCAGGAGAAGACTGAGGGAAGTTGGCAGGACTGTGTCCATTGAGAGTGGGCAAGGACTTTGTTTTTGCTTGTCACTGTAAGTCTAGACCTAGCAGAGATCCTGGCCCAGAGTCAGAGCCCTGTCAAGGTGTACTGAAGGTACCATGTTGGGAAGGCATGACTGAAACGGGACACAGGAGCCAAGAGACATGAGAACACCATCATTCTCTTTCTCGTCCTTCTACTATTGCCTGGCCCATGGGATGTGGCTGGACGACCGAGATCAGACATAAAGACTTCTCTCCAGGGATGTGTCAGGGCCCATAGCCATCTGATGTGCTGGGACCCACATACCCCTCAGTGGCCTGTTTGCAGAGGCCTGGCGAATTCTGCCATTCCTCAATGATGAGATATAGGAAGGGGTGCAAAGAGAGATAAAACTCGTGACCACCACTAGGTGGGGTGGGGGGGCATCTGATAAAAGGAATGGAAGATTTTTACAGCAACTTTGGGGTTTCTGGAACAGCTTCTGTCTTGAGGCCAGTGGGCCTGGAGGGATGGAGTAAGGACCCAGCCCATGAAATCCCACAACAGGCCAGGCTGGTGGGGGAGGGCATGTTAGTTTGGCTTTCTGAAGTAGGGGTTCTTTAAGACTGGTGAGGGCAGAAAAGAGCTGTGATGGGAACAACGGGTCCAGCCAAAGTATGGGGGAGGCCCTAGCCAAGGTCATGCCAAGCAGACAGAGTCAGGCCCTTAGGTGTGGCTAATGCGTCTGCTCAGCACTGATGACATCTTACATTCTTGTAAGGGTTGTCCTCATCTCAATACAATCCAATGGTCTATCCACTGTCTCGGGGCCACAGGATCCTTCTGGGCATTTAACAGTTCTGCTATGCCCCTCCTATGACATTCCTGGGTGACACGTGATACGGAATGATATGCTGAAGGAGACTGATCCTCTGCCAGGGTATAAGAGCTCTGGATGCAAACATGAAGCACCGGGACAGCTACAACTCTTGCAAATCATGCCCTGCTCTGAACAAAGCCTTTCCACATAAATCACCCTCCTCTGAGCCTCACATGTGTTGGGAGTTCGGTGACAGGGCACATAGTCTCATCACTGTTATCTGTTCATGTAAGATGGAGAGGGCCATGTCCTCAATACAGACCATGTCCTTTGTAGGCATTCCCATGAATTATCCCAACTTCAGAGAGAGACAACACACGGAATAGCCAGCTGCTGTAAGGAGTGGGGACTTGAAGCCTTCTCTGTTTCTGCCTCAAGACCAGCTCTTCCCGTGATACCCTGCCAGCTCCCTCTAATGGCGGAACTGAGAAGGAGCATCCTTGAGGTCACATGACCAACAAACAAGCCAGGCCCAAATCTCAGCATCCTGATTCCAAACCCAGAGCTCTCTTCTTCTTCTTCTTCTTCTTCTTCTTTTTTTTTTTTTTTTTTAAGATTTTATTTATTTGAGAGAGGGAGGAAGAGTAAGAGAGCGAGCAAGCACAGGAGCAGGATTGGGGGAAGAGGAAGCCTGACTCAGGGCTTGATCCCAGGACCCCAGGATCATGACCTGAGCCAAAGGCAGATGCTTCACTGACTGAGCCACCCAGGGGCCCACAGAGCTCTCTTCTCAGGACCACAGACGGAACTATTTTAACTTCCTCACAGAGCTAGGAAAAAAACTGAAGCCTCTATTAATTTATCACCATTTAGCTCAACAGGCTTTCTAACCAACTACACATCTGTGATGGTTACTTTTCTGTGTCAACTTGATTGACCTACAGGTTATTTCTGGGTATGTCTGTGAGAGGGTCTCCGGATGAGACTTGACCTACAGGTTATTTCTGGGTATGTCTGTGAGAGGGTCTCCAGATGAGACTGGCATCTGAATCTACAGATGCAGGGATTTGGACGGCCCTCCCCAAGGGGCATCATCCAATTCCCTGAAGCCCTCAACAGAACAAGAGGCAGAAGGAGGAGGAATTCACATACACCCCGTGCGCCCTCCACCCCCACTAGGACCACCCTCTGCATCTTCTCTTGCCTTCCCACTGGAATTTACACCATCAGCTTCCCAGGTTCTCAGGCCTTCAGACCTGGATGGGATGATGCCACCAGCTCCCCTGGGTCTCCAGCTTACAGATGGGAGACCAGGGGACCCTATGAGCCAATTTCTAATTGCAAATAATGTATATATATATTCCTTGATTCTGTTTCTCTAGAGAATCTCAGTACATACTCCATGCTTTTAATTAAGAAGTCATTCCTTAAAGATTAAAAACCCACCTACTATTTTTCAGGTACTCTGCTAAATACTGGAAGGAAAAGTTTTAATAAGACACAGTATGTGATGCCAATTCTTACAGCACTACTGGGGGCACGGAGAGTGCTTCTGACCTTGACTAAACTGTGAGGTCAGTTTGCTTTAATCAGCAGGTTCTCGACCTTGGCTGGCCATTGGGTTCACCTATAGAAATTTAAAACATCCAGTTCCCAGGTCCCAGCTCCACAATTTGTGTGTTGATTGCTCTGGGATAAATTCTGGGCTTCAGAATTTTTAAACAAAAGAGGGGTTTGCTACTTATTCATCAATATGACTTAACTGTGGATATAAAGCATTTCTCTTTACTCATAATTTGTAACTCATTCATTTGCAAAATTAATGTGATCCAGCTGATGGCACACGAGACATAAAGCCGACTGTTGTATGAAATATTAAAAATGGAAATCTCAGAGGAGAAGAGAAAAACCTGTGGGAAAAGAATTACTGTAATGAAGCACAAATCTAGCCCTGAGCTTTCTGGAACAAATGTGCCAAAAACAAGAGGGATCATCAAGGTCAATGAAAGGAAGCCAATGAGGGGGAAAAACCCTTCCCCAAAACCAAAACAAAACAAAAAATGTTTTCTGTCAAACAGTTCTAAGAGCACAGGTGAAAAATATCTGGATGAACAAGACAGCTGAACCCCCACATGCTTTGTGACTCATTCACAGCCAGGCAGCTCCCAGATCAGCTCACAGCCAATCTGAAGGTCAGCCATTATTCCCAAAGGTCCACAGGCTTCCCCAGAATGACTCTGACTGAGGATGCCTGCAAAGGGAGATTGTCACCCAGCTGTCTCAGGAAAGCTTTCTACCCAGGCCCACCAGAGGAATAAGGAGCCAGCTCACCACGGGACTGCCTGCATCCATGTTCACAGCTAGAGCTCTGTCGAAGCCAAGACGCCATATGACACATAACAGCCTTGCCCCCCAGAGCCCTTGGAGGGATTTCATTTTTTTTCCCCTTAAGCTCAAATTCTCCTCAGGAGACAGACCATTCTTGGCATGAGGTGGGAAGAGCTGCGATTTGGAAACCCCAATCAGGGCCCCCTGGAGAATGCCTGGTCAAGAGGGACTTACGGGGGGTTGTCACACTTCCTCTGCCGGAAGCGGGCTCCTGTCCCACACGTCCGGCTGCACATGCTCCAAGCACCCCACGGGCTCCAGTCTCCATCCACGTGCTCCGGAATGGGCGTCTTGCTCACACACTCTCCTGCGCGGCACCACTGAAACACAGCAGGGCAGGCCCCGGCCCCCAGGGCCACTCAGCGCCAAGGAATACCACCTGCTCGCTCACCACATCACTGCAATTCCCTCTGCGTGAGAAAACACCACGCCATTCCCAGTGGCTTTTTGTAACTTACACAAAAGCAGGCCCTTTCTGGGGTAGGCATGCTTGTTAACTCTGGAGACCATCCTTCTTACTCGCCCTGACATGTATATACCTGTGGGCTTTGCACTTTGCCCTAACAGGCCATACGGAATGGGCTCCCTTGGAGTTTTCTCAATTCTCAGAGAAAGGATTAATTCACAGGGCTCATGAAGAGACCCGAGCTTAGGCAAACTTCACTTCACGTGAGCTCCTCGTCTCTCTGGAATGCTGTGCTTCCTGGCTCCGTGGTTTTGCACTCCAAGGTTGGGTTTGATGCTTAGAGAGGACACTGACAGCTCCACAGGGGTGAACCCTGGCTCCAAGAATAAGAGAAAGCCACTCCAGCATGCCTGGCACTTCTGGGCCACAAGAGGTGATTTAGTGGTTTCCCATCATGGCATCTGGTTCACTCCTTGCAGTTAGGACTAAAGGAAAATCTGTGGCTGTGGGCCCTGAACACCCCTCTTCTCCAACATCAGTCTCTCCTGTTAATGAACATCAGGCCTGGGGCTCGCTCTCGAGTCTAGCCTAGCTAGACTCGGCTAACACTGTGCTCATTGAACTCATTTTGGGATAGCCTTTTGTGTATGACCAGCGATCCTGTTTTCCCATGTATGATTTGTTGATGTAAAACGTTTTGTTTTTGTTTTTTAAGGAAATTCACTTGTGTGACAAAAAGAGTCAATTTAATAAAAATATTAAGCAATTCTTGTATCTTATCAGAAAAAAAGAAGAGAGGTGATAGAAGTGCCCCTCTTTGCCCAGAGTGGGCTCCATGGCCCTTTCTGGGGCAGCCCAGGGGGAGTGTAGATCACGAATATGGTATGAAGACTTAATCTTCAGAAGACTTGCCCAATGCCCAGGAGACGGGGGCCAGGGGAGGGCCATGGGAGGTGGGGGTTACCTTGTCTGCCCCACACTCGGTGCCGTCCAGAGGAGGGTCCAGCTTGGTCTTGCAGGACGTATCTCCTTCCACCAGGCACCACAGTCCAGCACACATCAGATGCTGCTGACAAGGGAAGGAACACAACTGCCTAGAACGCCATAAACAGGTCACTCCTGGGGTTGGAAGGTGGGGCCCAATGACTGGTTTGGATTTGGAATTTGAAATATGAAGGGAAGAAGGAGGGTCATGAATTTGGATATAAAAGTGCATCATTCAACTGGTTCATTTTAATTCCACAAAATTCTGTGCATTGACTCCTAGGAGGGCCTTGTCGGTTCAGCAATTTCTGCATTAGCTACTGAGGGGGTGTCCAATGCAGGGTGCAGGCTGGGCGCCATTAACACATACCTTCGGTTTAAATGTAGGAAGATGTGAGGCAGATACCCATGGGTCAGACAGAGTGCACGGGAAAAGAATCTCCCTGGCGTCGCCTCCTCAGGGAGGGCCTGCTAGAAGAGGCACCTCTGTTGCTGAGGCTGGAGGGGCCCTTACACAGGCCTAAAAGCCAGAGCCCAAAGGCCAATAAGGGGCTCAAAGACCCCAAGGGGTTAAAGAAGGTTTTCCACTCTCCCTGTGGCCACCCATTTTCTAGTTCAGCTGACTTATGCATAATTTCTTACAGTTATTTCACCTAAGGAATTTCTTAACATGCACAAATATACAATTAAAATAATTCTCCCTCAACAAGGCCAGGCATTTAAAAACAGACTCCCGTTTGTGTTAATAGAAAACCTGCACGTTGACCAAGTGTTCAGGATGGAACCACTTATGAAAAGAACTGGAGCAGACATGGCTAGCATACTCCCTGGCTGCCTCAGTCTCCCCTGTAGGACTCAGAGCATACTCAGTGTCTGTACACACCAGCTGCCGCTTCTCTAGTCTCTCTGCCAGAGGCCATCCTCTGACCTTGGAGTGACCCTGGACCACAGGAATGGGAGCTGGACAGCCCATCTCCCCTGGTGGGACGGCTCCAAGGCAAGCTCCTCACTTCTCTCAGAGGGTCCTGGTGGGAAGGCCCCACTGTCCCTGCGGTCGCCTGCCCTTCAGTGCACTTTGGTCTCTCCACCCTCCTCTCCCACGTTCCTGCCCCCTCACAGTGCTTCCTGGGATCACTTCCCAGATAAACTACTTGCACCCAAATCCTCGCCTCGTGGTCTGAAAATTAAGAACAGATGTACTGAAGGCTCTTTTAAAGAAGCAGTGCTTCCAGGATGCCAAGCCCAATCATGGGGAAGAGGCCTAGAATGGAGCAAGGAAGACCTCACCCTCTGGGGCGTGGCCAGGGCACCTGTGGGTGCATTTTGGGCTGGGTGAGGGTCCTTGCTCAGGACAGTCACAGTGGAGCTTGCAAAGTGTGTGCCTTGCTTTGTGCAGAGGGCTGCCTTTCCAATACTCTCAAACATCTGCACAGAATAGATGTACACCGTGCTGTCTCAAGTCAGAAAGTATTTGGAAGCTGAAGAGACAAAAAGAGAAAAAGGGAAGGAAAGCAGAGCTGGAGGGGCTTTGACAAAGAGCTCAAAAGCCCACGGCACTTCTTCATTTCTCAAGAATGTCAAAGCTGCTCTGGGCCTTTAAAGAAGTTGATGATTCAAGTGGAACAGTGCACATTTGGGGTCAGGAAAGCCCCTGCGTTCCCATTACTGCTCACCTCTCCATGGAATGGTAAAAAGATGAGAACCCCGAGCACACTACCAGCTGGTCCCATAAAGACAGACTGCACCTCATTAAATGTTTGATTCCATGCACCTTGACCCCAGAGCTCTTCAAGAGTGTGGTGTCAGTGTGTAGACACGTGTTCATGAGACAGGCTGACTCTGAAGGTAATTTATGGGGGAGGAGTGCTTGGGATTAGGAGACGCACCTGCCCCATCGGGAGGGAGAGGAAGAAGGCAGTGTGAACTGTTAGGCACTTTATAGACAGCACGTTCCCATAAAACCTTTCTAATCATCAGAGAAAAGGAGATGAGGTCCGGCAAAGCTTTCTTACGTAGAACACAAAAAGTACTAACCGTAAAGGGAAAAAATTAATGACTCGTACTATATTAAAATGAAGAACTTCCGTTTATCAAAAGACAACTGTAAGAAAGTGGGAGAGGGCATTTGTAATACATGGGAGAGATAACTGTAATGCATGGAACCAACAAAGGATTTGTATCTAGAATACACGTAAAAAACACAAACCAAAAGCCCCCGTGGACAATTAAAACGGTGCAGCAGAAAAATGGGCAAAAAACTTAGACACTTCACAAATGAAGGCATTTAAATGTAAGAAAGGCCAATAAACATATGAACAGGCACTCAGTTTCATCAGCCATCAGGGAAAGGCTAATTAAAACCACCAGTCCTTACCTCTACACACCCACCAGAATGACTCAACAACAGAGACAGAGAATACAAAGTGTTGGGAAGGATGTGATGTGATAAGAACGTTCTTAAATTAATGCCGAGCTTCTAACTTGGTCCAACAACTCTAAGAAACTCTTTGACAGTACTTACTAAAGCTGAAGACAAGCACATACTAATATTCAACAGTGCCACTCCTAGGTATGCACTGGGCAGAAACGTGTGTCTATGTTCACCAAAAACATTTTGTCAAGAAGGTTCCTAGCAACAATCTTTGTATTTGTCCCAAAGTTAGAAACTGCCCAAGTGGCCATCAACAGAGGAATATGGTCTATGAGAACAATGGAATACGGCATGATCCCATTTATATGAACTTCAAAAACAAGTAGGAGGAGAAAATGGTGGTGCTGGGAGTCAGAACAGTGGTTACTTTTCTGTTTAGTCTCAAAACGAAGACAAGGGGATTGAGCAGAGAAGGCAACTTTAGAGTGGCAGCCTCTGACCCCAATTTGGCCATCAGCATTGCCCTGTGTGTCCAAGCTAAGCAGCTGCCCTTCTGTGATTCATTTTCAATACTGGAAAAACAGTATGGACAGCATGAATGCTTGTTACTGTGATGCCTTTTAGAGAGCTGGCATTCATGTTGTGCTTTCCAAATGACAAAGTATTCTGACATGTGTCCGAGGCTCACGACAGCTGCGAGAGGCAGGCAGGGCAGGGCTTTCTCTATTCTTTCCATTTTTCCAAAGAAGAGGTGCATATTTGTAGAGGTCAAGGGCCTGAGCTGGGTCAGCAGTACTGGACTGGGAGTTCATTGATCAAGGTTCATATCTTGGTTCTCAGCCTGTGTAGTGCCTCCACAGATGTGTTCACTCTCTAAAAACTAATCAAGCTCTAAATGAAACATGCGTTTTTATGCAAGCACAGTATACTATTTATAGTAAAACTATTTAGAGAGAGGGAAGATAAGGAGAGAAATGCATGCTTAAACTGGTAAGGGAAGATTCTCTGGACCCAACCTATCACCAGGCAGAAGTAGGAAAATCAGGGCTTCACAAGGAAATAACAAGGAGAGACCCTACATGTAGGAAGCCACTCCTCACAGCAGGAGACAGAGTGTACAGTGGGCAGTCTTGCAACTGCTGGTCTCTTTAGGTCAGAACCCACACTCCTCTCATAAGAAAAATCCCTGTTAGCCTGGAAATAACTCTGACAATCTCCAAAATGAATATCCTATCAATCGCTGGTCCAAGAATAACTCAGATGTGAGCAATAGTCAAAAACAACCAGTACAGGGTTTACACAAATTAGTACAAATAAACACGTCAAGGATATGCGACATAAAGCAATTTTGTGGGAGGCAAGGAGGATGAGCTCTATTTTTTCCAATGAGGGGACAGATGTTTGTGGAGGTCAAGGGCCCTGAGCTGGGGCTGAAGCACAGGACTCCTAAAGAAGAGAACTAAGGTGAAGGAACAGAAAAGGTATCTGAAAAGAAATTCAAGATCCTATCCTGAAATGAAAGAAGGTCTCAGTTTCAGACTGAAAAGCAAAGCCCCATTCCAGGAAAACAGGGCAAAGAATAATGAGCACGGAGGCATGTCCTGATAAAAGTTACCAGGTTTCAGAGATAGAGCCCAAAATATTTTAGGCAGCCAGACAAAAAGATCAAGTCACTGACAATGGGAAAAGACAGCAGATTTCCCCACAGCAGCACTCACGGCCAGATGGCAGTGGAGCCATGCTTAGAAGGACACAAGGAAAGAAAGTGTAACCTGAGCAATTTCTAGCAACTAAAGTGTTGCTCAAGTATTTAGGTAACAGAAAATTAATTTTTTAAAGATTTTATCTATTTATTTGAGACAGAGAGAGAGAGAATGAGCATGCACACAAGCAGGGAGGAGAGGGAGAAGCAGACTCCCCAGAGCAGGGAGCCCAATGTGGGCCTCGATCCCAGGACCCTGAGGATCATGACTTAAGCTGAAGGCAGATGCTTAACTGACTGGGTGCCCCAGAAAATTATTTTCAAACCTATAACTAGCTGATTGCTTTTTTTGAGAAAATACTAGAAGATAAAGTCCAGTCAGCAGAGAAACGAATGCAAAACATAGAAGTGACTAGAAATGAGCACCCATCAAAGCACTGACTGAAATGTGGGGACTGAAATTAGAGAACAGAATGCAGAGTATATAAACTTGGGTGAGGTAGAAATGATACAGATATAAGAACAGGCTAGAAAAGAAGGTGCAGTAGGGTGGGGGAGCATAAGAGACTGTCCATATATATCAGTTTCTTTATCACATCTAGCAGGGGGAGGAATAAAATATAACACATGTAATGATATCAGAGCTTTTATTTTTTTTTATTTTTTTTTAAAGATTTATTTATTTAACAGAGAGAGATCACAAGTAGGCAGAGAGGCAGGCAGAGAGAGAGAGGAGGAAGCAGGCTCCCTGCCGAGCAGAGAGCCCGATGCGGGACTCGATCCCAGGACCCTGAGATCATGACCTGAGCCGAAGGCAGCGGCTTTACCCACTGAGCCACCCAGGCGCCCGATATCAGAGCTTTTAAAAGGAAAATATGAATAACTAAGACAAATAATTGAATTGGGGTGTTGAAAGAATGGAGAGAAGGAGATTAAAGGTGGAAATGCATTTATTTTATCATGCCCATGGAATCAGGGTATAGCACAAACACTAAAGAGAGGTTTGCCTATGACACCTTTTGCTTCTAGCAAATATCAGAATAGATAAGTCTGTGGAAGGCAACACTATTCTTCCATTCCAAAAAGAGCGAGGTATTTTTTTGGGGGGGGCTAAGTATTTTTTTAAATGACATTTTATTAAAGATTTTATTACACCCAATGTGGGGCTCAAACTTACAACCCCAAAACGAAGAGTCTCATGCTCTTAACAACTGAGCCAGCCAGATGCCCCTAAAATGTCATTCTTACTGCTGAGCTAACCAAAGTAAAGGAAATATTCAAGAAAACCAATACAAAACACACACATAGCTATACTTGTACATTTTTACAGCATAGTTCAATCTGTAGTCAGTACATACAAGGAGGGCTGGCAATGATCAACATTCCAGTTGTGAGAGTAAGTCTGGAATCTGAAAGAGTGTTTACCAGTTCTAGAAGGATTGGTGGCACCCTAGCTTTTTGAGACAAATATAAAGTCTCTCTGAGGAAAAGCAACCACCATTCAGGCTCTCAAAATTCCCCAGTGATTTTCAATAAAAGCAAACTCACAAGGAAACATGGCAACATAAATGACAGCTGGCAGAAGCAACCAACAAAAGATTTAAACTTCCAAGGTATTTAGATGATAGAACAATCAGATACAGAATATATAGTAACTATCTAGGAGTACCTGGGTGGCTCAGTCAGTTAAGTGCCCTGCTCTTGATTTTGGCTCAGGTCACTGTCTCGGGTTTGTGAGACAGAACTCTGCACTGGGTGTGGAGCCTGCTTAAGATTCTCTCTCTCCCTCTCCCTTTCCGCCTGCCCACCCTCTCCCTCTCCAGAAAAAAATCATTATAATAATTATCTATAAAATTTTTAAAGAAATAGAAGATAACATCGCATATGCAAGCCAGTCATGAGATACGATTGAATATGATCAGGCAAATCTGAAAAAGAAACTAGAAAGAACTTTTATTATGAGACATTCAAGGATAATTGTTGAAGGAAAGCAGTGGATTCTGACATCACTGAAGGAGAGAATTCATGACTGGAAAATAGATTTGAAGAAATTATAAAGAAGAGAAAAGAAATTGGAAAAATATCTTTAAAAAACTGGGTTAGGAGATAACAAGGAGGAAAATACTGATGTCTGTGTCTACTCAAAGTCCCAGAAGGAGAACAGAAAGAATGGAAGAAAGGCAGTATTTGAGAAGATAAATAGCTAACAAAGAATATTTACTGTGTAAAATAGTGAGTCTCCCCACTTAGCAGGGGCAGTCTTCTAAAATGGACCCTGTATCTCCTCCTACTCATGCTTTTGTGGAACACCCTTCCCTTGTAACATCTGATGAAAGTACTGGCTTGCTTTGCAACCACTGAAAACAGCAAAAATCATATGATGTCATTTAAAGCAACTCTTCAGCCAATGGGAAAGTCAAAACCAAAGTTGCGAATTATGAAGAAAATAATGAAGATGAAAATGCTAGATATCGTGACATGTGAAAGAAGAGTCTCAAATACTCAAACAAGGAAGAAAATAAATTGTCTACTTCAAAATGTATGAAAGGGGAACAACATAAATTTCTAAGAAAACAATAAATTAACAAAGATAAAAGTAGAAATTTATTATTTAGCAAACAGAAAAAACATAGACAAATATGAGTTGGCTCTCTGGGGGAAAAATGAACTGGATAAACCACCTGCTAACCTATTCAAGAAAAAGGGAAGAAAGCATGAATAATAAGACAGAAAGAAAGGAGAAATAAAAAAAGAAAAAAGATGGACAGAAGGAAGATAACCAGAATGTAAAGAAAATTTTGTATATGTAGAGATATATATGCACGTAAATTTTAAATAATAATCAGTGATCACTGAGCTCTATTATAAGTACATAAACTTGAGATGAAATGATTTCCTTACAGTGTATAAATTAATAGAGCTATTGTTCAGAATAGACTAAAAACGCATACAGACTAGCTGATATAGAAGACCTGTGTGGGGAGCAGGGGGAAGATGACCTATGGAAGTTGGTCAATGAGCTACCCTTCCTGAAAACCTTTGGCCCACATGGTTTCTTAGCAGTATTTTTCATAAGGAGATTCTATTTAATCTTTCAGAAACAGATAACACCAATGCATTCAAACTGTTTAAGAACTTTTAAAGGGGGGGGAATGTTTTCCTTATTCTTTGTATTAATTCATATCACACTGAAACCAAACTGGATAAGATAAGCACAGGAAAAGAAAAAAAAAAGTTAATACCAAACTCATTTATGAACACTGTGGTGAAAATCCTAAATAAAGTTTACTAATATAGTAAAGCATGTACCATGTCCAAGTAAGGTTTACTCCACGAATCTGAAGATGGTTCAGTATTAGAAAACTTGCTAATATAATTTGCCACATTAATAATTCAAAGAGGGGACGCCTGGGTGGCTCAGTTGGTTGGACAACTGCCTTCGGCTCAGGTCAGATCCCGGAGTCCTGGGATCGAGTCCCGCATCGGGCTCCCAGCTCCATGGGGAGTCTGCCTCTCCCTTTGATTTCTCCTTGCTCATGCTCTCTCTCACTACCTCTCTCTCAATAAATAAATAAAAATCTTTAAAAAAAGTAATAATTCAAAGAGAACTCATCCAGTTCTCTCCATGGATACTTAGACATTTAATAAAATTTAATCACAACCTCTTATTAAAATTCTTAACAATACACACAAATGGATACTTCATTTGATAAATATTTATCTCATGGGGAGACATCAGAAGCATTCTCATTAAAATTGAGAAGAAGAATGTCTATTACCAGACTGCTATTATTTTAGATGAAAGAAAGAATTAGGGGCTAATATGGGATTATATAACTAAAAAACCCAAAAGACTCAAGCAAAGACCTATTATAACTTCTAAGAGAATTCAGTCAGATGTTGGATAGAAAATTAAAATATGGTAATCAAAGCTCTTTATAAATAGCAACTACAACCAATTTTATAGGTATAATGGAATAAAAGATCATATTCATATAGGAAAAAATATTCTATAGGGATAAATAAAGAAACTTGTAAAACATAAATAAAAAAAAATTTTAAATTGCCCTGAGTGAAGGAGGGAAGATGTCTTGAATGGATATAAAGAAACACTATGTAGGAAGACTTAAAAGTATAAAGGCATACATTTTTCACTAAGTAAGACTCTAAAATAATATAATTGAATTTAAAATACCAACACAAGTTAGACTTAAATGAGCAGATTCTAAAGACCATATGAAAAATAAACAGGAAAAGAATAGCCAGTAAGACTGTGAAAAGGCATCTGGTTAGTGTATTAAAATATTTTATAAAGCTACAGTCATGTAAGTATTAAGAGGTACATGATTAAATCAGTGGAACAGACTGGCAAAATCCAGAAATATATTTTAAAAATAAGATATAAAGAAGTATAATATATTATAAAAATAGCATTTCAAATTTATGGGGAGAAATGAATTATTTAATAAATGCTATGTAGCCACCTGAGGGGCCATCTGGAAACAAAGTAAAGTTGGATCCCTTACCTCACACCTTACACTAAAATAAATGACTGCTGTATTAAGGGTTTTTTTTTTTTTTTTAAGATTTTATTTATTTATTTATTTATTTGACAGAGAGAGAGGGAACACAAGCAGGGGACTATGAGAGGGAAGCAGGCTTCCTGATGAGCAGGGAGCCTGACTCGGGGCTCGATCCCTGGACGCTGGGATCATGACCTGAGCCGAAGGCAGACGCTTAACGACTGAGCCACCCAGGCACCCCTGTATTAAGGATTTAAACATAAAAATGAAACCATAAAAATGCTAGAAGATATCACATGAATTAAATTTATTTACAGTTTAGGAGTAGGAAAGACTTTCCCAAGCATGACATGAAATTCAGAAGCCTTATAAAATAAATACTGATATATTTGACTTTACAAACATACACACATGCACGCACACACATTCCTGCTTGACATAAATGATTAAAAAAAGCAAACAAACTGCAAAAAAAATTGTAATTCATATTTCAGCTAAAGGGCCAATTTCCTTAAAAATAAAATCTCTTAACAAATCACTAAAAAAAGATCAATAATCCAAAAGATTTAAAAAGACAGTCCAAAGAAAAAAGAACACAACTGGCTTCTTAATATGTGAAAAAATGCTCAAAGTCATTAATAAGAGAAATGCCATTCAACCTGCAATAGACACATTTCCTAAATGCTCAGACTGGCAAGGACCAGAGAGGCTGAGTAAAGACATGGAGAGATAGGAAATTTCGTATGTTGTTTATGGGAGCGTAAACAGATAAGCTTCTTCAGAGATCAATCTGACAATATCTATCAAGAACTGAGGCACGTACCTAATTTCATCTCAAGTTCAATGACAGGCAAAATTAATCTGTAGGTTCAGAAAGAAAGAGTGATTATTGCTGGCAGTGAGTGAATAGAAGGGGTCTTGAGGGAAGCTTCTGGAATTGCAGAGATGCTATATTTCTGATGTGCAGGTTAAACTGATGTGTTCAGTTTATAAGGAAAATGAATATAACTGTACACTTAAGATTAAAACTTTTCTGTGTTTCCTGTTGTGTTATATACAGGTGAATAAAACATGCAAAAATGACCTTTTAACCACTTCTAGGTATTTATCTTATAGATTAACAGTTCTCAATTTGGGGTGATTTTGCCCCCCTACACGGAATTTGACAATGTGTGAAGACATTGTTTTGGTTGTCACATCTAGGGGATGCCTGACTTGTAGTGGGTAGAGGCTAATGTTATTAAATATCCCATAGTGTATAAGATAGCTGCAGCAAAGAATGACTTCAGTAGTGCCAAAGTCAGGACACTCTGCTATGGGTAAACTCAGCAGTAATGACAAAAAGAAAAATAATAAGCTACAGTGAAGATAAGAGACTCTTATCTATAGGAAACAAACTGAGGGTTGCTGGACGGGGTGGGTAGGAGGGGAGGCTAGGGTAACTGGGTGATGGGCATTAAGGAGGGTACTTGATGGAATGAGCGCTGGGTGTTATGTCAATGGTGAATCACTAAATTCTACCCCTCAAACTAATAATATACTATATGCTAATTAAATTTAATTTAAATTTTTAAAAAGTTACAGTGGAGAGTCCTTCAAGATACCTTACCCAGGTGGCCAAGGTTTACATCACCAGGACAACATTCCCCATGTATCCACAGGGAATGTGTTCTAAGAGTTCCAGGGCATGCCTGAAACCATGGATAGTACTGAACCCTACAGACACTGCTATTTCCTATATGTATATACCCATGACAGAGTTTAATTTATAAATTAGGCACAGTAAGAGATTAAGAACCATTATAAAACAGAACAATTATGACAATATATAATAAAAGTGTTATGAATGTGGTCGATGAGTCTTATTGTATTCACCCTTATGATGATGTGAGATGATAAAAAGCCTACATGATTTGATGAAGCATCACTTCATGACCTAGGTATTTTGACCTGGGGACAGGCTACGACTGACCTGACCACAGGTCAGAAGGAGGATCAGCTAGCTGCTTCAGACCACAGTTAACCATGGGTAATGCGGATAAGGGGGTACCACTATAACAAGATGTTACGTGTTACAAGATGTTACAATCATGCAGAACCTCAATATAATCATGAGAAAACAGCAGGTAAACCCAGATTGCAAAATAACTGACCGGTACTGCTCAAGTGACAAGGTCATGAAAGACAAAGACCAAGGAACCACCACAGACTGGAGAGACCAAAGAGACAGGACTAACTAAATGCAGAACAGGATTCCAGTACAGAAAAGGGGCATTGGCAGGAAAACTGGTGACATCTGCATGCACTTCAGTGAACAGAATTGTACTGGGATTATAACCCAGTTTTGATAATGGTTTTAGTGTACTGTAAGATGTGGACACAGAAGGAAGCTGAGGGGAAAGGTATACACTTACTGTACTATTTTTGTTCTTCTTCTTTAAATATAAAGCTACCTCACAACAAAAAGCTAAATAACATAGTTTGTAGTTAAAAAAGAAAAAGAAAATGGATGGGGCAACTCTACTTACACAGGGATTGAACAACTCTAAAACGTCCTTAAGAGAAAAAAAGCAAGATACACAATAGCATAACAGGATGCTCATATTTGTATGAAAAAGGAAATCTACAAATGTTTTGAATTTCACACCTTGCGCATACATTGCTTATTCGGAAAACAGACTTGATTCTGAAAAGTCACACTGATAACGAAGCATCTGTGGTGGAGGTGGTCTTTGCTACAATGACTTCATGCCCACAATGCTTATTTACAAAGTATCAATAAGATAAACGTGAAAATGGCAATGTGGCTTTTCTAGAGTGAATTCTTTCTTTACAGCCTCAGTGCCACTGCCTCATTCAAGTCCTCTTCCTTTCTCATCTGGACAAATGCAATCATTTCCTGTAGGTCTTCTTGATTGCAGTCTTCTTCATGATCAATGTATCTGCAAAAACTCTTTGGAAACACAGATCTCAACTTAACCTCAACACCCATCGCTGTCTGCAGGACTCACTTAAAATCCCTGTGACACATCCCTGCTTCTCACTTAGCTTCTGCCCCCGTCCTCTCCCTGCCACCTCCGTGCACCCCTGTCCTATGTGCACCTGACTACCCACATTCCACAGCTCCTCTGTGCCCCCGGGCCCCAGCACGGGTTGCTGTTTCTGCTGGGAGAGCCCACTTCGCTGCAAGCTCTATCACGCCACATTGGAGAACTAAGGTAGAGAGCAAGCATGACCTGTGCCTGCCCTCGGAGCTCATTGCAGGGAAAGAACCAGAAATGAAATAAATAATCTGAATAGAGAGCCAGGAAATCATTCTCTGTATTCTTCAAGGCCAAATCCAGGAGCCCCATCTTCTGTAAAGTCTTTCCTTCTTTTCTCCATTCTCACCAGGAAGAACCCATTAGGGTTCTAAAAACACTCCACCTCCAAGTGGTTCTTCTGAGTGACAATCCCATGTGTCTCACCTGCTACCTCTCTGGCTCCCCTCCATCCTGAACTCCTGGGGAGGGGACATGCACTGGCTGTGTTTCACTGCCTCCTCCTCTCATTAGCTGGAGGCTAATACAAATATTAGTATCCTGCCATGCTATTGTGTATCTTGCTTTTTTCTCTTAACATTTTAGAGCTGTTCAATCCCTGTGTAAATGGAGTTGCCCCATCCTTTTTCTTTTTCTTTTTTTTAACTACTGATTGTGCTATTTTGCTTTTTATTGTGAGATAGCTTAAGACTTAAAGAAGAGGTACAAAAACAGTACAGAAAGTATGTACTTTCCACCCCCACACCGCTACCAGCTTCCCTCTGTGTCAGCACCTTACAGAATCCTAAAACGATGATCAAAACCAGGATATTAATTCCAGTACAATACATGTGGAAGCACACAGTACCCACCCAGACAAGCCTCGCTGAATGAGCAAATGAATTAATCAACAAATGAACAAATACATTCATGAGAAGGCCATGCACTGCTCTGACAGCATAAGGGAAGAGCTAACATACTCTAAGAGTTTACTGAGTTCAGGCTAAGTACTTTATCAGAATTATCTCATTATCACTCATACCACTTAGGAGACAGAAACAATCACTTGTCACACCTACCCAAGCTGTGGAGCTGGGAGGGCCCTAGAACATATCCTCTTATCCACTGGTTTTAATACTGCCTCTTGATGGGTCCTCCTCTGCTTTGTCCCCCTACAATCTCGCACTCTCTCCATCAACCAGGAACATGGGCTCTTCGCATCACTGTCTCCTATTTGCAGTAGAATGAAATGTTTTGGGCCCTGAGCCCATAATGTTCCGTTTGCAAGCATCGCTGGGCTACATAATCTTGGCTCAAATGAAATGTACAGTCACTCAAGTCACATCAGGGGTGGGAATGCACAGGCTCCCCCAGCTCCTGCTCCAACAAACAGAAGAAAATAGGGCAATCAGCTCGAGACCTGCTCCTGCCTAAGAGGAATAAAGGAGGATCGTGTTTGTCATGTACAGGTAAAATTTTATCCTGCCCTGGATTTTAACTTTGTGTTAAATGGTGAAAGTATCAAGTTTTATAGGGGGAAAAAAGTGAAATAAGGTCAGATGGGAGAGAAAAAAATATATAATAACAACCACCACCATCACCACCACCAAAAACAAACAAACAAAAAAATCCCCAAACCAAACCAAATCAAACCAAACCAAACAGCAGTGGAAAGCTACTGGTCTGGGACGAAGAACAAGGAAAATGAAACAGCTGTCTGGTTCTAGCATCTGTTGCCTCCCTGGCTACATTTAAGGTTTGGCAAAAGTCGTATCAACTGCATTTCGCAGCCGAGAGCCTCCAGTGGCTGCGGGACAAGCACGCCAGTGCCAAGCTTTCCTCCCATGGCGTACTGTGAAAACACAGGCAAGGTCTGAGTTCCTCAGGAGACAGCACTGTTCCTGCATTCAAAGCTTTACAATTTTTCTGCCACTGGCAGTGTCTGGTGTCCATTTTAAGTGCCAGGGAGGTTGTTTTGATACTCTTCCTCACTGGGCACCCACTGAGTGTTTGGAGAACAGCTCTGTCTCGCAGCCATACCGAAGGCAATGGTTATGTAAAAACCCTCAGAAATGTGTTGCTGATAACACCAGCCAAAAGGGAGATAAAATAAGAGCTGGATGAAAAAGTTACTAATCCAAAATTTCCACAAGTACTACTGCAGTTTGAAGCCTTCCCCCAGGCTGGTATGCCAGCCCCATTTCTGGAAGGCTCCCTGAGCCCTGAGGTTGGTCACTCCTTCCATGTCCCGTGGGTCGCAGAGACAGTTACCTGGCTGGGGCCACCTTGAGGGAGAGAGGGGATGTCACAGGGTGAAGGCAGGGTGGGGGCATCCAGGCACTCTGCTGGCAAGGGGTCGGGGGACGGGGGACAAGAAGTGGCAGATAACCACACAACTTGCAAAGTCTGGAGAGCTCTCTGAGGAGGCAGTCTACTGTAAACTTCCAAACACTTCTGGAAAATTGGGGCCTTCTGCTGCCAAAGCCCAACAGTTTTGAGAAAGGCTACAGATGCTGGGCAGGAGGCTGAGACTGAGGCAGGCAGGACAGCTTTCAACCTGGCACCCAACCCAATGTCCTACCGCGTGGCCCCGTCTGTCTGAGAGGGGCAGGGCGAGGCTCTGGCTCGGGCCAGCCGCCCACTCTGGCCAGGTACTCAGCATTAAAGTGGCAGGTCTCATTTAGATAGGCAGTTCCCAAGCCTGGCTGAGTGTGAGATTTCCCCAGGAAAGCTGTTTTCTAGAGACTCAGAGACTGACGATCTGGAGGAGGGCGTTCAAACTTCCGACTTTCTCTGGAGAAGCTTCTAATGACCCATCAGGTGTAGAAGTGACCAACATGAGAGAAAAGCACCTGTAGTTCCAGGTGGAAGTTTGACACTCTGAGCTTCCTGGACCCCACCGGGACCTCTAGTCATTAAGACGCCTGTAGAATCTCTATGAGATCTGGGAAAGTTCGCAAAGAGCCTTTCCATCCCTGCAACTTGAGGTGGCGGGTGGGGCGGGGGGGTGAGGTTGTGACGAGAGAGAGAGACTGGATGCTGGAGAACAATGCCTGGTGTTCCTAAGGCAGCAGGAAGAATGACGGAAAGAAAGAAAGCACAAGGAAAGATGCAGAAAAGAAGGACCAACCAACAAGACTGTCAGCTAAATAGTGTTCCCTCTGCCACTGGCTTCAGGACAGAAAACAGTGGTAGTACTACCCCTTCCTGAGTGCACAGCACATGTCATTTGTTACTTAGCCCTTATAATGGTATATAAGTAGAGCTCCCCCACCCCATTTTGTAGACTGGAAAACTGAGGCAAAAGAGACTGTGTAACTTGCTCAAGAGGCAGAGGCAGGAAATGACCCTGGGTGCCTGATTTGGGAGGCGACCTTCTTAAGCACTGTGTGATAGGAGCAGCAGCTCCATGCTGTGCAGAAAGGCCAAGAGAATTAGAGGGGGAGAGCAAACAATAGAGAGAAAGAAGACATAAGACCCTTAAATCCCAATTACCATTCTAGACACTCTTGCCTTCCTGAAACAAGTGGCCTACAGCTTCTGTGCTCAATGCTTAAAAAAAAAAAAAAAAAATAGCGTGATTGGCACATGCCTGTCCATTGCAAATGTCAGGATGTGTAGGCTCACCCTTGCTCAAGTCAATTAAAAGGCTGGTGTTCATCCCTTCCCAGCACTACCTTCCTCTCCAGGTGGGGCTGTCATACACGGGCTTCAGGGCAATGATGGAATATGTTGCCAAGAAGATTGTTGGGCTAAAGGTGAGTAGTCATTACATAGCACCTTCCAAATCAGAATCTCCAGGAACCAGGGTGATGAGGGGGGGCAGATAAGTATCTTTCATGCAGGAAAGAGCTGGGGGCTTTAAGAGACTGTGCTCATTGTCATAAGGTTGTCCTAACTCTGCATCTCTTCCTTCTGTCTCCAGGAGCCATGTGACACTCTTCCTTTCAGCTGACAAGATGTACCTTGGGCTCTCTCACCCTCTGCTCCACCCAGCAGGATATCTGAGCCCCAACAGCTTTAAAGTCTTGTTAAATAGTGCCTTGGCTTTCTAGTGACTTTCCTGACAGAGACAGGAGGAACTTGTAATCATAAAGAAGATGGACCAGGCTAATTGTGTAAAGTTCATTTCCCCTTTGTAATAAATATTTACCATCCAATGTTTATAACTTTTATGTTTGGACTTTCTTGAAATGCTTTATTGAATTAAAAACATCACATTACCATTGGCTAAAAGAGGAGACAGCTATATTTGCCAATAATTGCTGCAAGAAATGCCAGCTATCGATGCCAATTTTTTTTTTTTTTTGGTAGTTCATATTTCCATAGACAGCTCTGAGCCTTACAATACCAGTATTTTGCAGACAGACATGGATGTAATGGTGATGGTGTGGGGATCTCCAGAGCCCTAGACATGAAAATGGACCGCATTTTAATTTCTCTGGACTCTCTAGTATGCAAGTCTTTAAGAAGGCAAGAAGTCTGGTTAATATTTGAAGCTAGGCTGCTCCCAAAGCAACTGTTTTTCCCAAGTTATTTACCCAATGCCTCTGAATGCAGAAATGGCTTGTAATTTTGATTGATCTTAAAAACAAAACAAAACAAAAACAAAAACCCCAAAACTACACAAAGTTGCAGTCAGAAGGAACTTCTATATTTAAATTCCAACTAAAGAAGAGGAACAGCTCATGGCAAGCCAGCACTTCCTGCTGGAGACAGATGGTGGCCTGCCATGGCCTAGCACTCAGCCTTTTGCTAAGAGTCACCAGGGGAGCCTATAAACACCTTTGCAGAATAATATTTGTCAATGCATAATTACCGAATTCATAAGATTGCAAAGGAAACAACTGAAGTATAATCCAAAATACAAAAATAAATAGTTCAGTGACCCATGTGTTTCTTTGTCAACACGTTACCTGAGAAGATCTGGCCCTGGGTCTAATAACCACTGTCATTTTAAAGATTACTTATTTGAGAGAGACAGAGACAAGAGAGTAAGCAGGGGGAGGAAAACAGGGAGTGGGACAAGCAGACTCTTTGATGAGTAGGGAGCCTGATACAGGGCTTGATCTCACGACACTGACATCATGACCTGAGCAGAGATCAAGACTCAGATGCTTAATCAACCAAGCCACTCAGGCGACCCTAACCATTGTAATTTTAAAGTAGTGGTGAGTGTAAATGGTAACCTGAGATAGCAGCTACACCATCACGCAGTATGAAACTATCTGGGAGTCCTAATCCCGAGGCAATCATGGGTGCTGCTAAGACTGTTGTGGCTTACTGCCAACATCCATGGTTGAAGGAAACTACAGTTGAGCCTTGAACAACACCGGCATAGGGATGCTGACCCCTGACACCACTGAAAGTCCACATGTCACTTCTGACTCCCCCCAAACCTGACTATTAATAGTCTTCTGCTGATTGGAGGCCTTACCAATAACATAAACAGTTGATCAGCACATGTTTTGTATGTTACCTATATTATATACTGTATTCTTTATTTTTTTTTAAGATTTTATTCATTTGACAGACAGAGATCACAAGGAGGCAGAGAGGCAGGCAGAGAGAGAGGGGGGAAGCAGGCTCCCTGCTGAGCAGAGAGCCTGACGTGGGGCTCGATCCCAGTACCCTGGGATCATGACCTGAGCTGAAAGTAGAGGCTTTAACCCACTGAGCCACCCAGGCGCCCCTATTATATACTGTATTCTTACAATAAATTTAGTTCAAGTACAAGTCAATGTTAAGAAAACCATAAGAGAAAAATACATTCAGGAGTGCCTGGGTGGGTCACTTAGTTAAGTGTCTGCCTCTGGCTGAGGTCATGATCCCAGGGTCCTGGGCTGGAGCCCTGCATTGGCTCCCTGCTTCGCAGGGAACCTGCTTCTCCCTCTCCCTCTGCCTCTTCCTCCCGGCTCATGCTTGCTTGCTTGCTCGCTCTCAAATAAATAAAATCTTTTAAAAAAGAGAAAATACATTCATAGTACTATACTGTATTTATTTTAAAAAGTCCCACATATAAGTGGATTCCTACAGAGCACGGTTTAAGGGCCAACTGTACTCATTTCAGTTACAGATTGGAAAAAGATAAAGATGTAAACCTCCATCATCCTTGTTCACAAAACCTCTGAAATCTATCCAGCAGCCCCTGGTTCAGAACCCCTGCTTCTGTACAATAAAGTTGTGTCCATGAGAAACATAACCCTCTGAGATGATAGGCATCCACCTTCTCCCGGGATCAGCTTTGGTTCCTCATAAAAGGCAGAAGCAAAATGAAAACTTTCCCCGCTGGTAGTCATGGTGGTTAGTATTTTTCTGAAAATATAATCTCTCTAGTTTCTTTTCTTCTTATTTTTAGGGGTCTCTATTCCAGAAAATGAAAAAGAAAATGTTCAACTCCTCAGCACTGGTGTGTTTTGTGGTTTTCTTCCCTTGGCGGTGTCCAAACTTGGTTACGTTTCATTATTTTTGTGTGTGTGATAGGCTTAAAGTTCTAGAAATTTCTAACACACACACACACACACACACACTTTCCTCATGGATAGTTTAGGTATTTTTCCAACCTACCCCCTACTGCTCTGCACAGAAATATCCACTGAGGGGCTTGCCATCAACAAGTTTTGGGAGATCCTGGACCTGAGAACAGGGACAGTGTTCCCAACTTAACAGTTGCATGAGTGTGGTTTGTAAAAGAAGAGGTTCCTCCAGATTCTCAGAGCTGTAATGGCTTTGTGATGTTCATTGCCCTATAATTCCTGGCTGAGTGTTTTTCTTTCTTTTTCACACCATCCAGAAAGTAGTACCTTTTTTTCCTATTAAAGGGGGCCTCACGTGATTTGGAGGATCTTGCTAAGAATTCTGCATCATAGTTCATCTCTGAAATAACCAGAGACACTTGACATGTCATGATATCATGGGCATGATTCTTGTGAAGAAATGGACAGCTGGAGAAGTGGGATGAGCACAGGGCAACCAGGAGACCTACATCTAAACGGAATACGTCATGGGCCCTAAAGTCAACTGCACCATTATTTTAGCAAATGGAGTATAAATGACTATTGTGAAACATACACTTAGAATCCACTTTATGTAACCTATTTCTAATATGCTTGAGGGGCCACAGGGATAAGCAATACATGTTCACATTTTGTTTTCTTTGTTGGCTTATGAGCTGTAACTTTGTTGGGTTGTTTATTGGTTGACTGACAGGTGATACTATACATCTTTAACTTATCACAGTCCATCTTTCTGTGCAATCATTCCACCTCATACGTAGTATAAAACCTTACAGTAGTATATGAACCTCTCTCCTGCCCTGGCCTTTGTGTGAATATCATGCACTTTACTCTTAATTACTCTACATTACTGCACTGGTTTCCCATGGCAAATCTATTACTGTTTCTTACTGTCTCTCTAAAAAAAAACATCTCCATAAACCTCATGATTGAAGAGAACATCAATTTCTCATCATACAGTTCTGGAGGTTGGAAATCCAGAATCAGCTGCAATGAATGGGCTTAAATCAAGGTTTTCCCAGCCTCTCTGGAGGCTTTGAGGAGACAATCTATCTCCCTAAACTTTCCACCTCCTAGAAGCTGCCTTGCTCTCCTTGGCCGATGGCCACCTCCTTGTATGACTCCCACCTTTTCCTTTGGCTACCTATTCTGATCTCCTGCTTCACCCTCACTCAGGACCCTTCTGATTACATCAGGCCCATCCAGGGAATCCAGGAAATCTCCCCATCTCCCCTTAACTGAATAAAACCTGAGAAGTCCCTCTTGTCCTACAAGGTAAAGCTCACAGGTTCTGGGATTAGGACATGGACATGGACATGGACGTCCTTTATTGTACTCTTATTTTTTCTGTGAGATAATTGTTTAAATGGTCAAGGATCTTTTAAAGACAGTTGAATATACTTAAGTATATCATATATTCACCCATGTAGCCCCTACTTCCAGGGTTCTTCATTTCTTTGTGTACATCTAGATTTCTATCTACAATCATTTTCTTTCTGCCTGACTCAATCCCAGGACCCTGAGATCATGACCTGAGCCAAAGGCAGAGGCTTAACCCATTGAGCCACTCAGGTGCCCCTGCCTGAAAGATTTAATATAAATAAAGCATGGGTTGGCCAGCTATGATTTATCTTAAGCTTTTTCGTAACAGAAAAACTCCATTTCACCTTAATTTGTCAAAGAGATTTTTGCTGGGTATTGATTTCTAAGGTGACAGCTTTTTTTCTTTTTTTCCTCTCAGGACTTTAAAGATGCTGTTCTACCATTTTCCCACCTGCACTGAATAAGAAATATGCTTTTTTTTTTTTTTTTACCTTTGTTTACGTGTTCATAACTTTTCTCCTCTGGCCTTTTTAAGGTTTTCTCTTTATCATTACTTTTAAGCAACTGGATCATGAGGATCGTTGGTCTATCTTCATGTTTCTTTTGCTCGGGGGTCACTGAGTTTCTCGGATCTGTGGGCTTATTTTCACCAAGATTGAAATTTTTTTTAGCCATTATTTCAAGTATTTCTGTCCTTGCTCTCTCATTTCCGTCTGGGGGTATCGTGTGTGTGTGTGTGTGTGTATCTCAACCTGAAGACCCACAGCTCACTCATGCAGTCTTCTATTTCTTTTTTTCTTTCTTTCTTTTTTTTTTTTATTTTTTACGGTCTTCTATGTCTTACCTTTTTTTAATCACTTCATTTTCAAGTTCACTGAGGATTTCTTCTGCAATCTCTCATTTCCCAGCAACAGGGTCTCTTTCATTTCAGACAGTGGAGTTTTCATTTCTAGAGTTTCCATGGGATCTGTTATATATCTTCCATATCTCTACTTAACATGTTCCATCTTTCTGCTATCTTCTTGAATCTGGATTATGGTTACAATTACTGTTTGTTAATTCTATCTTCTGTGTCTTTCTTGGTCAGTTTTGATTGATCAATTTTTCTCCTCTTCATGGATGTAATTTTCAGCTCTTTGAAGACCTGGTAATTTTTTATTTGATGCTAGATATTGTGAATTTTATTTCATTGAGTGGTAGATGATTTTGTATTTCTACAAGTATTTTTTAGCTTTGTTCTAGGGCCTGTTTAAGTCACCTGAAAACCAGTGTGATCCTTTCAGATTTTGCTTCTAAATTTTATTAGGTGGCACTAGATCAGCATTTAGGACAGGGCTAATTCTGCCACGCTACTGATGCAACACCCTTCTGTGCATTTTACATGAGCTCTGGAGGTTCTTCCCTCTAATGTTTCCAGATGGTCTTGGGTCATCTTCTCACACATACATTGCTGAGTACTAAGCTGAAGACTCATGGAGATCTTGTGCACATTTCTGAGGTTTTTTTCTTTATAAAGGTCTTCTATGGAACCTCTCTCTGTGAACTCTAACTTCCTTGGCCTCTCTGTGCTCCTAGCTCCATTTCTTCAACTCAGGAAGGTTTGTTTCTTCTCAGTTCTCCCTCCCCATGCCATAGCCTTGAGACTGTCCAGGCAGTAGGTCTGGATAATCAGAGGGCTCACCTTATGTGCTCCACATCTCTCATGAATGACAATTCTTTCTTGCTGGATGTCCAATGTAATGGAAAAAAATCACTATTTCATATAGCTCATATAGTTCATCTGATTTCTTAGTTGCTTCAGGTGGGGCAGTAAATCTGGTTCCTGTTACTTCATCTTGGCCAAAGGCAGAAGTCAGAATAAGAAACTAAAAGCAACATTGGGACCATAATCATTTTATTACATGAGATCCAATTCAATCCTCAAAGTCATTAAAGAATAATAATGGTTATAAAGTTCATTCTGGCACAGGATTAAAAGACCTTTCTGATTGGTTCTGGATATCTCTGGCTGCCAGAAGACTACAGGTGTTACATAATGCTTTATTTTTCATGCCAGTGAGAAGTTCAATACAGAGAAATGCTGAGCCTACAGATGTACACAGACAGATTTAGTTCTGTGTTCCATGGATGGGAATAAGTACTACCTAGCAGGGTAATAATAACACACATATCAGCTCAAGTACTTGGGTGCTGACATTGTGACAGACTCAGTTCTCGGTACCTTATGTGTATTAACTCACCAGGAGCCTTGGATTTTACCAATGAGGGCACTAATGCACAAATAAGAGACACACAGAGATGGTCACTAGCAACCAGTCACTCACTACCAGATCTACTCTGCTGCTTTGAACAGTTTCTTGCCCTAGAAGGAAGCCACAGGAAAGATCTTTTTGGATCCCTGCAAGACATTTGACAAAGTCTTACATGTATGTTGCTGAAACAGATAGTTAACTCAGGTTTAGAGAGAGTCAGCACATTATAGTTATACAGGGACGTCTCTAAGAGTTTCTTCTTCAACACAGGCTTATCCATAGGGTCATCAGTAGTTGAGTAAAGTCACATGAAAACTTAAATTTGCTGTTAGGGTTATGGATGGATCCCAGATCAACAATTACTCACAGGCATTTACTATGTGCCAGCACTGAAACAAAGTACTTGGAAAACAATGGTGAGTAAAAGCAAAGATTCCTGCCCTTGAAGGGTTTATCATCTAGAGGGAGATTATCAATAGTTATGACAAGCAAGTGAATTATATAGCATGTTAAAAAATGGTAAGTTTATGAAAGTAGGGCTTTCCCTTAGGGAATCAGGAGACCTGGGTGCTCTAAGAGTGGGTGGGAGAGGGTTACCAGATTAACATTTTTAAGGATTTTATTTATTTACTCATTTATTGCGTGTCTGTGAGTTAGGGGAAGAAGCAGAAGGAGAGGAGAGAGAGAGAATCTCAAGAAGACTCCCTGCTGAGCATTGTGCCTGATGCAGGGCTCAAACTCATGACCCTGGTATCATGACCCACGCCAAAATCGAGTATCAGATGCTTAACCAGCTGAGCCACCGAGGCATCCCTTACCAGATTAAAATTTTAAATTGCATGGTCAGGGTAGGCCTCCTTGAGAAAGCTGAAAAAACAAAACCCCAAAACTCAAAAAAGATGAGGCACTTAGTCACAGGGACAAGTGGGAGGAGAGTATCCTGACAGAGGAAATGCCAGCATGAAGCAGAGCGTGTCCCTGCAAGTTCAAGAAAGAACAGGTAGGCAATTCAACTGGAACGGAGTAGTGGAAAGAAGATGCAGAAGGAAGTGAGGACAGGATGAAGAGGGGAAAGGGCTCATACTAGCACCAAAAGTCAGTGTTACAGGGGATAAGAAAGGAACAATATAACATAGGTACACCCTTCTGTTATACTGAACACCCACTGAAACATAGATTCACAAAGGTACCACATGAGTAAATTTATGACAAAGCAAGCCTTAGAATCCCTTAGTTGGGGGACACCTGGGTGGCTCGGTCGATTAAGCATCTGACTCTTGATTTCAGCTCAAGTCATGATCTCAGGGTCCTAGAATCAAGCCCCCCCAATGGCCTCTGTGCTCAGAGTGGAGTCTGCTTAAGACTATTTCTCCCTCTCTTTCTGCCCCTTCCACTACCCATGCCCTCTCTCTCTCTAATTAATTAATTAATTAATTAATCTTTAAAAAAAAAAAAGAAAGAAAAAGAAAAAAAGAACCCTGTAGTGGGGTACTGCCTTAGTTTGGCTTTGAATCGTATGGTGTATTCCAGGCCTAGGGTAGCCCTCCCCAAGCTCTTGGTTCCCAGCTGGCTCCTGCCTCTCTTCTCCATCCTTATCTCCTGTGCTTCAGCATGGCATTACCACAATCTGACTGTGTGAGTTGCTGCAATCTGACTGTAAGATTCACACTGAAGGGAGCACCCTTGTCTTGCTAGCAGGAAAATTTCCACCAGCTCCCTGAGGCTGCTGGCCAGCTAGACAGCTGTGCTAACACATGCTCTTTTGCTCCTGCTAGGTACTGGGGAGACAAATGTCCATTTTATTTTAGGACTGGTGAGCTCTCAAAGGAAAGGCAAGTGGGAAAATGTATTTTGTGGTTCCTGGTGAGCTGTGGAAATAAATGTTTGGTTTCCCTATAACTTACACAATGAAAGGATCTCACTTTATATATTTGTATGTTGAGCTTCTAGGGAGGAAAAAAAAAAGTAACATAGCTAAGCCGATTATTACTTAACATTTCAGTGTCTTCTTCAAACAAAATGAAGCTAGCAAAGAAAAATGAAATACCAGGTCACCTTCCTCCCTGTTGGGGTCTGTCTTTAAATGACTGTACATAGTCTTTCCTTCCTCAGTAATAGACACACCCAGGTTCAGTCTGAAGCCCACTCCCACCTTCCTGGCTGGTTGACCTTGGCCTATTACCTAACCCCTCTTAGCATTCTGTTTTCTCATCTGTTAAATGGGGTACAAAGTCTCTGCCTTGACAGTTGTCCTCAGGGTTTCAGTGCATGGAAAGCTGACCCTATCTATGCACTCTCTCTGCCTGGGAACTCATGAGTCCCCAGTATAGGTACCTCCCTCCTCCTATCCCTCCTGGCCCAACTGGTATGCAATCATCTGGCTCCTAAAAGGCAAAAAATGGCAGCAGCTCTCAGGCAGGAAGGGGTCTCTGCCTGGCTTGCCATCCCCACCTCACCTCCAGCCCCACTGCCTCCCCCATCCATCCTGCCCCCGTATGGGCCAGCAGAGCCTGGCCTGCAATATCCCACCAGCCCTGAGGTTGGGCCGAGTGGCTGCTCTGTGTCCTGTGACTCGGCTGGGCACTTCCCTCTTCTCCATCCCCGCTGTCCAGGGCATCTTTACTCTTCCTGAATGCTCAGGGTCCTCTACTGGGGTTCTAGCCACATGGGTTTTGTGCAGACACCACACCATCAAAGGACCCTCTGAAAGCTGGCCTTTCTGATGATTCTGTGTCGTCAGGTACTTTAAAGCAATGAAGGCTGGGATAGGCATATGGTGCCTCCTGGCTAGCACATGGTATATGAAGAAGCATCTTCATGGTCAAGGCCAGTGGTGAGCACCAGACACACCAGTGGCAGACTGCCGGGGATGAGTAAATCCTGGGGCTCACTGCATCTCCCCAACGAGGTGTAAGGTACAAGGCACTGGGGTGCACAGTGGGAGATGGCTCTGGAAGGGCCCCTTGCTGGCACCTCTGCAGGGGGATGGGAGAGAAGGATTCACGACAGTGAACAAATGCCCTTCAGGGAGACAGCTAATGGGAAGTGCTGAGGAGGCTCTGCCCTTTTCTGCACCCCAAACAATGGCAGGTTGTTCTCCACCTGAGGACTCTGCCCTGATTTCCTGAACCAACACCCTCAGAGCTAGGAAGCCCTCGAGAGGCAACATCCCACTTCCCGGAGTCCAGACGGACTTGTTCTGCCTGGCTGTGACCCCAGGGTCTCAATCTGGAGGCACAATCCCTGGTGTGTCTGTCCTGGAGTTAGTCTTGCCCTCGGCTCTTGTTCTGGGAACCTGCCCCACCCTCCAGGCTCCTGCCCCGGGGACTCGATTCTAACCTGAGCTCCAGCTCTAGGACGGCCCCCGTGGGCCAGCTGCCACTGGCTCCTGAGTCCTACATGACCCCACCTGGTCTAGTTCTCCTGCTTCTGGCCTTCTGCTCCAGAACAGCACAGGCCCTGGCCCTCTATCTGAGCCAACTGCCAATGGCCGGCTAGCACACCAGCTGCTCTGGCCTCCCCCTGGGCCATGGCACAGACATGGCACCACCCCAGGTCCCCACGTGTCCATCTTGGTACCTCCACCCCCAGAAGGGCCAAGCCATGGCCTGCCATCTGTAGCGTGGTGAGAAAGCATGCACTCTGCAGGCAAACAGACTGAGACCCTTGCTCTCCTGCCTATGAACCAAGCCATTCGGAACGACCGCTTCAACTCTGAGCCTTGGTGTTACCCCCTGTACACTGGGGAGAGCAGCCCGGGGAGCCTGTGGTGAGGGCTGATGGGCTTACACATTAGAAGCTCTAGCAAAGGACACACCATGCGGGCATGGCTCAGTAAATGCTAACATCTTGACAGGGTCACTGGTACCACTATTAAATAACCAATATTATTATTTAGTGAAATGTTCCCAACCCGACACATCCCAGCGCTTCGCGGTTTTCAGCTGCCTCCCATAGCTGTCTGGGGTTTGAGATCAGGTGACACCACCTCACTTCCGAGAAGGATGGGGTGCTCCTGTGCAAATGACTGCAAAGGTGTTCCATACGTGCGTGCGTGGATCAGTGAATGTGTGCGTGCATATGCAGGGGTGTGTGTGTGTGTGCGCGCGTGCACAAGTGGTGTAGGAGAGCAGTGTCCTCCAAGAGAAGGCAGGCGCTCTCTCCTGAGCCAGCCCTCCTGCGGTTGCTTACCTCCATGTTTCGGCAGAAGGTGGCATTGGTGCCAAACAGGATCTGGCACTGCTCGTTGGCGCTGTAGTGCATCCCTGGCAGCTTGTGAGGGAGACGGATGGCATGCCGGCTCCTGGGGTCGGTGATCAGCAGACATGCGCTGACTTTTGACCTGGAATAGCCAAGAGGCAAGCTGACTGACAAGTGGCCTGCCCAGGTTTCTGTTCTGATTTGCCAGCCAAGAGCAGGTGAGAAGGCTGCATCTCCAAACTACCGATGGCAGGATGCCCCAAGCCCCGGCACATGGATGGTGCTTTTTGGTTCTTTTTGCTCTTTTTTTCAACCTGGCCCAATGCAGATATTTACGGCAAAGGCAATGGGAGTTTAGCAACTAGGAAAGGGCCTGAGAAGCACACCCACGAGGCTAATGTACCTTTCTCAAGTTTGAGCATTCTCGGATGAGAATGCTTTTGAAATAGATTCCTAGGGTATTTTCTTAGAATACGTCTCTGAGCAAAATTACTAGGAATGAAGAAAAAAAGAGAGAAGTTAGGGTCATTTTGTTCCATTTCAAATAAAAACCAAGTGCTTATTTCCAACTCTGCAGATTCTCTTGGAGGGGCTGTGGCAGGCCGAGACAGTGGATGGGTCCAGGTATCCCATCCCCGAAAGCTGGCTGGTGGCACGGCCTGCAAAAGACATCAGGACGGCAACCAGGGTGGGAGTGTTCACAGATGTTGAGAGCAACTCTGAGAAACTGGACTGGGGGGCTGTGGCTCCATTAGGAGGTTAAATACTTGAATGCTTTGATTTCTCAATTCCCAAAGCAAGGCAGATGGTCGTGGAAAGGAAAGCCAGCCTCTCACCAAGATTCCTAAGGGGCAGAACTGCACATGAATACACACAGGCTGACACTGGTCCACCTCTCCTGGGCTCTGATATACACAACACTTGAACAAAGGCAGTGGGACCAGCCACGTGTGTATGAGCAAATGAAAATGCCCCACCTTGGTTCACTGACCCTTCTGGGAAAAATGAAACAATGTCAAGTGGCTTACAATATTTCATTAAGGTTCTATGATAACAAGTCCTCAGGAGGAAACAAATTATATTAAAACTAACAAGTCCATTTTTAAGAATTGTGTACCGCTTAATTTCCCTAACTGCAGGAAATGTCACAAAAGAAGACTCAGGATGAGGAGAGAAGGCAGAGTGATATCTTAACTGCCCAGTCCTGAATTCACTGGGTGCTTTAATGTGTTACTGAACTACAAATCTTCATAGGCAGGTAAGATTCCCTGAGTTCCTTTTGTCTCCATGGAGAGGACGGATAACTCCAGCTAAGTAAGGAAGTGATTAGGGTCTGTCCATCTAATCTGTAAGTTTGTCCCTGAGGTCTTGACACTAAGGGATGCTTATGGTACAGGAGCTACAACCTTGTTTGACAAAGGTCTGAAATCAGACGGCCAGCTCTTCCATGAAAATCTGCAAGTGGAATGGTGCAGATATATTCTGGAAAGAAAGTGACAGTGAGATAGACAGAGCCCATGCCCACATGGGAGGGAGGTGAGCGGGCCTCGCTCCTCAGCAAATGCGTTCCCTATCAAGGGAAGCAGCCTGAACATTAGGAAATGTCCTTTTGCAGAGCAGCCCAGGGACACTGCTAAGACGGTGTCCATCCAGGGTCAAAAATACTGCAGGGAAACACAATGAGGTTCTTTTCAAGTCACAGTCACCATGTTGACATTTAATCAAGCAACAAAACATTTATGAATAGCAGCTGAATGCCCTGCATCATACTGGACACACACTTGGGAGGAAGTCTTGGTCCAATAGGGGAGGTTCTGTACTGACTGCCTCTTTACCAGTTCACAGTTCTAAGAGACTCATTTCTCCTTCCCATACTTGCTAAGACTCCAACTGTTGTGTCTTCTGGAAGTATTTTCAAATGTAGCGACTGTATAGAATGATTCAAAGACTTACTTGAGGAAGTTTTCAAGGTCATCGCGACTGCATGAGGACCAAGAGAGGTCGCTGGGGTTCCGGCCTTTTACCCACTCCCCTGACATGATGTGGGATCTACCAGCACAGGACGAGTGGTCATCATCATGGTTCATCCCCAAGCTGCCCGAGGGAAAGGAAAAGGAGAGAGGGACACTTAGACTATAGGCTTTCACATACTAGGCTAACTTAAGTCAAACCTGAGAGACCAAGAGTGACACAGGCTGATACTCGGTACTTGGCTATCCTCAACAGAGAAGACTGACAACCACAAGTTCATATAGAAACAGGAGGATGATTTCCTTACTTCATGAATGAAGACCAATGAAGCACACAGAACACCATAGCATTTGCTAAATGCATGAAAAAAATGAACAAATTACATTCACTGTGGTATCATAGTTCTTAAACTCTAAGTTTCTGATGATTACACTTGCTTTTTGACACTCATCCAGACTTTGGCTTACATAATATCATGGGTGCAAATCTTCAAATCAGTGAAAAATGTGGCTTTTCTATCTTTTATATCACATCATTATACCTGGGTCTACCAAGATCATACCTGTCAACCTTCCCTGCCCCAGGGTACCTAACAGACACCAGGATGCCTATCTAGATGTATGTGGCCCTCCACACACTATAGGCTGAATGATGGTCTTAGTTTGCACATCTGCTGTCACTGGGATAACCTGGGACACAGAACATAGGAGATCAGAGGGCCCACACTTTGTCGATCTGTGATTTCCAGGGCAGAGACTCACTGTGCTCAAGGATGCCCATCCTTTGTCAACAAGCTCAACGGAGATGACATGCACCTACCTTCATTCAAAAATATATAAGAGAAGTTTCCCAAGTGCCAGCTAATGGACTAGAAATAGAACAAAGAATGATGCATGATATGCCATCCTTGACATCAGATCACTGTGAGCCTGGGCAAGGAGAAGACACAGAGATAACTCCAAAAAGAGGTTCTAAAGGCTTCTCCAGAGCCACTTTTCCCAGTTTCCATCACATGTCTCTGACCATTTTCCATCAATTCCCCGTGTTGGCTACTTAATTCTGGTATCTCTCAACAGAGACCCACCTGTTTTTACTCTACATGCCCTCTAGGTCCCTCCATACGCTTGCCTACAAGACACAGCCTTCACCGCCATCACATAGAGTTGGATTAGTCAAAACTTTCCACATCCTTCTTGAAATATACCGGCAGGCCCTCGTGCTCCTAGGTCTCCAGGCTAGCTGGGCACTCTGCTCACCTATGCATTTCTGCTCCTATGAGTCAAGAGTACACTTAACCTGGGCTTCTCAAACCTAATTATGTCACTAACACCTGTGTCAGTTAACACAGGTGGTCACATGTTGTGCTAATCAATGAAACAAGAAAACAAAAGCTGTTGTTTTCAGGAAAACTAACTTAGTGAGTAGCTAAAAATAGCCCACTGCCAACTGGGGGTGGGCAAGACAAGTGTAAAAGATGACGGAGGAAAAATATAAAAATCTGCGCTGGCCCGCTTCATAAGGGTCTTTTATGTTCTACTCCATCTAGAAAAGAAAAAAAAAAAAAACCACCCTTGGACTCTATTCGTTACAGTTGCAGCCTGTGTGAAGAAGGTGATATGTTAAGTCCAGTTAGCCCTCAAAGAAAAAGTTTTCACCCCCACCGTGAAATTGGTGAAAAAATTTAACATTTCCATGGCTTAAACTAAAACAAAATATAGAAGGCACCTAAGTATAATTTCTTTACATTTCCCCACTTGGACCAATTTTTTTGGTCAGTTGGTCAAATGACTAACTACTATCCTTTCAGAAGAAAGCACACCGGTGGCGTCACCTTCGTGTGGATGGCCACATTGTGCCATGGTCCGGACTGCTCTACTAGACCCTACCCTCAACAATGCCCTCCCTCTGCGTTTCCCAAAGGCTCTTCCAGCTCCCCAGATTCTCTCAGGGCAGCATTCTAACCCAGTTTCTCCACCAGTGACTGGCACAGAGCGGGCATTCCATGCATATTTCTTGGATGAATTATCTATTTAATATGGGGGAAAGCAACACAACATTGGAGAATCCATTATCCATTACAGGGGTGCTAAGTCATGCAGTGGCGGCTCATTCAATGGAATGATGCGAGTCTTCTCTGCTTAGACAGTCCTGCCCTGCTGCCAAGAGACCAGGTAGGCATCCGGTTAAAGCAAAATGAAGAAACGATAGATTGCCCCAGAAGTCTGACCAAGAGAAATAATTTAGATATATTTCCAGTAGTTACTTAGCTGAATGAATCCTCTTTTTCAATGCCACGACTCAGTTTTTAATTTTTTTCCCTGCTCGTTATCTATCTATACCTACCTATCATCTGTCTATCTATCATCTCTTTGTTTCGTGTTAACATTTGAAGGAACTAGTTGGTTTTTCAAGTGCATTTATAACAAAGAATGTTAAAAGCCATCTTGCATTTGATTTAGGGTTTGATTTGAGATCTTTACATAAAACTAGTGAGAGAGTTTTCAAATGGATCTTGTGAAAATGTTGAGGGATTTCAGTGAACTCTGCTCAGTGTGTAGAGGAGACAGAAATAAAATGTCTCATGACATTTTAGCCTCTATAAACGAGTGCACCCTGTTACCCCTAGTGACCTTCGGTGACAAGGTGTAAGCACAGCAGTGGACCAGGTGAAAGGGCTTTGTTGTCAACCTCGGAGAACCCAGTTCTACAGAGAACCAACGTGTGAGTCAGTTGTTCATCTGGCTTTGTGCTTTTAGAAGCCGGTTCCCATCATCCCAGGCTGGGAGCTCCAGAGCGGCCACCAGATGGTTTTTTTCAAACAACAAGGACGCCGTTTGGGAAACCACAGTTGGGGGAGATCCAAGCCCTGGCAGAGTGGCCTCACCACAGATGGAGGAATGTTTCCTTTGTGACCACTTCTAAGTTTTCTCTGGTGGTCAAGTTGGTTGTAAAATGAAAGAGGCTCCTTTGCTCGCACCGCCAGACTCTGCTGGCCAGAGGGCCTTGTCTCTCAGGAGACAGAGTTCTGTTTAAAACAGTTGTTCAGAAAAGCTGGCTATACCATCCATAGTTGTGGGCCTGCACAGTACGTTATGTGAGCGTTTCAGGATGCCGGCCCCAGAGGAGGACTTCCCCAAGGAATGTTCCAGTCAGCAAGATCAGCCAAAAGTGGGATTCTTGGATTTCTGGAGCCTGTGTCTAACACAGGTCATGCTTGATCTGGTTTAAAATGTTCAAATGCTAACGAACTGCCTCATGAATTTACAGCTAGATGAACTAGCATTGGGCTGGGAGTCTTGATGTTTGAGGTTTACATAAACTACTGTTTAAGCTATTTTTAGATTAAGTTCAGGAATACTTGACTGAGTAATGTATGTTGTTTTAGATTTATGTCCCATGGCATCTATTACTTCTGGCAACATTATATTTAACAAAAAATGGGTAGCATTAAGCACACATGCTAATTCTAAGTAACAGTAGGGTTAAGGATACAGACAGACCTCACGTCACACATGACCCAAATTTATCAGACACAATAACAATTTAATGGCCTTGAGTTGATTTTTATCTTAAAGCAAATAACACACTGCTTCTGTACTTGCCTTAGGAAATCTGATAAATACCACGCAGGGAGTTCTAAGAGAATCCCTACAATGTTCAACCCCTCCTAGCTTCACCCTAAATTCTGAAAAACCATAGACAGAGTTGGGTGTTCTAGTTCTGGGCTTGGTGTATCTGCCATGCTGAAAGCTTTGATTTTGCCTGGCTCTGAGCCTACTTGTGGAAACTGTTTCTGAGAAGCAACTGGGATTTTGACATCAGGTATGCAATCAGGTCCCACCTCCCCTCAAAGTGGTCTTGCCTGGGAACCTAGGGAAACAGCTCCTGCAATGTAGCCTCTCCACTGAAGGGGTTCTCAGCCAGTCCAGGCCCTATCCCAGTAGCCCTGTGGGCAGAACGACAGTCCCTTTTCAGGAAACACTCACTAATGCTACAGTAACAGAAATGGCTCGTGCCTCATTTCTAGGAAATGAGAGACAGCTTTTAGTTAATATTACTTAACATGATAATAACCAACAGCCCACCTTTACTTTTCCTTGATAGGAAAATTCTCACTGTCAATACTTCTTTGCCAAGAACCACACGTGCCCTCTTCAGCCACTAAGAAATATCACCTGCATGTGTAGAAAGTCACTAGGGGTAACAGGGTGCACTCGTTTATAGAGGCTAAACTGTCATGATTACCCATAACCCCTTTGAGGGAGGAACAAAACAAGTAGGCAGCAATCACATCGAAATCCTTTCACCCCAGAGAAGTCTTTGTTAGTTTTTGGTTGTGCACAGGGAAGTGAGCCTGTCAGCTTTCAGGAATTGAGCAGCAGTGCAACTTCCAGAGTAGATCTGGGGGTCTCTACAGGTTCAGCTTTACCTCCTACACACACTGGATCATCGCGGGGAGAATGATCCCACAAGCCCATGAAATTCTGAATAGTCAATGGGCGAATCACAATCCACAGAGCGCTGGTGTGAAAACCATTTTGCCATAGTGGATTACACCATAGCGGAGAAGATAGGTAAGACATGTACATTATAAGCCATCTCTCTTCCCTAGCCAGAGCGCTCATGTAAGGAAAACACTCACGTTCTTGAACTGACACTTAAGGGATTTTGAAGTCAAGTATCTGAGCCAGGTCTGTCCTCTCCTCAGTCGGGCCCGGAACCACGTACGTGTGCACACGCGTGCATATGCGTTTACTCACATGGAAGAGTCACATCAAATGGGCTGTTAATTTTTCACATAACAAAAATTCAGTTCACTGGTGAGAGAGAGGTAAAGAAAGAAAAAGAAAAGAGAGAAGGAGCATAGCACAGATGAGAGTGCCCCTTACTCCGGCAAGGGTGTGCCCACCCTGAGTGTGTGACAGGGCTGGTTAGACTCCTCGCTGCCAGCCAGCCTCTTTTTTCTGAGACCATCTTTCCGGGCCGGGTAGACCTGAGCAAGTATCTAGCCTCTTAGTGATGAGGCTGGGTATTCCACGTCTTTGCTAGATGTGGTGAATGAGGTCTGCTTTTTATTCTGCCGTAACTGACCTACCTGTGTACATGAAAGCCATGGGTTATTGTGATTGGCATCAATGTGGACACAGTGGTTGAAATAGTTTGTCAGATGATTCTCTTACCACATGCAGATATCCACCACTCTGACTCTTCCCTTTCAATGCTTATACCTCATTTCTTGCCTTATGGAATTTGGCAGATTTCCAAAACAATGGAAAATATTAGTTACCACATGGACATCTTTACCCTGGTCCCAAATCTAATGGAAATGCTCTTAATTCACACACACTGAATATATCTGCTCTAGATTGCTTGTAGGTAGGCAAACTTGATCAACTTGAGGACATTTTCTTCTGAATTATCATTTAAGGACGACTTCCTCACTGCCATTTGAAAGTAAAGATAATAAGACACTCTGACATAGTGGACAGAGTGATGGTCCAAGGATAAAGAGGTCATGGTTGGTGTTAAAGATTTGCCCCAGTTAGCTAGGGGACCCGACACAAGGCTTCAACCATCCTAGGCCTGTTTTCTTAGTTGGAAAGTGAGGGGCTTAAACCAGATACTATGAAAGGTTTTTCAGTTCAGGATGTAATCATTTCATGATTCCTATTCTAGAAGACTGAACACAATTTAAAGTAGAGTTGCTATTCACTCTTTCAGTAAGAGCTGACTGAACATGACCTTGTACCAGAATTTTCAGGGTACCAGTTATAAAGCAATGAGTGGCACAGAGTCCTGCCTGCAGAAAGCCCACAGTCTGGTGGGGATCACAGATGAATCAACAAGCACTCACCCTTGCTGTCCAGTGAAACTTTCCGTAATGAAGGAAAATCCCTATTTGTGTTGTCCAATATGGCAGCCACTGGCCACAGGTGGCTACTGAGCATTTAAAACGTGCTAGTGTGGGAGAGGAACTAGAGCTCCTATATTATTAAATTTTAATTAAGACCACTATAAAGATCCTCCTGTGGCTGAGTGCTACCATGCTGGACCATACGGGCATAGGCAATGTGACTGAACTAATTTGAATACCATCAATGGGCCAGGAGCGGTGGATGTCAGCACACTGGCATTAAAAGTATATCCATGCCCACAAATTACTTACAGACTCACAGATTCTGGGAGAAATAAGACAACCCGATGACATACCCAGAGAAGAATTAGTGGCCAGGTATAGATAACAGGAACTAAATGCCATGGACATTTAGAGAAGGGAAAGTTCCACAGGTTATTTCACAGTGACTTTTTTTTTAAATTAAAGATTTTATTTATTTGACAGAGAGACAAAGATCACAAGTAGGCAGAGAAGCAGGCAGAGGGGGAAGAGGAAGCAGACCCCCTGCTAGCAGACAGCCCAATGCGGGGCTCAATCCCAAGACCCTGGGATCATGACATGAGCTGAAGGCAGAGGCTTAACCCCCTGAGACACCCAGGTGCCCCTCATAGTGACTTTCTGTATGACCTTCATTTATGTCTACTTTTTCTGCCTGCTGATGGTTGTGCTGATGCCATCTGTGAAAAGCCCTCTAAATCCCTGAGTGTCATCTATTAGAAGAGCCTGAGTTGGAAGAACCAGAGTAGAACCTCCCTGAAGGCTTTACACGGCATCCAAGAAAATGAAAGAACGTCAGCCTAAATTGATTTTGACAATGAGGTGCCTGAAGAGCAAACATAATCTCCAACAGAAAGAGGGATGCCTTTTCTGTGCTATTAAACCTGGGGCATTCTCTGTGTCAAATCAATTTAGTCAAAGAATGACATAACATAACATGCCTTTGCTAACTGAAAAAGTGAATGGTGAGATATAATAAGGCAGAACAAAGGAGATACTTCTAATGCTGAAAAGTTCTGTGAGGCTCTCTTTAGCTTTTTAGGAGAAGAAAACGCACTGGAAAAAACCATTCTTTTATTTCAAAAGAAGACTACAGAAGCAGTGAGTGCTTCTAAAAACAACCACAGACACAGTGAATTCCATCCTGGTCCCAGAGCCTTCATCCCTGCCTGCTCTGGGCCTACAGTGCAGAAGTGCTCCCTGCCAAGGGCCTGGTGTGACTTGTTGAACCCCAGAAGGCTATGAGGCCCATGTAGACACTGTCAGCTCCAGATGCCAGCATCATCGACATGGCTGAGCTCCCTCCACTCCCCACCCTCCCAAATTGCACAATGGTTTACTGGGACTCCTGTCCTCCTTCATGTCTGTGGTGGGCCCTCCTCTGGCTTGGTTGCAGTAGATGGAGGCACACATGAGGCATGGGAATGAGGCAAGAAAACTGAAGGATTCCATAAAAATCTGTGTTTTGCTCCTTTTCCTGCTTCTATTCTTGCTGGACCTGCACTCCTACCCCACTGCATATGTGTTTCATGGTGCAAATAACTGTATGTCATCATTGTAAGGGACAGGGAGTTCACGACTTCCCTAGAACATATAACTTCTAAGGAAGGACCAGGTGAGAATGACTGGACAAAGCTACCATATATGCATTCCAGACCACTGGCGCTAGACATCGCGACACCAAGACCCCTGGCTATAAGGAGTAACACCTGGGCCCTTGTCTTTGTTCTAACTGGTTCCTGGATGTCTAAGGGGACTCTATACCAGGCCACTGTCCTCAGTAAAAACCCCTAGACCCCAAATAAAGATGAGATACATGTTCCTTTCCTTTCGGAGTCTCTCAGATGCTCCATCTGTATCTGCTCTCTCTACATTTTCAGTAAACTCTGCTCTCAATTCCCGCTGGCTCATGTTTGATTTCCATCCTGTGTGAAGCCAAGGACCCTCTTGGCTGGTCCTGTGGGACCCCCTCTGGGTCTCCGGACTGCCAGCATCAGGGAGGTTTCCAAGAATGTAGGCTGATGCAGCATAAGTAGGTCTCAGCTCCACTCATTTTCCCAGTCTGCCAAGGGGCTCTGCAGTGATGGGGAAACCAACCCTGAACTTCAGTTCCAGGATAGCTCAACAAGAAGACCACGTGCCTGGCTTAGCAAGCAAGAAGACAGCAGAGAAGCTGAAGCTGAAGGGTACGGAGTGTTTCTCTCTCCAGCAATGTGCTCCCCAGATCCTGCCAAGGAAAGGCTGCCGAATAGAACACTGTCCCTGTCACGGTACCAGCTTTGTGAGTGGAAACTGGGAGACTGGGTGAGAATGAGAAACATATGCTTTCTGCTTCTTGTACTAAAGAGTAATTAACCTAGTGGGGCTGCAGACACCAGGCTGGAAAAGGGCCGGAAGTGGAAGGATAGCTAAAACCTTCCAAAGATGCAAAATCCTGGTCTAATACATCCTACCTCCCAGATGTCAAAAAGGAACTTGTAGTTAACAATGGATAGCAAAAATGACATGTAAACGAAGCATGATATTTCAGTTGTAGGGAAATATACAGCCAGCCCCCATCTTATGTCGCTGTCCTCTTTGGAGTGTGACAGGTGCAAGTACTTCAGGGGCTCCAGATCGAATCTCCTGGTCCCTCTGCAGTGGGTCAAATCTCCATGGCCCTACTCTGCAGTGAGGTAGAGAAGGAAGAAGAATGGGATTCTTTCCCTTCCCACCATGGTATCCGGTGCCGGGGGTTACCTATTCCCAACTGTCCCCTTGTGTCCCTGATTCAGAGGAACCTTCCCTTCCCCCGCCAAAGCACCCTGTGTTTTAACAGTCAGCACATCCATCCAGAGGAGTGATGGCCCTGTCAGGGGTGTTGGGCACTGTGGTGGCAGATGGGGCAAAGGGGGGGCAAGACTGATGGTAACGAAGTGCAGATTCTTTTCACTACGTTCCTCAGAGATGAGGATTTATCCGCTCCTGCGTCAGCTGAGGGATGCCGTCCCCTCAGGTGTGAGCTGGGGAAGCCCAGAGGATCTGAAGGGCCTGACTGCATAGAATACTACAGACTGCATAGAAAAATCCCTTTTGGCAACAGTAATGAATACTACAGAATACTACAGACTGCATAGAAAAATCCCTTTTGGCAATAGTAATGAAAGGCCAAGAGGCACCACAGAGGCTCAAGTCTGCTGTCAGGGCAAAGGGACTTGCCAGCAAGACACTATGGAGAGAGGGGAGGGGCCTATAGAGTACGGACATGGCCTTGGGAGAACAAGTGCTGGGAAGCAGCCAAGAGCTCTCCTGGGCCCAGCTTGAAAGAATCATACTTTTGTTCCCTGGGGACTGAGATGTTCAGGCAGGGGTTCTGAAGAAGTGGTCCCCTTCTTTTTGGACACCACCCGGTTATCTTGCCCAGAACACACCAGCCTTCCCATAAATATCTGAGGCTCAGAGGGCAAGGGCAGGAGAGGGAGACAGACAGATCCAGGGCCATGAGATGCTGGGTGGGCACAGTAAGAATGACCACCTTACTTTGAGAATGACTCAGAAAGTGTGGGGTGAGGGTGGGGAACCTTGGAGTTTTTGTGGTATCTACCCATCCTCTACTTTTAGTGCTTGAAAATTTTGCACGTTAAAAGCATATTGCCAGGAGACTGTCACGTGGGATATTGACTACTTTTCTATTTGAAACCTGGGCTCTAAAGAGCCACAGGGTTTGGGATATTAAGGGTTCTTGAAACTCCTCTGTCTGAGCCAGTGTGGAAACCAGAGCCTAAAGAGAGATGCTCCCCTATACCTCTCTGCTGGCAGCAGGCAGTGCTTCTAGGAACCAGGAGTCTCCTGTGTTCTGGTGTGAAACTGGATTTCTGGTCTACTTCCAGGTTCTGCCTTTATTTAATAGAGCTTGTGAATAGAGATGGGAACTGTGCCCAGAAGCTTGAGAAGACATCACACTGGAAATCCTTCAAAGGTCCTCTATGGACTTGAGGATGACATTTGGTTTGGTGTTAGAAAACCTCAGAGTCAGCTCTTAAATAACTGTCTTTTACATCTACCTAGAAGAAATGCTCTACATTCACTATTTTCTATTGGCCTCCCCTTGTGCCACCCGCTCCCAAGCCCCCTACAAAGAAACAAAAGGGTGGTACTGTTTTCCCTTTTAACCACTGATATCCCTTAACTAAACATGATTATTTTCAAATCTGCCTAGACTTAACAACTGATTGCTTGGAAGACTTGGATTTAATAAGCCTTCCAATCACAAACAGTAGCAACAGCTTGATTTCTCAGGGGGATAATTTTCTCAGCCAACAGAAGGAGGCCTGGCTTAGAGTAGCTAAAATAAGGGTACGGCAGAAATTTAAAAGATACAAAGGGTATTCAAATTGGCAATGAAGAAGTCAAACTCTCTCTCTTCACAGATGACATGATACTTTATATGAAAAACCCAAAGGACTCCACCCCCAAACTATTAGAACTCATACAGCAATTCAGTAATGTGGCAGGTTATAAAACCAATGTATAGAATCAGTTGCTTTCTTATACACTAACAATGAAAATATAGAAAGGGAAGTTAGGGAATCGATTCCATTTATATAGCACCAAGAACCATAAGATACCTGGAAATAAACCTAACCAAAGGGGTAAAGGATCTGTACTCAAGGAAATACAGAACACTCAAGAAATTGAAGAAGACACAAAAAGATGGAAGACCATTCCATGCTCATGGATCAGAAGACTAAACATTGTTAAAATGTCTATACTGCCTAGAGCAATCTATACTTTCAATGCCATCCCGATCAAAATTTCACCGGCATTTTTCAAAGAGTTGGAGCAAACAATCCTAAAATTTGTATGGAACCAGAAGAGACCCCGAATTGCTAAGAAAATGTTGAAAAAGAAAAACAAAACTGGGTGCATCATGTTGCCTAATTTCAAGCTTTACTACAAAGCTGTGATCACCAAGACAGCATGGTTCTGGTACAAAAACAGACACACAGACCAGTCGAACAGAGTAGAGAGGCCAGATATGGACCCTCAACTTTATGGTCAAATAATCTTCAACAAAGCAGGAAAAAATATCCAGTGGAAAAAAGTCTCTTCAACAAATTGTGCTGGGAAAATTGGACAGCTACATGTAGAAGAATGAAACTTGACCATTCTCTTACACCATACACAAAGATAAACTCATAATGGATAAAAGACCTCAACATGGGGCAGGAATCCATGTGAATCCTAGAGGAGAACATAGGCAGTAACCTCTTCAACATCAGCCACAGCAACTTCTTTCAAGATATGTCTCCAAAGGCAAAGGAAACAAAAACGAAAATGAACTTTTGGGACTTCATCAAGATTAAAAACTTCTGCACAGCAAAAGAAACCATCAACAAAACAAAGAGGCAACCCACGGAATGGGAGAAGATACTCACAAATGACAGTACAGAAAAAGGGCTGCTATCCAAGATCTATAAAGAACCCCTCAAACTCAAATCACACAAAACAGATAATCATGTCAAAAAATGAACAGAAGACATGAACAGACACTTCTCCAAAGAAGACATACAAATGGCTAACAGACACATGAAAAAATATTCATCATCACTAGCCATCAGGGAGATTCAAATCAAAACCACATTGAGATACCACCTTACACCAGTTAGAATGGCCAAAATTAACAAGACAGTAAACAACATGTGTTGAAGAGTATGTGGAGAAAGGGGAACCCTCTTACACTGCTGGTGCAGCCACTCTGGAAAACAGTGTGGAGATTCCTTAAGAAATTAAATATAGAGCTACCCTATGACCCTGCAATTGCACTACTGGGTATTTACCCCGAAGATACAGATGTAGTGAAAAGAAGGGCCACACCTGTGCCCCAATGTTCATAGCAGCAATGGCCACAGTCACCACTGTGGAAAGAACCAAGATGCCCTTCAATGAACAAATGGATAAAGAAGATACGGTCCATATATACATTGGAGTATTATGCCTCCATCAGAAAGGATGAATACCCAACTTTTGTATCAACATGGACAGGACTGGAAGAGATTATGCTGAGTGAAATAAGTCAAGGAGAGAGAGTCAATTATCATATGGTTTTGCTTATTTGTGGAGCACAAGGAACAATACGGAGGACATAGGGAGATGGAAAGGAGAAGTGAGTTGGGGGAAATTGGAGGAGGAGAGAAACCATGAGAGACTGTAGACTCTGAGAAACAAACTGAGGGTTTTGGAGGAGAGGGGTGTGGGAGGTTGGGTGAGCCTGGTGGTGGGTATTATGGAGGACATATATTACATGGAGCATTGGGTGTGGTGTGTAAACAATGAATTCTGGAACACTGAAATTAAAAAAAAAATTTTTTTAAAGATACAAAGTGGTAGGAAATGAAAACTGAGTCTCCCTTCCCCCACTCTAGTTTCGGAGTCCCCTGCTGCCCACCCCCTAGCCCAGTGGCAATCTCTGTCACTCATTCTTCTAGGGGCTGCTGTTTTAATGGGCACTGGAAACCAGCCCCCAGCACTTCCTATCCCCTTCAAAGGCAATGCAGAGGACGGGATTAGCTGACCTGCAGGAGGTACCTGCTTCCCTGGGGAAAACCTGCAGCTTTTCAAAGTTCAAAGACCCCTCAGGGACATCAAAGGGCACAGGATGCTCCAGGCAGCAGAAACCCTAAGGACCTGCTCCTAATGACCATCACCCCCTTCCTTTCCCTAAAAGCCACACATCAGGAGGGGCTTTATTGCCTAATTATTTGAACTCTGCCTTTTCCTCCTTGCCTGGGGGGACGGGGGAGGCATGTGTCCTCCTATCTCCTTAGCACTGTGAAATGTGTGCCATGGTTCAGCAGGCATGAGAGGAGTGTAGCCCCAACTGACCCCAGCCCCAGAGCAGGCACTAAACTCTTACAATACCCCAGGGCCTTTGCCTGCGCCCTTCATCTCAATGTGGCCACCCCTTCCTGCTCTTCAGGTCACTGCCTCTCTGTAGCAGCCCTTGACCCTGCCCAGCTAAGAGGGATCCCTCCAGCCCGAACTCCCATGTATCATACTCTTTCTCTCAGGGCTTCCCTAACGGTGGGACTGGTCAGTCTTCTTTACACCTGGCCATCCCAGAGCTTCTCCACAGCCTGGCCACACAGTGCTAACCACACAGAAGGTGCTGATAACTGTTTGTTAACTGTTCAGTTAAACTGAACAAAACCAACTTGAGCGTATCTTAGAGTTTCTCCTGAAAGCTTTTACCCTCACGGATATATACAGTCTCTTTGCTCTATTTAGGTGGCAGGGTGAATCTGAGAGTGTCACCTCCCCCACAGAAATGCTGTGAGCCCTTTCTCCTGCAAGTGTAGTAAAAAATCAGAAGCAAGCAGCCACACCTTCCACCAGGAACAATGGGGTCTCTATCATCCCTTCCCTGCTCTAAGGCAGGTTATGTCCTGCCTGATGAAATTTAACACTAGAGACCTAGTAGAATTTCAGAGACAAATCCTCCAGTCTTACAACCAAGAGGCACCTGACTCCATTTCTGTAAGCCCTGGTTCTCACACCCAGCTGCACAGGGGACTCTCCTGGAAATCCCTGGAAAATGCTAGGGCCTGGCTCCTACCAGCAGAGGCTCTGATTTCACTGGGAGGAAGCATGACTTGACCAGTGATTCTCAAGTGCTTTAGAACCACTGAGACAGTGTTAACTGGTGGTTCTCAGGCTTCAAAGCACATTGGAATCCCCCCATGGACCTGTGAAAGCTCAAATGGCTGGCCCTGGCCCAGAGTTTCTGATTCAGCAGGTCCAAGGGGGGATGGGTAGCAGAGAGAGGTATGAGAATATGCATGTCTAATAAGTTCCCCAGGGATGCTGAAACTGCTGGTCTAAGAACACAACGACAGCCACTGTTGGTTTTTACTTTGTGTCCCACACTGGCTACAGGTGAAAGTCACCTGGGAAACTCTGACCATTACCAATGCCTAGGGCCCAGCCCAGACCAAGTAAATTAGGACTTTGGATTCTGTGGCAAGCACCTGTGGTTTTCAGGAGCTCCCAAGTTTTCAGTCCAGTATACCTCCAGCGCTGAGAACACTGCCTCTAAGACAGAGGCTGTCCATGAACGTGGTGGCAGGGGTCCATTCCGCAGCTTCTTCCTATTCTGAGTAGAGATGGGCCTTCATGCAGCTTCTACGTGCAGACCCCATGCCTGCCTTCCCCATAAGCACTGATCAACCACTCCCCCTACCACCACCTTTGTGGTGTGACAGAGTCTGAATATTTGAGAACATGACCCTATCCTCCTTTGCTCTTCCCTCCTCCTGCTCACAAATTCCAGGGAGAAGTCCACACTGATAACTAATGGCAGGACTTCTCACCAAGCTTTCAGCCAGGCCACGGATTTAGGACAATCAATTCCTGGTGAGTCAAAGCCAAAAATCCTGACTGTACTTTATTTCTACCTGGATTCCCAGTTTGGGGAGCAAGACCCAGGGAGGGCATTCCTGATGGGAGATTCTGCACACACATGAAGTCCGAGGCCCAAATGTTCCATCTGCCAATTTTACAGTGATGATGAAGATTCTATGAACAGACAACTTTCAGGAATGGTGATCACCCTATTGGTAAATTACTGAATGCTGGTTTGTGGGACTCTCTGTGAAGCATTTTGGGTACATGGTACATAGAGACTCTTTGTTTCTCTAACACCAAGGATTTGTTTGAGAAATTTTGACACAATTGAGACCTTGGGGGCTTTGTTACTGCTCTTTCTTTTCTCCTTTGCTGGTTTTATTTTTATTTTTTTTTTTTTTGAGGCTCTTCTTAAGCTATATTTTTTATCTTAAAAAAGAAATCTTCACTTCCCCTGGTATAAATTATAGCTTCTTACAGTAATCACTACTGCTTAACTGGCATTCAATTTACAGGATAAAAATATATTCCTCCGGCCGTCTTAACGACTGTGTACACAGCTTGTCCTCAAACCCTCTCTGAATTTTGGCTCAGAGCAACTATCATGTTAAGAGGATGGAATGTGGTTTCAAGCAATGCCAGGAGGATTGCATAAGCGATAATTGATATTTTTACTAGCGGCAACTTTGTAGTTGATAATGGGTTATTAAAACAGGAAAAGAGGCCCTCCCCCACAGAATCCCATCTGAGATGTAAAGGGAAAGGTGTTCCAGACAAAAAGCCCCTTGGTGTCAATAAAGGGTGGTTCTGGCAGGTCCCATAGCTTCCAGAATGTGCAGCCCGAGGGCAGAAAGTAGCAGCAAAGAGAACCCCCCTTGTTTCAGGGTCTCCGGGCCGAAGCCCAGGCTGCAGCAGCCCCTTCACCCTCCCTCCCCTTCAGGTACATGCGACCCAGCTCTTAGGGGAGCTCGGTCACACTTCTGGAGCAAAGCGTGGGGTGGGTAGGGGGAGAGACAGAAATAGCAAGGGTACCAAGTGTCCTGCCATCCTTGTACCTTTTTTAAAAATAATTTTGTTACTGGCTTTTATTTAAACATCTGCTTTTGACTTATGTTTACAGAAGGGATCAGTGTTGAATCTGGCAGGTCTGACAGAGCAGAAACTCACTGGTCTGAAGTAGGAGTTGTCAAGGGCCCACCAGCTGGCCTTGTCTTTGGCAGCTCTCACCACCCAGGCCCTATCCTCCAGGTAAGAAGTCAAGGAGGTGTCATCTCACTGAAGGCAGCAGGAGGCTCATCCCTTATAAATACCATAAAGGTTCCCCCTGCCCCCCACCACCACTTTGAGGTTTTCAAGACAATCCTCATTCTTTAGGAAACAGAACCCACATGCAGATCCTTTATGCATAAAAGGAGGCTGAGGCACAGAGAAGCTGCTGAGGCACAGGGGATGGTGAGGGAAGGCGGGCCAGGGCAGGGTGGAAACGCTAGACCTGGGAGGTCACCTTCTGTCCTCATGCAATCACCAGCTCACACTCAGCCTGCGTCATACCACATCAGCGTGGATTCTGGCTCTGGGGTCGCCCCCCTGCCTATGTGGATGCCTGTGCCCTGTCCCCTGGCCCTGTCACCCCTCAGGTGTGCAGTGCAGTGACCGTGTCCACTGCTCTGCAAGATTTCATACATTTTTTTTTTCCCTTCATCACCCTTCTCCAGCTTCAACATAGACTCGGTCTTGTCAGTATCACAGGCATATACGTACTTATTTTTTTGTGGCCAAGGCTTTTGTTTTTAGGGCACTGGAAGGAAGACAGCTGGAAGCGAGGGGGCAGAGAGACACAGCGAGAGAAAAAGAGAGCTGAAGGTGGTGGAAACAGTGACAGACTGACCTGCTCGTGTCAGCATTCCCTGGAACAAGGCTGTATCATCTTCCAAACCAGGTAATAGGCTCCGCTGCCCGTTGGGGCCTTGATACCAAACAAAATCACACTGACCCACACAGGTATGCACTCTCTCTGCTGCTACATCTTAATTTCTTTCTGAGTCAACCTCAGTGTCCAGAGGAATTGCCTATAAGCTGTATCCATGGCTGGTCAAGTCTGGGGGGCCTGGGACCCAACTGCTTGCTCCCCGTCTTCCCTGCTCCATTTGCCCTGGTTCCAGAAGGAACCATAAACCGGTAGCACAGACATGGGTCCAAACCATAAAGAAGCACCTCCAGGTCGGAGGAAGAGACATGTGAAACTCCAAAGACCATGACAAGTGAAGGCGTTCCAAAGCCAACTCATGCCGACCCCCATTGGAAAATGTACAGAGCTCTTCCAAAGCAGGGAACGCAGATGGTAACCGTCTCCAGGTGCCTTTTCTCTGTCGTTACAGAGGAAAGTCAAAGGGGCAGCGCCATGACAGAACCCATGACAAACGAGACTCCTTTTCGAAATGGGGGTGGCTGCCTAAGAATGAGGGAGCCTCCTATTTTCAATGCTTCCAGGGTCATCAGACTGTCACCTGCCCACATGGGAAAGGCCATGTCCTAATGGGCATGAATGAAGGAGAGCAGTCATTACTGACAGTGAACCGAGCCAATAAATGGATGCGGACAGCTTCAAGTAGCGTGTGGCTCTGCGCAAGCCTGCAGCCGCCATGACGCCAGCCAGGAGGAAGACCAGGACAATGAAACTGCTCATGTGAAGGAGTGCAGGCCCGCCAGCTTGGCTGTTTGTTGGAAACACCTACGGAAGTTCAGAAAAATCCCACCTGCAGAAATGCTGATTTAATTGGTGTGAGGTGAGGCCTGGGCAACTGCATTTTAATGTGTTTTTGCCGGGGCGGGGGGCAAAGAAGGGGAGAGAGAGAGGGAATCTGAAGAAGGCTCCATGCCGAGCAGGGAGCCCAATGTGGGGGCTTGATCTTACCACTCTGGAATCATGACCTGAGTTGAAGTGGAGAATCAGACGTTTCACGGACTGAGCCACACAGGTACCACAGGACATCTGCATTTTTAAAAGATCCCCAAGGCAGATCTTACTCTGAACTTCTAAATTTTGAAATAATTAAAGGCACATAGGTGGCTAAAAGGAAAATGCAAGGAGGTTCTGTGCACCCTTCACCCAGCCTCCTGCTATGGAAACATCTTACATCATAACTGTGATGCAAGGTCAAATCCAGAAGATGAACGGTGCTACAATCCACAGTGCTTCTCCAGATCTCATCAGTTATATATATATATATACTCTCCCAGTGTATATTTCCGTGCTATTTTATCACATTTAGCTTCCTATAACCACCACCTTAGAGCACTAAAACAACGGGTCATCTGGGTGGCTCAGTCAGTTGAGCATCTGACTTTGGCTCAGGTCATGATCTTGGGGTCCTAAGTAAGCTTCTCTGTGCCTCAGTTTCCTTACCTGGGAAGAATGACAGTACTTAACCCAGGGGATGGCTGGAAGGATTGAATGAATTGAATAGATGTAAAACACTGAAAACAAGCATGTTTAATAAATAACCCATAAGTTATTGCCACTCTTTAACAGGGGTATATATGTGTTGTCACCTTGGCCCTGGGGTGTATATACCACCCCCCCAGATCCAGCTCCTAGTTCCCTTTGTCCCCTATATCATCCAAGGGTCACAGGATCAACCATAGGAGAGTGGGATGTGAGATCATAGATCAGTTCAACCCTCCTCAAAGTCCACAAATAGCTACTTCAGCAGCCAGGCTGGAGGGTGAGCTCGGTACAAATACCAGTGTGAGAGGAAATCAGCACTGCCTCTCAAATTTCTGGAGGGCTCTGATTTTCAGAACGTTCTTCTTCCCACTGAGCTGAGACTTTTTTTCCTGTGTGTTGAGCACCCTGGTTCAGCTCTGCCACTGGGGGCCATGCAGACATCTCTTGTGCCCTGACAGTCTCTACTGTGACCGCCTCCACTGTGTCCCCCTGCACACCTCTTCATCACCAAGACATGCAGTTCTAACAGCTCTTTCCTTCATCATCCCCTCCCTTTGCATATGCACACGGTCCTGGCACAGGCCTCCTCATACCAAATGCAAGACTCCTACTGCTCATAACTGCTAGAAGGCAGGGTGAAGCTCCCCCTGCCTCCTGTTTCTGGAGACGCGGTTCATGTCGATGGGGTATAAGAATGCCCTGTGTTTGAAAGCATGTCACTCACCACGGCCCCTTACATCCCGATCTGTTTCATCCCTTGTGTCAACCTTTGTCTATTGGCAGTGGCTGCCTATAGAATGAGGAAGTACTGTGAGTTGGGACTCCATGGAAAAGGGTTCTAGGATCAGTTAGTAATGTCTGTCAATGAAGCACAGCAAGAAAGTGGAGACCAAAATGTGTGTTGGCAGTGATGAGAACCTTTTCAAACAGGCTGCCATGAAGCCGTGTTTTCACCATCCTGTGTGTTCCATCTGGTTCATCTGGGATTTAACTTAAATTAAATACCATTGGGGAAGCTGAAAGGCATAGGAGTACTGCTCAACTTCAACACTGACAAAGGGCTTGAAGCCAGACTCTGCCACTCACCAGTGGAAGGACCCCTCATTCTCCTCTCTGTAATATGCAAACAACAGCAGCAGAGAACCAGGTACAAATGAAATGCAATCAGGCACCACAGCACTGGCCACTGTTCCGAGGTGGTCAAGGACTGCGTGTACTCCGAGTTTTTCCATGCTGTTCTCCCTGCCATCTTTGTGCTGCTGCAAAAACTGGTGAGCATGCTACCCCTCTCAGCATGCAGGTTATGACTGAAATGTTACATGAGGGAGCCCCAAGGTGGGAGGAAGTTTCTTTCCCACACAGCACTGTACTGACTCTGCCTGGAGTAAGGCTGCCCAACAGTTACAAGTTCACTTAATCCCAGCAGTATCCAGTCCACCATTTCCCATACTTCTCATTAGGAAGGTTAAGAGTTTGGCAGAAACCTTGGTGAAATTTACATTCCCTGCCTCTGTATAACCTGTTTTGGGTATGACTTGTTATCCATAGATTCTTGGTGGACGTCTAGAATGGCCTCTTTTCACTGTGAATGCTCACAAATGATATTTGATGAATCCTTAGGGACTCTCTCCTGCAAACCATATTAACATTGTGGATCTAAACTGTAAACCATTTGTTTCACTTTTGCAAGAGGACATTTGCCTAGTTCAGCCTTTGGCATACCTTGCTTCTCCTTCACTGCTTCTGCACAATGATCAAATCAGGCTGGCACTCTCATTTGCAAACAAGTTGTCAGTCTGGGCCAAGGGAGCCCCAACCATGTGAGGCAGCTGTCTGATCTCTTATCACCTCCTCCATTATGTGGGCCTTCAGCTCCTCACAGGACAAGGTGTATGGAAACCAGGTGGGACGCACTAGGTAGCTGGCTCATGATGAGGATAGCCAGCAATAAAGCCAATTAAGTTACAATAGGCAGGGTGGCATAGGGTCTGGCTCTTCAAAACACATTGTGCCCTTGGTCTTCAAAAGGGGTGTCTTATAACCCTTTGCAAATCCATAAGTTTGGAATTATGATTGCTTCTGCGTGAGTTGGGAGGGGGGCTCTTGATTTTCTTTTCACTTTGGTAATTAACCAATCTAGTGAGTTATTTTCATGAGCAAACGGATTTTATAATCACTTGTAGAAATGGCTGTATGCATGGCAAGGACTAGAAAATGGTTAGTACTGAACACCAATGCCAGGTGGTCATGAAACTCAAGAGGGGACCAGCTTCTCAGGACGCATGATTCAATGAGTGTTGTAGCAAGAAGTGACCGGGGTTCTGTGCTTTAGGGCTAGCTCTAAACCTTCAGACTCCAGTGTCCCACATGGTACTTACTGGACTTCTAGACCTTAGGTAATATTATGGAAAATGTGGAGAGAGAAAATGATGCCTTTGGTATCAGATCCAAAAGTGGCTGACTTGCCAACTGACTGAAAATCCACCAACAGGGCAGCCGTGGGATGGGTTCTCTACACACGCGTCACTGGTGGAAAGAATGTGAAGAAGCTATCCTTAGGGCCAGCACAGTCACTCATTAGTCTGCTTTTGCCTTCAAAACCCAAAGAAAATCTGAATGGGAAGGGGCAAGACAGGAATGCCAGCATATCTAAGCCTCAGGCCAAGGATCTTCCTCTGCACTTTGAGCACATTAAAGACCACTGTTTTGGGGCTTTTAGGAAGAGTTTGAATTTCTACTCAGAGTTTCATTTCTGCTTCTTCCTTCCATATTCTACATGTTAAACCCCCATTCCATGGGCAAACCAAATTCTGGTGGGCCAGTGCATTCTCCAGGAAGTTTGTTGCCACCCAAGAGTTTGGCATCCTGGAGGCTGGCCAAAAATTTACCAGATTTTATGATGCATCAAGTTAAATGTTTAGACTGGAGGGGGTCTCTTTCAACAGGCAGGATGGGTGGTGGCTGTTTCAACCATGTCTTCAAAGAGAGCTGGTGTCCAAGCTACAAAGAAAGTTGAGCGGGAACCTGGAACCTAGCTCTGGAAGGCAGCAAAAGAGCCCTTGGCACCTGCTAGCACTACCTGGGCAGTAAAAAAAAGCATGGGTGAAAAGGAAGGATCATGGGAGAAGTTCCAAAACCAGGGCAAGAACGCTATTCAAAAAACTGCCCCATGGAAAAAATCTTACAAATGAAACAGAAAGATTTTCCCGTTAAGACCAGTGGGCAGGGGCACCTGGGTGGCTCGGTGGGTTCAAACCTCTGCCTTTGGCTCAGGTCATGATCCCAGGGTTCTGGGATCAAGCCCTGCATCAGGCTCTCTGCTCAGTGGGGAGCCTGCTTCCTCCTCTCTCTCTGCCTGCCTCTCTGCCTACTTGTGATCTGTCTATCAAATAAATAAATAAAATCTTAAAAAAAAAAAAAAAGGCCACTGGGCAGGGGCAGTGCCCCACCCAGCTAGGAGCAGCCCTGTGCTGAGATGGGGTCAGCAGAAGGGACTACCGATCTGATGTGCTCTAACCTACCTCCACTCAACTGTCCTGCGCACGGGAACACCTGGCTGCCCCAGATCCGGCCATTTCTAATCGGCTCCCAGGTGGCGCAATAACACTGGTGTTCAGAACACACTCTGAAGAGCAAGGCGCTAGCTAGATGCAGTTCTAGACATTTCTCCAGGAGTGGGGCTGCCTCATGCTTCTCTGCCAGATTCTGGCAGAGGATAGGGGAGTTTTAGGAGAGAACTGTTAAGTCAGTAAGGGGAGTTTGGATTGGAGTTGGGGAGTAGGAAAGCAGTGGGGTTTCTGGGAGCTTGTTCTGTGGACAGAGCTAAGCTCCACGTGGACCAGACAGCCAATAGCAAGCTGGTCTCCTCCCCCCATCCCCCTGCCAGCTGTCGGAATACAGCTTCTGCCTCCCCTCGGTGATCACAGAACATGTGCCACAAAGATGAACAGGCTCTTAAGGAATCCAGGTCTCCCCGGACCACAGAGCCACCAACAAAGACAACTGTAGGTTTAGGTGTCACTAACCCAGTGAGCATGTGTGCTTCTGCCTGGAAGGCTCCCTGGACTGGAAACCAACCTGCACATGCCTCTTGGCGGTGGGCAAGGCTTCTTTCATCAGGTCCTCAGTGTGTCTGAAGCTGCCCCACAGTAGGCATCCTACTGGACCTGCTATGTCCTCATCGTGGGGACATCGTTATCAATTTTGGTTTGCAAAGACCATGATGGCTTCTTGCTCCTCCTTCACTTTTGTGGTCTACCCTGTGGGGAGCTGGGGGAGCCATGGCCACAGTGCAGTGCAAGCTCACACCCTCACCAAGTAGCACAGCCCAGTGTCCCAGGGTCCAACATCTCCCCATGGCTGTGCACCTAACCCACACCACAGCATCAACATCTCAAGGGCCCTGACAACCCTGAAATTGTTCCTGGCTCAGTTCAACACTGATCAAGCTCTCTCCTTTCCATTCTCTCTCCTGATAATAATCAAAAGTAAGCTCCAGCAAATCACCGGGCTTACTTAGCACCCACCCCCTCTCAACACCACAGAAGTGTGGCTATGATTAACAAAACCATGTCTTTGCAATGCTTCCAGTGACTTGTGAAGGGTATTACAACATCCCTCCTTCTATATCCATCTACTTATTTATGTTTTTTCTAAGAGAGGCCATTTCCAGATCCCCACATGGGCCCCTGACAACCACTCAGTTGCTCAGACTTCAGCAACTAGGGGCACAATTTCAGACCCCTCCCACTAGTCCTTTCTGACACCACCATCTGGTGAAACCACCACTTCCACACCCTCTGTGCCTGCAAAGGATAAGGAGGATGAGGAAAGCTCTTTTCCCAGAACACACTGTTGACAGTGCTGGTGGCAGAGTCTGCAGGGTCTTCAAGAACGTGTGGCTGCCCTCAGGTCTTCAGTTTGGAAGTTTCCATAAGCAGCAGGCAGTAGATAAATGAGGATTTCAGGCATGACATGAAACATCTTGGGAGAATGGGGGCATCTCTTTGCTATAACAAAATACCGTTAACTGGGTGGTTTATCAATAACAGAAATTTACTTCTCACAATTCTAAGAGTCTGGAAGTCTAAGGTTAGAGTGCCAGCATGGTGGGCTCTGGTGAGGGGGCTTTTCCAGGCTGCAAAAGGCTGTGTTCTCTTTGTATCCTCATGTGGCAGAAATAGAGCTAGCTAGCTCTCTGGCCCCTTCTTATAAGAGCACTAGTCCCATTCATGGGGACCCTCATGACCTAAGACCCACTAATACGATCAGAAGGGGGATTAGATGTCAACATATTGATTTGGAGGGGTACAAATATTCAGTCCATTCCAGAACACTCTGTCTGTAAAGAAATCAGTATCATATACCCTTGCCACCTCCCACGGTCTTTACAAAACCCTAGCCATGTGAGCAGAAAGTGTCTTTCCAGGTAAAGGTAAGTAAAGCCAGTTACCAGGAGACCTACACGGGGAGGGCTGGGCCTCAGCACAGGCTCGTTCTTGGGTATAAAGGGCACCATGCCACAGCTAGAAGTTCCTGCTCAAAGTCTCCCACTGGCCACTTAGAGCTCCAGGCAGGGCGAGAACTGGCCATCCGCTAAATAAGGCCAAGTGGACTGCGCATGTCCCTTCCTTCTCTGAGAACCAGAAGAAAAGCCTCTTCGCCAAAGCTGCCGGAAGCTCTGGCAATCTAATGAGAAAAACGGGATCTCGTTTCATTCCTGGAATAGTCTGTAACGTAAGGAAGTTCTGAGGGGATTTTGGAATTTGGTTCTTCAGCCAAACTCCACGTTCCTCCCATCTTCTCCAATACCATCTCAGACAACGGCCTTTAAAGCAAGGAAATCCACCTGATAATTAAATGCAAAGAACTCCTGGGGCAGAGACAGACACTCGCAACAGCTTCCGTAGCGTTCCCTGTTATAGTAATGACGCTCTAGGGGCTACAGACAGACGCCCCAGAGCCAGCTGGAGTTTCCATCAGAGCGATAACGTCGAGCCAATGACTATGTGGCCTGGCCGCTCTGGATGCAGGTGGGACCACATCTGTCTGCTTGCTGAAGCTTTCCCCTTTGTTTGTGTTTCCCTCCCAGGCCTGGCCTGCGCATATCTGGGAAGGCTGTGGTCTAGGTCCTCTTAAGGACAGCAGCTCTGGGCCTTCTAAGCAACTGGAACAAGTGTTCCGTCCCCACATTCGAGTCTGCATCAAGGGCAAGACTGCAAAGGAAATCCTGGTAACTTTCTGTGCAATGTCTGTTAAGGCAGGGCTGTGAGAAATCCTAGCTCAGGGCAGAAAAGCCCTGTGAAAACAGCCACCAGTTACAACATTCCTTGCTACTCTGGACGCCGCACCTCCCATTCAAAAGTCACACGTCTGGAAAGGGCCAGAAGGAAATTCTGCCCTTTTGAAAGCCACACTCAGGGCCATGCTGTGTGGGCTCATGGAAGTCCTGCAGGGCGCAGGCCTGCCTTGCAAATCCTCAGGGCACCGCTACCTCTGACAGCTTGGGTCTTTCTAGCTCAGTGAAGACATGAGGAGGAGGGTGGCTTATAAATTAATGTTCAAGACCCTGCAGTTTCCAGCAGCAAATGTAAAAAAATAATAATAAAATGAAAGGAAACGAGGCCTGAATGTTTTGCACAACTCTGGAATTTGGATAAGACAGCCGCGCCCTGCGGATGCTTGCACCGACTTTGATCCGGGGGCCAAACGCCGAGGAAATCGTCCTCAGGAATCCCTCCAAACTCCTCTGCGTGAAACCTGAGAGCCCCGAACACTGTAAGCACCACCAATTACCCTTCAGTCTGGAGGGGGAGGCTGCGGGAGGCCGTGGGAGCCAAGTGGGAACAGAGGAGGAGACCCAGAGAACCAGGGAGGAACCTGTCTGAAAACCCAGCATGAGACTTGCCTGTTCTAGAACCAGACCAGAGACACCCAGGCTTCTACAGACTTCCTGGGGGGAATGTACCCCAGCCCAAACTTTCTGTTCTGCAAGAAAGGTAGACCCCCTCCCACCATGTGAACACAACTACCCCAACCCCAGCTAGAACAAAAGCATACTTCCCCCTCCCCCTGGGATTTCTAAACAGTTATGACATTTCCAGAAATCCTCTGTTGTACCTTCTTTATATAAGGCTGACACATCTAAGGTCTATGCTCTGCCTACCAGACTGAGCCCCACGGCAAAGGGTCCAGGCAACAGCTGTGGCTGCCGGGGCCATCCGCTAGCGGGTGACCTGCCTGATCACATCTGGCCTGCATTCACTCTGAATCTCCCCCACGTTGTACCGGGCAGCCTTCTTAATACAGATCACAGACAAACATTTCTTCTCTTCACACATCTGGATAATGGCTTTCCTTACTTCCTGTTCTGGGATCGAGACAATTCTTTTCAGATTGAATTGTGTCGACTATAGTAATAAGAACATTTCCCCCAGACGAGTTCTCTCCTCCCCTTTCCCTCCGCTCCCCCGCCCTCCCTAAACACTTGTCCACTCTCTGCCCACAAGGCACAATTCTCAGGGATGGGAATCAGATGACATTCCATGCTGCGCCCCAGGCAAGCACGTCCCTAGGCATGTGTCAATGAGACATCTTTCCAACATCCACTGCCCCGAGCTCATTTGCACTTTGTCACGTTCTGGCTAGAAACATCCAGAGTGCCTGGATCTAGCTTTTAAGGAATGTCTTCAAGGGAGGATACCAAGCGTCACACGGGAACTGCCTGGAGTCGAGGATCTCCCTCATTACTTCAGGGCGGCACGCAGGGGTATCCCACCTGCCCGGTCCTCGTTGGGCTAAGCAGAGGAACAAAGTCCTTGCTCTGCTCATGTCTCAGTGCTCCTTCCAGTTCTGCTAGCAAGGACAATGCTTCCAAAATACGGGGCATGGCTCCAATGGCCCATGGGGGTGTGTGTGTGTGTGTGCGCATGCGCTCACGCGCGCGCAGGCCTGAAAACCTGAATGTACCCCACACATTGTTGTAACTGAGCCCACTTATAACTATTTGCATGTCTGTGGGTGCACATATGACTGCCCCAAACACAGCTCCTTATTAGGACACTTGTATCTCTAAACCTCAGTCCAGCGTTTCTCTTCGGAGTCCTAGGGACTCAGTACCCTGCCCCTCACATTCCTCCCATGGCCAGGCACTTAACACTTTGTTCTGAACCCTCACAGAGGTCTCCTGGCAGGTGTCGGGTGAGAGGTGACAGGACTGACCCTGTCTACAAGGCCACGGTCAGGACAGCTGGGCTTTTCTCCACCCACCACGCCATGAATGCACATGATTGGTGGGGTGTCAGGGAAGTGGCAAAGGGAGTGGAATTCTGGCTGACTATGAGGCGAGTGAGAGTCAGGGGAGCAGGATCATACCCAGCATTGCTGCAGCCCACGTGATGGTGGCCCAGAGACAGACATGAGAATGTAGATGATGCCAGAAAGTAACAATGAAGCCCCTGAGGACAGGGAGACATGGTACTCCACCCTGGATGCACCGGGAATCCCTGGAGGGCCTTCCTTAGCACTCTCTCCCACAGAGGGCAAGTCCTAATTACTCTCGGGTGAAGCTCAGGCCACTGGCACTTAGATATGCTTCAGGGGCTCCCCTTGTATAGCTACGCCCACGTGTCTCCTGCACTAGGCTCCCAAGCTTCCCCAAAGAGAGAAGTTTTCAGAGGCCACAACATGAGGAGAGGTAAATTCCAGAACAGAAAGACCTGAGAAAGGGAATACGGATGTCAGGAAAAAAAAAAATTCCAGGATGATCAGGTGGGAAGAGTGTCTACCCTGAGAACAGGCAGAAAGAACCCAAATAGGGGGCATGGCCCTGGGGCCTGTCTGGAGGGCTTTTTGTAGATTTACTTGGGTTAGAGAAGTTTGCGTAGTTTGGAAGGACTCAAGGCAGGAATTGATCTGGCTCAGGCTTATCTAGCAGAGCCTCTTAAATCCAACAGAACCAGAGATTTACTTTCTGCAAGAGAAAGCTCTTTGTTTCTACCTATAAAGATAGGTCTTTTCTCCCCCTGTATGTGGGTGGCCGAGTGTGCACTATGCGGTTTCCCTCCCCTCTTTCAGCACCCCACCTAGATGGGCCTGTATTCAGATGTTCCCTGGGAGCTCTTGGTCTTACCTGATTGAGAAGCAAACTGCATGTTATGGTGTTCTGGGTCTCCCCAGGCCCTAAATGTCCATTTGAGACTCTGTGCCCTCCTCATCTCCCACTGTCTACTGCCTCCTCTGGGCCTGATCATGCCACCCCACCCCCCACCCCAAACAAAAGGCATTCTCACCAGCTGTTCTAGAACTGCTTCCTTTCTCCCTTTTACACTAAAACTCCCAAATCACAGCAAACAATATATTCTAAAATTCCCGTAGAAATACTATACTGGTTATTTTAATATTCTACTGAAGTCACTACCAACTCCCTCCTTCATCTGTGAGGGTGTCATCTGATTTTGCTTTTGCTTTTCCCATGGGCCATTAGTATGGACCTGGACCTAACCCTCATTGGGGGAGAATCCTATCCATGACCAGTCAGCGCTGGGCCTCAAAAGCACATGCTTGCCCAGGAGAAACAAATGCTTGCTTCTCACTGTTCCTCTTTCTCTTTAAAACCAAATATTGATAAACATCTTGGACACTGAGGTCTACCACAAGGCACCCTGTCCTGGTTTCTTGAGGGAAAACACCTGCGCAGTGCTGGCCCAGCTGGGCTGTGTCTCTCAAGGAATAGCCCCCTAACCTCTATCAGTTCAGTTATAACCAATAACAGCTATCAGCTACAGCTCTCTGGAGGGAAAAAGGTGCGTCACTGCCATCTTCTCACACTCAGGAGCTCTTCCTCTCTCCTGGTCACGGCAGGATGAAGGAATCCCTCATTTCCGGTTGGGTTCTCAAGCTATCATGGCAAGACAGGGAGACAGCTGCCTTCCCAAATGCACACTACTGAAGGAGAGAGGCAATCTTTCACCCCAAGAAGGCAACTAAATCATGAAGTCTCATCAGAAAACCCCAAAGTCAGAGTGCCTGGGTGGCTCAGTCAGTGAAGTGTTCAACTCTTGGCTTTGGCTTGGGTCATGATCTCAAAGGAGTGAGACAGAACCCCCACGGCTGACTCTGCGCTCAAAGAGAAGTATGTTGAAGACTTTCTCTCTCTTTGCCTTTGCCCTCCAACCCCTCTCTTTCTCAAATAATTAAATGTTAAAAAAGAAAAAAAAAAGAAAACCTCAAAGTCACTGTTATCATGGCCTCTGCATGGAGCTAACTCATCCTCCCAGCAGAAACATAGACAGAACCTCCCACATGCTCCACCTTGACTCCCACCAGGAGCAGCAAATCCTTCAGACCTGTCCAAAGCTGGGGCTGCAGTCTTTCCCACCCTTTTTCTTTCTCAGGTAATCAGAAAACTGTTGATCGTAGCTGAGGTACTTGAATTTCCTAGGGAAGTCCCTCTTGCAGATACGTTGTCTTTCTCCTGCAACTAGGATGCCATGGATTGTCCTTTCTGCCTTGGTTGGCAGAAATCTGAAGGTACCTTGGTTTTTTCGATATATAACAAGTTTTCTTCTTATTTCCGTCTCTTAGAACATGGGTCTTTAATAACATGGGTCATATTTCCGTCTTTTAGAACATGGGTATATTATCATAGAAGTGATGCCAAATCATTTCAAGTAGAGACTAGAAATTTTTAAAAAGTAATACTAGTTTCCTAATCTATTAAATAAAAGCTAAATAATACCTACTCCATAGAACTGATCAATAGCACAATGATTGCACAGCATCTAACACAGCAGGTGTTTGGTAAATGAGATCTGATTTGACTTAAACATAATTAGAACATTATTAATTCCTGTCCTAAGCAGAATTATTGATATTACCATGGCAAGAATTTTCCATTTAATTCATAACTTAAAACCCACATGATTAGAGACAGTTTATGGTACCAAAGAAATTATTTTTGAACTAACAATATGTAAAATATGATCATTCATACAAAGAGACACAGAAAGAGGGAGGAAAAACAAAATTCCAGGATCTGGATGAGTTAATTGAGGAAAATGAGCTTGATATTCCCTTTGTGTTTTCTGACACCCAAAGCAGGGAGAAAATCAGGTTAACGTATAGGACTCCCATTGTTGATAAGTGCAACGTGTACCTCACATGGAAAGTGAATTTTTCTCCTGACATTCAGAGCTGGAGTAATGGCTTGCACAGATTCTTATATGAGATACAGTGGGTAAGCAACAGAAGGGCCATACTTAGGAGCACCCAGGGGCAAAGGCACAGACCCAACTTTCAGAAGAGAAGTTTTACTTTATCAGTATTAAATTTTAGGGACCAGTGGGTGAGGTACATAGAAGGGTACTCTTTTTCATTTTCTAAAGCTTTCACTGAGAAATTTTCTTGAAGAGCATAGACCAGCGCTCAGGTCCTCCAAGAATACCCTCCTATCTTCTCTTAGTGTACATGTACTTAAAGAACATACTTAATTTAACTTAAGGAGTTAAATGACTCCACTCTGTTCCAATATGCAGCCACCTACAGGCTTCAGATCTGTGAAGCAGCCTGGCAAGTGGCTTCACTAGGACTAGAGGCTGATCCCTCTTGTCAAGCCCCCACACAGTCTTGCCTGGGGCTCCGAGCCCAACTGGTCAGAAGGGTCTGCAGATGCAGAGACTGTGGCTTCGTCCCTCAGAGACCTGCTTCCCATTGCTCGCAAATAATCAGTGACAACAGACTTCCTTGGGAAAACTATAATCGCCCAACTAGGGGCAAGGCCAAATGCTCGCAGAATTTATTGGCTTTGATGAACAATTAGGTGTTTGTTTTCGTAGGTAATTAGAGCGCAATAGCAAGCTATAAAGGGCCCTCCAAGAAACTGAAGCAGACTGTAGCTAAAGGCTACTGGAGTCGGACTGAATCTCCCCATTCATTCCTGCAGCCCTCCTGTGCTGGAATGCCAGCGGCCCTGCACAATCACACAGGTCAGCAGGCAGAAAATGGCCCCCGGTGCTCCTCACGTCCAAGGAGAAAGGCCTCCATGCGGCACGTGTGTGCTCACACATGGGTGGAAAGAGCACTCCAGTGTGGGCCCTGGCACTGAAGACTGCTTGGAATCTTGCAGTTCATATAAACAGATGCATCCAAAAGTCCACGACAATCCACATGTCAGAAAATGTTTTGACAACTGCGTTCTCAGGACCACTAGGTCCTTGATACTGAGGAACCACGACCAGCTGGGTGGGACCTTTGGCATGAAGAAGAGAAGAGAGGATGTTTGCCAAAGCCATACTGATTTACGTTTTTCTCTCAGCAACCACTTTCCACCACAGCTTTGAGAGTGTGTGTGTGTGTGTGTGTGTGTAGCAAATCAGAAATATGAATACATATTTGATTATGATTAATTTTTAAAAATTATTTCCTAGTAGTATAGGCAAAAAAAAAAAGTATGGGCAAAGGGCTGTTGCCCTTTGTATTTAAAAAATACAGTATTTAAAAAATACTGTTGAGATAAAAGAACTGTGTACTTAGAGACAACTACTCGTTTTGCTTCTTTTAGCCAATGACATGTTATTTCTGCCTTAATCGCAGGAAATACACACGGGATTATTATCATTTGCTAAGCTCACATCACGATACTCAGTAGGCACAAAAAAGGTAACAACCAAACCCATCTACGAGAGTGAAAAAAATGAGAATGGGACCAGAGAAAACAAGAACAAAAAATACAAATAAATCCACAGATACAGATAATCTTAGAGAAAATTGATTTTGTGCTTCTCCTTACAAACCGACTTTACTTTTGCAGAAGGTTGAGCTCACATTTAGGGTCCCGCGCATCATACTCAGTAGGTCATTAGAAAACACCTTATGTTTTTTCCCCAAGAACTAGATGTCTATTTAATTTTGTTCTACCCAACCTGGTATAAATTTTCCTATTGTTCTGCATGGTCTGACTGCCTCAATTTATGTATTTATTTTTTAAGTTCTCGTGCAGTCATACCACAGTTTTTTTTTCCCCTCAGAGAAATACAAAACAGACACCTACTGCAGGAGAAGTAGTAAACCCTCAAGCCACAGTTTTAGGGTCAGCTGGCATTCCACCACCTGAGATTTCCTGCAGGTGATCTCAATCTTGGGCCAGCCACTCAACCCCTCTGACCTTCTGTTCCCTCCTCTGAAAATCCGGGAGGCTGCCTCAGATCCTTCCTACAACATCTTTGGGCTCTGAGGTTTTATGGCTCTTCCCTCCTCTAGGGAAGAATTTCCATGGACAAAGGCAGCAGCTGATAAGTCTTTTAAACTACGACACTGACATTCTTCCTCAAGACAGTTGGACTTCATTGGAAACCGACTCTCAAGGAAATAGAAAGTCAACAGTATGAAGATAATCCCATTATCTGAACGAGAGAGTGAATCAAAGATCATGCTGGTCCAGGAAAGGAAATGCAACCAAAGAAGACATTCTGAGACAAACCTCTTTGCTCTGGACTATATGCACTAAGAAGAGACATGAACATGAAATGAACATTTCAAGTCTCAGATCATCTGGTCAGTAATCTTTATGGGTTCCCTGAAAGACTGGGACCCAGGCTTGCTGGCCTAGGTCTGTGATACAGAAGAAGCAAAGGCAAAGAGCAGCACTGTTTCAGAACGGAATTCAAGAAAAAAAAAATAAAATAAATATATATATATATACACACACACACACATAAATACATATGTTTAAGAATATATATATGCATACATATATTCAGGAAGGAACTGGAAAAGGCAGAACAATACAGAGTCTGATACTTACTTGTGGCCCAGCTCATGAGCGATGGTAAAGGCCAAATTGAGACCATTGTCTTCCGCAAGCACACATTTCCTCTTAGCACTGCACACGCCTCCTAAGTAAGCAATTCCTGCAGCAGAGACACAAAAACACATCCTCTTCAGAATGTGGGAGGCCCTGACCTCGCTAGGCCAGTTCATAAGGTCAACATCACTCAGGACGGGGAGGGGAGGGGCAGACTAGAATGGTAATGTTGCCATAGGGCTGGAGCCGTCATTCCAGAGCTCCTGCGGAGGATGGGCTGGTGTCTACTGCTTTGGGATTCAGCGACAAAGCATTAATGATAATAATAACCACCACGCAGATCACCCAAGCATTTAGTAGATGTCAGGCAATGTGCTGTATTTGCACGCATTATCTCATTTCATCGTAATTACCCAGGCTGGCGGTGACAGAGGGAGACCAAGGCTCTGCACATAAAGTGAGTTGGAGTGGTGTGTGGTGGTGGGATGCTCTCCAACTTCAACATCCAGGGTGGGGAAGAGGTGAGGCCAGCGAGGCAAGACCCCCAGCATGAAAAGCTGAAGGAGGGTCCCCCACCCCAGAGCTGACCCTATGCTTGCACACCCAGAGAGGAAGGGGATGCCTCCTTAAGTTCTGCACCCCTGTCACCTTCTTTCCCTCCTCCCAGTCCGAGCCCTGCAGGACCAGTACCCTCAGGGTGGGAGTAGGGCACCAAGGAGCCACTAGGCTCACAGAAAGCAGGCCAGGGAAGGCTGTGCATGATATTCAGAAAAATGTTTCAGGAGCCTTCCAGAGAGAATGAGACTGGGAGGGGGAGAGAGAGAGAGAGAGAGAGAGAACACCATGGAAGAGGAATCATCAGTGACGCTGAGCCCCATGGACCAACTCACTCATCTCCACACACACCTGACTGGGGTCCCTTGGCTGCTGAGACAAGAACAGAACCCAGGCCCCTGGCTGGAAGCCAGACTCAGGGGAAGGGTGTAAGAGAGGGACAGGAAGCTGCCAGCCTCTGGAGGATGGAGGGGAGTTTTCTAGGGGACAGAGGTTACCCTGGCAGAAAGGCATGTGTGAAAAAGAGGGCTTTGGCCCGCCATGTTTGAGGCACAGCCACATGTCTGCAGCTGTGAGCCACTCCCCACGGTAGCTCTCCACGTTCCCTGTTAGCGCCTGCTGTCTCTGCACCCGGACAGGCATCCCTCACTACCCAGGTGCTTCTCAATGACACCAGGTTTATCTCAACACCAGGAGTCCACAGGCCCCCACCCCTCCCAGGGCTTGGGATGGAACCCGTGTGAGGACGGGAAGCACCTGTACTCCCCAGGACTGTAGCCTCTGACCCCTTCATACAGCATGAGACACATGAGTGGGTGGTGGCCCAGGGCGGTAGGCATGGCGCACACTGGCAGCGGCTCAAGGTTCCCCTTGCTGTGAGTTCACAAGGGCTCTGGGGTGGGCTGTGGCTCCACTGGCCCCACAGCCAAGCATGTGCCGCCCAGGGATACCTGGTGACCAGGTGGATAAAGGCTGTCTCAGCCAGACTCCCCCCATCAGTGCTGTGCCCTGAGAGGAACTGTGGCCACTGGCATGAGAGGTGCCCATTTTCCACCCATGATGCCATGCCCCCCGCAAGTTGCATGCTGCCCCCAGTTTAGCGGGCCCCTTTCACTAATGCGCACCAGGTGTCTCAGGAGCAGACACCAGCCTTGCAGGCACAGGAACTGGGGAGGGAGGGAAGGAGTTGGTGGAAAGTGGAGGAAAATGGACAGGGGAAGTTAATTAAAAATGAACCTTTTTCCTTGCTTCCCAAAAGTGACACCTATCCTCTTTGTTGACACAAATCCAAAGGGAGGTGGCCCTCAGCCTCACACAGGACACTCCCTCCTTCCTTCCAACGGTCCCCCAGGAGCCCCAAGAGGCAGAGCTCCCTTGACCTGGACTCTACTCTGCAGGGAGATGCTGCTCTGGGACTGAGCTCACAGTCGACACACCGAGCCGGCACCACAGCACATGTCGATTTTTATTTGGGAATATGCAACATGCTTGGCCAAGGTTGAAGAATTAAGAAAAAAAAAAAAAAGAGAGAGAGGGAGAGAGAGAAAACGGGAAAAAAAAAATGAAATGTTAGTTGGCCTCAGGATGTGTTTTTTTTTGCACGTGGACATCATAATCCAGCAAAGCAGACATTGGAAGTAGAAAAATGACAACCAGAAAGTACATGATCCGGCTTCTTGGTGCCTTCAAGGTCATTATTCTGGTTTTGTTTAAAAATGCTTTGTGGGTTGCTGCACCAAGTCCAGCAGTGAGTAGGTGGAATGCTTCTACACAGCACCGATGGTATGTGCATGCAACACACACACACACACACACACACTCAAATGCACACCCAGCAGGCCTCTCCCGGCCTGGGGGCTGCAGCGTCCTGGGTCAATGAATCAATAAGAACAATCAGATGTGCACACCCCCCCCCCCCCCGGGGAAAAGCCATCTGGTGAATGGGGAAGGGAGGCATCTGAAGCCAGCTGTGCTGAGCTTGCGGTCCCAAGAGTCGCTGCTGAACCAGCAGACTTCGAAGCCACACGAACACGTTCCTGGCCCCTGCCGCTCTCAGCACCCGGAGCCGGCAGGCCTGAGTTTCCACTATAATTAGGTAACACGCAACATTACGGAAACAGCTAAACAAAGAGCCTTCCAATAATTGCATTTTAATTTTTCCAAGACACAGAGGATTTTTTTTTTAAGGAGAAAACAAAGGATCCGCTTATTTAGGAGAAATATTCTCACACACAGAGGTGGATTAAGATCTAGCGCTTTTGATGTATTCCAATCGTGCACAGCCTGGTCAGGAAAGCAAGCAAGGAAAAGTGCGTAAGAGAAGATGGCCCCCAAGATGGAGTACAGGAGCCTGGAGGCTTTAGGACCCACGGTGTGGAAATGCCTACAACTCACAAAGTCTGGAGAAAATCCCAGGTTGTGGTAAAAGTAAGAGCTGCAGGCAATAAGCGGCAATTGAGCCATGAGCTCCAAGGAGAAACAAAGCCCACCACTATTCCCTGTTCCCTGGAAAGAATGGAGGAGCAGTGGGAAGGGGAGGGGAGGCTGAGGCTGTGGCACCAGAGGGAACTTCCTATTGCACCGGAATTCCTTACACCTACAGTAAGACCCTAGAGTGGTGTTTTCCATGTCTTTAGCCTTCCATGATTTACAATTCTTAATTAAAAAGGGAAGAAAAGCAACATGGAACTTATTTTTGAAATGTTAAAAACATCAATTCCACATATTTGCAGAGCTCCTTGGAACAAAAAGGGAAACAGAAAGGCAACTGGCAAATACTGGGATCCCCTCTAGGGGCAAGCACAACTCGGAAGGCGTGACCCTCCCTTATTTGGTGGATATGGTTACTGGCCCCATTTTACACATAGGGAAATGGAGGCCCAGTAACCAATTATATGGCTGACCAAGCGGGACCCAGGTACAAAAACAGGACTGTCTCTAATACTGGTGCTCCTCCAGGTAAACCCTGAGCCTCCCTCACCAAAGCTTTGGTGACCAAGAACAATGAGTCATCTTTGCGGGTTTCAGAGATTTTCATAAATCTTAGCGTGTGCTTATGCAGAGATGTGGGTGGGATAAAATAAAGGTTTCAGGCATTTAAGTCCAAGCTTTTTTAAACTAAAGATAAAAAAGACTCAAGGAATATGTGCAACAATATTAGCAGTTACCTCTGCTAATGGTGCAGTTCACCGAGGATCTGACTCTTGGTTCCGGCTCAGGGCATGATCTTGAGGTTGTGAGATCAAGCCCTGGGTCGGACTCTGAGCTGAGCATGGGGTATGCTTGAGATTCTCTCTCCCTCTCCCTCTGCTCCTCCCACTCATGCGCTCTCTTTCTCTAAAATAAAAACATAAATCTTTAAAAAAAATCCAAAATGCCAACAATAAAAATGAAGAGATGTAAAGTTATTTTTTCGGATGCCTGGAGAAGTCTATCAGATTTATTCAGAAAAGCCAGAGTCTCCTAACCCATCTTCCTAGCCATGTCAACTCAGTGTGAACATTCTCCCTCTCATCCTTTCCTTGGTAGGACTGCAATTTTGGAGAGGAAATTGGGTGAGGAAGTTTAATTATTTTCTTTTTCAGTAGAAAACTGCATGATATAAGCACATAATTCTTAAACTCAAGAGTTGACCATATCCTTTCTAGATTAAGGAATAAACAACACACAACTGTATAAACTCTGATTTATCCACCAAATTGTCACATGTAAACAGTTTGCAGCTGTTGGCCTTATTGGCCATTACTCATACCTTCTTGGACTCTGCCTCTGAAAAAAATGGTAGAGTTTCTCCTACCAACAGCTCAAAGTACTAACACCATCATGGTTATCACTGGGACACCACGCTGCCAATTACAAGATAGCAACTTACAGCTCTTTACTTGGCAGTCACAGTGATTGAGACAGAGTTGCACATTCAGCCTTGTGGACATGACCTCACGCTGATGTAAACTTCTCTAAGTGATTGGAGGTATGATCTGAATTTGAGAACAGCACTTAGAAGCAAATGTCTTAGAGCCTAGGGTGTGACAAATGATAAAAAACTATGGTCAAGGGCGCCTGGGTGGCTCAGTGGGTTAAGCCGCTGCCTTCGGCTCAGGTCATGATCTCAGGGTCCTGGGATCGAGGCCCGCATCGGGCTCTCCGCTCAGCGGGGAGCCTGCTTTCCTCTCTCTCTCTCTGCCTGCCTCTCCATCTACTTGTGATTTCTCTCTGTCAAATAAATAAATAAAATCTTAAAAAAAAAAAAAAAAACTACGGTCAATTCTCATTATCTCTGGGATTTAGATTCTAAAAAGGCACTATGAACATGAAACTCTCATATACGGAACCACCATTCCTAGAGGACATACAGGAGTAGGTTCCTGTAAGCCTCTGGTCACAATACCTTTGTCAACTATAATATGTAAACTTGTTTTATGTGAGTTTCTGTTTAAAGGCACATTAATATATATTGTTGATTCATTAACTTTGAATTCATGGCCAACAATCCTATAACTCACGCCTAAATGAAACTTAATCTTGTATTTTTCTCTGTAAGACACACTGCAGCCCTTCTGTGCTTTTTAGAACACAAGACAGAACTTAAGCACTATTCCTGAAAGCCACTGTAAAAAGCAAAATCATCCAAAAACAAGCACAAAAATGTAAAATACATGGCACCAGAAGACCAAGAAAAGGACTTTTTTTTTTTACAGTATGAGAGTTGAAATGAGAAGGCAAAATGCCCCCTTGTTCAACCTCATCTGCGAGCAAGCCTCTTTGGTAACTCAAACATTTTGCTTCTCTGCACACAACTGCAAATGAGCACGTAAGCACTATAAACATTGATTTTAGAGTTACAAATAAATTTTAGCGAGTAGGCAAATTCACAAACACAGAATCCTTGAATGACAATGGACCATATTCTTAAAATTATGTCCTATTATCAGACACAATTATCCTTAATAGTTGCAATAAGGAAATTCTACATTTAATTGTCTACATTTAAGTGTTACATACGTTTCTTAACTCTGTATTACCTAAATTATTTGAGGACACCTGGGTGACTCAGTCGGTTGAGCATCCAGCTTTTGGTTTTGGCTTGGGTCACAATGCAGGGTCATGGGATCGAGCCCTACACACAGTAGACAGAACCTCTGCTGAAGGACAGGTGCAGCTTCTCACAAACTGGGATAGAACATGAAATATAAGGCTCTGGAAGGCTGGCAGGAGAGGTGGCCTGAGTGGCATGGTGCCCTAGCTGGGGACTGAGGAGCACCACCTTTCAGATCTGGCCCTATCTGTGGCTCTTTGTCACAACTCAGTGCCCCCATCTCCCAGAAACACAGCTGGATAAGCTCTTCCAGACCTACTCCTGCCTTGGCAATTCCACCTCCAGTTTCCCTGCTTCTTGTTTTCTGGATCTCTGGGTGTCAGTTACGATGGGTGGAAGAGGAGTTAGCCAAGATCTTTATTCCTACACCATGAACAGAGGGTGGGAGCCATGGTCAAAGAGGGGCACCGGCTCTCTCCTAAACAGGAGTATTGTAGAAGCTGCCACTGTAATTCAAAGCTACAGTACCTAACACTTTTTACTGAGCAGAAGACTGATGACCTGAAAAACCCAGCAACTTCCTTGAGGCTAAAGGAAGTAGTAAATGGGCGAAGTAAAGGTTTCAAGTCTGATCACTGAAGAGTTCAACATTCCTCATTTTGCAACTTAAAACAAAGTTAGAGTAGGCAAAGTAATGTAGGACTTGCATAAAGACAGACATTTAGACAGAACCGGGAGTCCAGAAATAAACCTGCATATTTACAGTCAGTCGATTTTTCAGCCAGTGTCCCAAGACCACCCAGAGAGGGGAGAAAAAGAGTTTTTTCAACAAATGGTACTGTAACAACTGGAAAGCCACATGCTGAAGAGTATCAAGTTCTTTCTCTTCCCTCCCCTGTCCCAGCGTGTTTGGGATTTCAGATTGATGTCAGACCCCCTTCTTTACATGGTAACCCCCAGATTAACTCCAAATGGATTGAAAAGCTAGATGTAAGATCTAGAACTATAAAATGCTTAGAAGAAAACAGAGGAATAAGTCTTTCTGATACTGGGGTAGGCAAAGCCTTCTTGGGTATAACATCAAAGGCATAAGGGGGGGCCGATGCCCATGCCAGTGTATTCATGGGTGCAGTCACCATCCCTGGAACACAAGAATAGCTGTGCGGGGGCTGGGAATGAGGTGGGGAAGTGGGGCGTCACCAAAACAGGCAATGATTGTGCTGACATATCCCAAAGGAGCTTCCCAGCCTTCTCCCTGCACCGTAGCTTTCTGCTAATCTGCCCAGCAGCCTCTGTCACAGGCAAAGTTGCTGAGCCTGTCCAAATGTCACAAGACCTGCTTCTTTGAGATAGGGGTTTCCTGATTATGATCAGAATCAAGGAAAACCACACTCTAGTTTTCCCTAATGCCTCCAGGACCCAGGGTTTGGGGAAGAGATGCCACCACAACTCCCAGTGAGGGAATGACACAGCCAAGTCCCCAGAAAGGACTGGAGGGTCCCAGGGCTGGAGCCACAGTTCCTGCAACATTCTGATGAGTTCAGTAAGTGTTAAGTGTAGGAGTCAACTTTCCCTGTAATTTACAAGTGTGGAGCAAAAAAGTTCATCCCAACAGTTTACTGCATTCTTTGAAATCCCAAACACGCTGGGACAGGGGAGGGGAGAGAAAGAACTTGATACTCAAAAGACCAGGACCGACATGAGCCAAGTGCACAGCGAGGTCCTGCAGATCTCCCACCCTCCAGGCAAGATGGCACCTGTGTCCCGGTGGGGCCCAGCACATGGGAGGGGAACTCCAGGGAGTAGACTTAACGTTCCTCAAATAAGCAAGACGCAGCTCAGGGGTTCTGAAACAGGCCTGGACACCCACCAGGAAGGGACCCCAGCAGGTTCACCTCAGGACATCAGAGGGGAGTCTGTCCGGACATTCTTTTTTTTTTTTTTTTTTTTTAAGATTTTTATTTATTGATTGATTTGACAGACAGAGATTACAAGTAGACAGAGAGGCAGTCAGAGAGAGGAGGAAGCCGGCTCCCTGCTAAGCAGAGAGCCCGATGCGGGACTCGATCCCAGGACCCCTAGATCATGACCTGAGCCGAAGGCAGCGGCTTAACCCACTGAGCCACCCAGGCGCCCCTGTCCGGACATTCTTAAAGCTCTCTTACTCTGACAAACACTTCATATCAAGTGTTTCCCGACTCCCTGTATATGATGGTATCGTGCCAGGTGTGGGATCCCAAGTCGAATAAAAGCCACGCAGGCCTAGAAGGAAAGACAGCTCTGAGAACGACATCCAGCAGAAAGCCAGGGAGGCCGGTGGCACCGAGAGAAGAGATGCTGTAAATCAGGCGCTGAGCCGGCAGGCTGGGCGCCAGGGTCTCAAGACACAACTTCCCCAGGGAGCTGAGCCCACAGACAGCTTCTCAGCAGCGCGAACAGTGGAGACCGAAGCTGGAGCTTTGGCACCGAATCTCCTGCGGCCTCCTGCCATACGTCACCTGTTATTTCGGAACACCCCCCAACAGCCATGCCCTCATCCTCACTTCCGTTCAGTCGACCAGCACTTCCAGGCACCCGGGGCCGCGGCTCGTTCCTCAAGCAGAAGCGTTTGCCCGCAGCACCTGCTAGTGCCACAGAAGCTGGAAGCCGATGAGCTCCCTTCAAAAGCCCTCTGAGCACTCGCATGTGCTCCCCCAGCGCAAGCGGGGCACAGACCTGCCTTCCAGCATCCGCCGCTCCAAAAGCGTGACTGCCTCAGAAGCCTGCTCGATGGCTGCACCCCCGTAACACTGCGGTCTCTCCTGCGCATGCGTGCGTGCATGCCTCTGCGTGTGCGCACGCAGAGGGAGCGTGTGGACGTGAACCCTGGGCACGTGACACAACAGTCTTCCTGGAAGCTGGCGCTGGGAGAACGATGCCCACACTCCCACAGAAACGGACACAGACAAATTTCAAAAGCGTGAACGCATTCGTGTTTTTGCATGGATGGCATTGCTTATCGCTTGTTTTTGTCAATAATTTTACAAGGGGCTTTGGCAGTCGCTTCAACAGCTTTAAGACTCCTTTGTCCTCCTCTCTCGCCACCTGTCCCCTTGACTGGTAGGTTAGCAGGCTCTCCCTCTCCCTCTGGGAAGTTGGGGTTTTAGGTGGGGGTGAGGCTGAGAGGACAGGGGAGGTGTTGTGTCTAAAAATACCTCCTCCGTGTGGGAAAAGAGACAGCTGAGGCTTCCTCGGGGCCAAATGTCTCCAAAGGGGTCACAGAGTGAGTCCAGGGGCTCCTTGGAAAGAAGAGCACGTTCCTAGCCCTTCTGTGGCCAGAGGATGGGCATGAGTTACAGTCTGTCAGCAATTCTGTTTGAACTTGTTCGAGAGCCTGCAGGCAGAGCCACAGGGGAAAACGGCTAAATCCTGCCATTAGCCAGTGCTAGGAAGAAAGCGAAATGATGGGTGGCTGGTAGGAGGGACTACACACATTTTCATCGTGCCCAGTGTGGAGGACTGTGTTGTGTCCCGCCAGATTCACAGGCTGAAGCCCTATCCCCCAGTGTGACCGTATTCAGAGATAGGTTCCTTCAGGATATAATTCATTTCAAGTGAAGCCATCAGGATGGGGATCAAACCTGATATGAGTGGTGTCCTCAGAAGAAGAGGAAGAGATGCCAGAGATCACTCTCCCATGCATGCACAGAGAGCTCATGTGAGGGCCCAGTGAGAAGATGGTTGTACAAGTCAGGAAGAGTGGCTTCACCAGAAATCTACCCCAGGAGCATCTTGACCTTGGACTTCCAGCGTGAAAAACGGAAAAATAAATGTCGCTGGATAAGCCACCCAGTATGGGGTATTTTGTTACAGTAGCCTGAATGGACTAGTACACCCAGAGCTTTATCTAGATACAGACTGGAAGTGCTACCTATTCTGCTTCCTCACATGAATAATGGACAAAGACAGTGGCCACAGGAGCCTGCCATCCTCATGTGCTAGATGACACCAGAGCTGCCTCACAGGCTGTGGGACCAGGCTCACCATTTTTAGGGCATAGCTTCATAACAGGGAACCAGTCTGGAAAGTTGTATGGGCCATCTGGCTGAAACAGTGAAAATGCTTGGTAGAGAAGTCCCAGGGTGGAATGCAAGGAGTCAGAGAAGTGTCTCTGGCTCTGTATTTCAAAGTCGAAACACTTCAACCAGTGGCACTTGGAGACAGAGGTGACATCGCAGTCATTTGGCAGTGGGGAGCCCAGGCGAGTTAGAGCTGGGCTCCCCATCTGGGGAAACAAGGAGAGACGTGGGAAGACAATGTTGTGCCCAATGCAGACCCACGTCTATCGGCATCTGGAAAGTTCCCCATCCCTACGAAATGCTCTCGAAAAGCTCACAGGCGTAGACTTCAAGAGAAGAGTCAGTTTCCGATAAGGCTTGTAAAGGTTACACAGTCCTAGGTCTGAAGAATAGGAGGCTGAAAACCTTTTTTCAAATCCTCAGGGAATTGCAAAGAACACCTGGAAAAGGGAATGGGGAGCCAGGGAACCGACCCTTCTGGGTCTGTGTGGGAATCTGCAAGCCTCACCAGGCACCCAGCAGGCCCCCGAATTTCCACCACGCAAGGGAAAGGGAGCCCTGCTGCTGTTTCTGTTCAGTGAATCTCAATAAAAGCGGAACCAGCAGCAACGGGCATTCTGTGTGCCTGGGCCAAGTTCAGGAAGCTGGGAAACACAAATGCCGCTGTTCTTTTCACCTTGACTCATTCAAAAATTACAAGAGCACCAGCCAGGAGACACTGGAGCTGTCGATGCAGACATCCAGACAGTGGTTACGTGTGGGAGGAGAGGGGCCGTGACTGAGATGGGGCCCAGGGAGGGGCATCCGCTTGGTTGACGAACTCCAGTGCCTGACTCGGGTGGTGATGGCAAAGAGGTTCCTGTTAATTTACTGAGTGACTGAAAAAGTCAGGTCTGGTGATTGTTCAGGGAACAGACACCAAAGGGGCATGCGTGAGTCTTCCCAGAGGCCAGGACTGTCTTATTTCTGGATCTGGGCTGTGGTCAGGAAGGGTACTCCGTCCAGAAAGATCTGCTGAGTGGTGCACTTAGATATACTCTATGTTTAAGTGAGATTCCATTTAAATTTTATATAAAGAGATGTGAAATAGGAAAGTATGGGCCTGATTCAGCAATGTGGGAATGACCAAGACTAGAGGCCAACACAGACGACAGGATCTGATGTATAGTATAGTGACTGCCCTTGAAATTTGCTAAGAAACACCTAAATGTTCTCACCAAAAAAAAAAGGAGAGGAGAAGGAAGGAAGTAAATATGCGAGGTGATAGATGTGTCAATGAACTTGAGTGGAATTCCTTCATAATATCTACATATATCAAATCATCATGCCATACACTTTAAGTATACTACAATTTTACTTGTCCATGATACCTTAATAAAGCCAGAGGAAAAAAAGGAGTTTTCATGAAGAGCATTCAAGGGTCACAGGTTGATGAAGTCATGGTGCTAATAATTAGTTCATTAGTCACTGGGATTAAACGAGTCAGTCTATTTTTATCTGCGTCACCAGACATCACCTGGATTACCTGCATTTCTCAGACCACATGACCTGTTTCTATAATTCACCTTCACTGTCTTGCAAGGACTCTCGCAGCGGTATATTCTTGAAACTTGTCTGAGACAGCCTTGATAAGCAGCTTCATACTCAGCTGTATTTCCACAGGAAAAATAAAATACGAGGTCATGCATAGACATGTTTGCCAAGTTAGCAAAAAAGAAAAAAAAAAAGAAGAAGAAGAAAGAAAAGAAAAGCTTTCTCAGAGTAATTAAGAATCCACATTTCTTGCTAAATGCTTAGCCCAGCAAAGTCACCCTCTTGGGGATGAAACGTGAAATCGAAGTGAGACCCCAGGACAAGGGTCTACAGCAGCACCAGGCGCACTTCGAATTCATGCTTGGAATCCTATAGGGTGGACCTGGCTCTCGGGCTGTGCTTAGGGGTGCAGGGAGGAAGTCAGGCCAAGCCCCAGGGCAGCTCTGCAGGGCTCCCCAAGCACAGGTGTGTAAATTTCCCCACTGGCAGGACACTACAGCCCCTCAACAAAAGAAGTAATCTAAGGTGGGAGTTGGCTCTCATTTGGATATTGACATAATGTTCACAGCTAGTCAACCTACCATGACGAGCCCTCTCTTCTGATGACCTAGGGAGCCACAAGAGGGGCTTTGCTTCTGCTGACAGGAGGCAAAAAATGAAGTCATTCCTTTTGATTAAAAAAACCACAAAAAACAAACAAACAAACAACAACAACAACAAGAAAAATAAAATAAGACAAAAGCAAGCGTCTTAAAAAACGAATATTGAAGAGACTGGGACTAGGAAGTTAGGAGGACAGCAAGCACAGGGAGAGGAAGCAAGCTGATCTGTTCTGGAGGGGGCAGACAAAGAAGATGGCCAGCCTCTGGCATGGCATGAAGTAAGTGGGCTAAATTCCCAGGCTCTGCCTTTAGGTTCACGTCCTTTTGCTGCTTTATGCCTATGGGTATGACTCATGACCAAAAGGCTACTTGTCTTAGTTTGATGGAGTCACTACAACAAGATACCACAGTCTGGGTGGCTTACTGACAACAGTAAGTATTTTTAGTAAAATACTTAAATAGTAAGCAACTATTTTTCATAGTTCTGGAGCCTGGAAGTTGGAGAGGAAGCCAGTGCGGTCCAGGGAGGGTCCTCCTTCAGGTCACAGAGACCATCTTCCTATTTTAGCCCCATGTGGCAGAGGCGCAAGGGAGCTGTGGGGATTGTTACAAGGGCACTGATCTCAAGCTTGAGGGCCCCACCCTCAACCTCATCACCTCCTAATACCATCACCCTGAGGATGAGGATTCCAACCTATGGGTTTGGGTGCTGGTGGGGATGTGACACAAACATTCAAACCATAGTAGGTACCCTGAATTTTGGGATTACTCTAGGCTACAAAAATAGTGTGAATGTCAGTGTCTGTGTCTACAATGTCAAAGGCAGAGAATACGCATGTGTTTCTCATCTTTTAAGCATTTCACACACTTCTGTGTCACGTCTGTGCTGACGAAGTTCCCCGTTCCCTCCCCACCCCCCATCTCCATCCCCAGGACCAGGCTCTCATTCAAGCCCTGCTGTGGCATTCTACCAAGGCTGGTCAGTCTGGCCATCTCAACTTACCCCAGACTCAGCCCACACCAAACGGGACTTGCTACTCCAAACTGAGCCTCCTCAAGGCCCCACCATCCCCCACTTTCAAGTTCAGAAGCTCGCATGCCCCTCTCTTTCTCTCTGTCTCCCACCCCATCTGTCATCACCATTTCCTGCTGCTCACAGACTCTGAGACTTATTCCCTACTTCCTGGGTCCAAGCCCAGACCTTAGCCATCACTGGTCCTCAGTGGTCACCTCCCCCAATCCCTTCTCTAGTCCTCAAAAGTCCAGACTGGAGGGTACCTTCCTCCACTGATTCTTCCCTGATCCTACCAGGCTCATTCCTCTCCTCCTCTAGAGGCCCAGAGCCCATCACAGTACCTTCCTGCAGTAGGAGCCCCATACTCGTGGTAGCCCAGGCATCTGAACAAAACTTACATCTGTAAATATATGAAGCAGCCTCTCTGCAAATGTAAGCAGTGTGGAACAATGAAGGTTTACACGTCCTCAAATGAATGAATGAATACATATCAGCCCTGCCAGCTTGATCTCTGTATAACGCCACCCTCTGTGGCTTACAAGAGGTCAACTGGAATAGGGGAGAATTAATGAGGAGCAGAAGGAGGCTGATGACTGCTAACATTTCTTGAAACATTTACCATGTGTGCACCAGGCCCTGTGCTGAAGATTTCTGTGTGGTATCTCATTTTATACTTACAATCACCTGGTAAGCTACATACCACTATTGTCCCCATGGTACTAATGAGGTCCCAATGAGGTACTACAGAAGTTGACAACTTGCCCAAGTTCCAGCAGCAAGTGAAGGTGCTGGGATTCGATCCCAGGTCTTTTGTACCAGAGGCCTTGCCTGAAACTTGCATCAAAGGCTGCCAACCGGTGCCCACATGCTGGATCTGGACTGCAGAGGTGATAGACCATTTAATAAACGGTGCCAGGGCAGTGGGAACAAACTAATTATGTTTTCCACCATGTCATACCACATACAAAAACAAACTCTAAACGTTAAATGTACGAGTGTGAAAACAAAACTTTGACTCCCTCAGAATGAAATGCAGGGGTATGTCCATCAGAAGGAAATGCAGGGGGATATCACTATGATCTTAGAGTAATGAAAACATTTTTTAAAGATTTTATTTATTTAACAGAGTGAGAGAGAGAGAGAGAGAGAGAGATCACAAGTAGGCAGAGAGGCAGGCAGAGAGAGAGGGGGAAGCAGGCTCCTTGCTGAGCTAAGAGCCTGATGTGGGGCTCGATCCCAGGACCCTGGGATCATGATCTGAAGGCAGAGGCTTAACCCACTGAGCCACCCAGGCACCACATTAGTCAAAATATTTTAAAGCAAGACCTAAAAGCTGCAATCATTAAGGGACAGGACTGAGAAATCTAGCTAAATCTATACTGAAAATGTCTACCTGAAAAAAACATCACAAGGTTAAAGACAGAGGACAGATGATGTGATTTTCAACTCTGGCAGCCAAGCAAAAATTTAAAAGCTGCTCCCCCTCACCAGTAGTCAGAAGTGCAAACTGGCTGTTCCCACCAAGTATGCTGATAAAACCCAGCAAGGTCAGCAGGATTAAAGACCCTCAGATGACTTTAATGAGAGTATACAGGGATAGAAAGGCCATTTCAGAGAGCAATCTGGCCCATCCAGAAAAGCTGAATGACACACAGGCGCGGAGAAGTGACTCTACCCCAGAAAGTACCAGGCTGCATCTCTGCATGGATGGGTCCCCCCAGCTGGCCCTGGTGACAGGAATCTCCATAGCCCATGATACACAGACACACACGTACCTGTGTGTCCGCACATGTCCACACACATGACCACATGTGCACACACATATACGCACACACACAACCACCACTCCATAAGATGCAATTACCATCCTCATTGACACGGGAGAAAATCAAGGCACCAACAGGGTGAGCCTTGCCTGGGCTCATGCTACAGCCAAGAGGAAGAATCCATTGACCTGGGCAGTCTGGCTGTAGGTTGCCCCTCTCCCATCCCTGAGCAGGAGGGTGCCTCTGCTTCAGGGAACAGAAGGGAGGCAGGGGAGATAGACACATAGCCAGGTCTGTACCTAATACGCTATAGCAGAAGTCAGCCAACTACTGTTCAAAGTCCAGGGAGTTTTCTATTAAAACATATACTAAAAAGGCTCTAACACAGATGTCTTTAACCCTTCACACTGGCAAAATCTGGTTTATGTGCGTGTATTTCTTGCAAGAAGTTTATAGCTTTCCTCAAATTTCCAAAGGGGTCCAGAACCTCAAAAAAGTTAAAAACACTAAACACAGGAATCTCAGAATACAATCAAGGACATTCCCTAGGAAAAAAAAATCCTCTGGACAGCCAAGTCAGACTAAAAGATCCTGAGAAAATTATCCTTCAGCCCTTAGGGACTACCCGAGCATTGTTCAAAAGGTGATATCCACCAACGTTTCATAGAATGTGCTTTTCTTTGCCAGATCTCAACTGACTGACTCAGAGTAAAGGGGAGTAAGGGTCTAACCGCCATTATTCACCAACAATGCTACTCTTAAAAGAGCAGCCAAAACGATGTCAGTGGTGGAAGGGGGTGGGGGTTCTGTCAATTAGGAGTGTGTGTTTTATTGAAGAAACACCTTCAATTAAGTATCCAAGTTACAGTGGACACTTCTGTCAAAAGGAATGTAACAATGGAAGGAAAAAACAGCTGGGGGATAGGCATGCACACACGTATGATTTGCAAATACATAACCCAGACTGTTTAAATATATGTGTGAACTTTTCAAAGAAACCACTGTTCTATTCTGACAAGGCCCCTATCTGTCCCCCCGGGACTGCATTTAACTATAGGACCTTTACTGTATCTTAAGAGTTTTTTTATTGGATCAGGAAATTGCATGTATGTAGAAATGGACTTCACACTGCAGAGTGCACGTGATGCTGGTTACAAATTGCCTTTGTTTTCTGCAAATGAGTATTTCTAAGAAATGAATGGGTTTGGGGTTAATAAGAGTGAAAACTCAACATAAAAGCCATCTGTTGATTTTATTCCCTGCTGGAAGGATACTGACAAATTACTGTTCTCATTCAGAAAATTTACATCAGTGTCTGCTGTATGAGCTTCAAGGTTAAGGTCAAAGGACCATTTTTCTTCTTCATCCTGTCCACAGCATACTTACCCTGAGGACCTCCCATACCAGTGCCCACCAGCACAGAAACAGAAGAGAGGTTCAGTTTTCCATAAGTCATCCTCAGTCTTGGTCTAATGTAAACAACCAACCCAAACTTGGAAGACAAGGCAGGGAGAATGCATTATAAACGGAGAAGTCCTTCAAGCCCATCTTCTGAGAAAGTATGAAATTGCACACAGATTTTTAAGGCATTTCTTAACCACACTGCTGGCCTGGCCACCGTCCACTCTTCCTGGTACTGAAAACCACAGAATGTTCTGGGTTCATATGCCTGGGCCACCACCCACATAGGACGTTGAAATCACTTCTTCAGGTCTCCTGTATTAGCTCCCTTAACTGGTCACCCCAACTCTAAATATGCCATAGACTTCCCTGGGGATGGGCTCAGATTATCACTATCGGAACAACAACATCATGGAGAAGTGGAGGTTTGCTGTGAAATTGTCCCAACTCACGTTCATTACTCTCCTGCAAATATAACTGTCTCTTAGGGGAGTAAAACTGCCCCCATTCCATTCTATTGCCCACTGCTCTTTTGAACCTCAGTTTGGTATCATGAAATGAAATAAAAATTACTCCCAATCCTCTCAGGAAAAGATCTTCCATTCAAAAACATAATAACCCAAGAAGGCAAACTGAAAATTTGTGACCCTGTACTACGCTGAGCAGGCTCTGGGTACAGCCAAAGACAGTCCCCATGGCTGGTTTGGAATGCAGAGGCAATCATAAATCAGGTGGGATGGGTGAATGCAGGAATCAAACCAGAAGGTGGTAGGACAAATTTCCCAAAGCAAAGCAAGATGTTGATAGAGGATCAGCTGTTCATAAGATGAGGTGACAATCTTTCTTGATTCCTTTTTCGATTTCTTGTCTGGATTTTGTCTGGAACATCTACCAAAGTGATTCAGGCCCAAACACCGGGCTTTCCTTTTATCACTCCAGCCCTGTGACTGTCCCTTGGCCATGGCCGTGGGAACCTCTCTTCCAGCCTTGATTTCAGGTTATCCCCTGAGCTTATCCAGCACAGATAACTCCACAGAGATCTCTGGAGTCTTTACACAGCCATCAGAGACTTTGATGGCATCTGTGACACCCACACTGGCCATTACTACCCTTGGGGGACCAGCTGTCCCTGTAGAAGATAGCCAGCAAAGTCTATGACTGACCTGACTGGAGTGAGTGACCAAAACAGCAGAGAATCCCTCTTCAGGTTGATCTCCAAGGCCCCCAGCCTGCTCTACAGCTAAGGGCAGATGGACCTCCCTGGAAAAGGCTTCTAGTGTATTTCCATTCTCCTACTCAAAGACATGTGTGCAACTGGCAGAATGGCCAATGAGCCCCATGGGAGACCCAATTTCTCTGAAGATTGTTTTGAACCTCAAAGTTATTACTATACAATTAGGATACTGCCTGACTCTAAGAAAACCAGGATTGTGCTTAGTTAGCAGGGCTGACTTGAAAGCCATGGTTTCCAATATAACCTTGGCCAATCTTGGGGATATAAACCATAGGTAGACTTCTATTTGGGACAGCTGATTTTGAGGGGCTGCAGCACAGCAGCTCTGGACTCTGGCCTGTGTCTGAATCCCCTTCTGCCTCGTACCACCTGGGTGATTACAGCAATTACTTAATCTCTCCGAGCATTCTTCCCGGTCTGTAAGAGGAGTCTAATGGTTTGAGGATTAAATGAAATAATGAGAGTAAAGCACCTTTCCCATAGTAAACACTGAATGAGTATTATCTATTACAGCAATTATTTTTGACCAAGTCCAAAAAAAAGAAAAGGTTTAATGAAAAGTATTTATCAAGCAAAACTTCTGTGCCAAGAAACATCTAACAATCTCTCAATTATAAGCTTTAGTTGCCAGTGTAAAGATGTGCCAAGCCTCTAAGTGCTTTTTATCAACATGATATTTGGGAAGCTGAAGACAGAAGAGTAACCAGCTGAGGGCTTGCAAGGCACTATCATCAGTGGACTCGGGGCCACTCTCTCTATCTGCTCTGGGGACAAGGATGTAGCCTGGTAGGAAGAGCTATGATGGGTCTTTCAATTGTCTGGAACCATGCTGCATTTCCTCTCTCTTGGTCTGGACTCCCCCAACAGACCCAACTTCAACTTGGATTTTGGACTGATTCTTTTCAAGTATGAGACTCAAAGAACTCCCTTTGGACACACTTCTACCTGCCCAGACAGTGCCTTTGTCTGCCAACCTACCAGGATGCTTCATCCAGATGTCTCCACAAGCCAAATGTCTATGTCCTGGTGGATCAAGCATGCTGGATAATTTCCCTGTGCTTCAGAGGAAAAGAGAACCCTTTACAAAACGTTCTCAGGTTCAAAAATAGATGAATTCCTAAAACTTGAATAAAGATATTTACTAAGATCAAATCTATAATGCATACTAAATGTACTCCTTGCAAACATCATGACCTCTCTGAGGTCACCTTGCCAAAGGCTTCCCAGGTATCTGACCAAATACAATCCTAAAAATTAATAAAACTAGGTTCCTATGGCAGGAAATGCTATTTTCAAGAGAAAGAGTTGATATTAACTCTTAACTGAACAACAGTGACTTGGCCTGCAGGGGTATGTGTTATAGTTCAGAAGCATGTTTCCGAGAGGAAACAAAGAAGTAGGATGTCTTGTATCCCACTGAAGAAAAGATCTGTCTGGGTTTTCCCACCAAATTGGGGTTCAGACCAAGACAGTTCAGCAGAAACAAGAACAGTCTTTTCAATAAATGGTGGTACACCAAGTGGAGTTCCACACACAGGAACATGAATTTATACCCCACCTTGTGTCATACACAAAAACTAACTCCGAGTGGACTGTAGACTTAAATATAAGAGCTATAATGATAAAACTTTTAGAAGAAAACTTAGAAGTAAATCTTGGTGACATAAGGTTAGGTAATGATTTTGTAACTTTGACACCAGGACACACAAATGATGAGAGAAGACTGGTAAGCTGGGCTTCATCTAAATTGAAAAGCTTCCATGATCCAATGTGTACCATCACTAAGGTGAAAAGGGAAACACCCCACTCTTGGAGAAAATACTTGCAAATTACCCACCTAATAAAGGAGTTGTATCTAGAATATATAAAGAATGCCAACAACTCAATAAAAAAGAGTAAAAACAATTCAAAAAGGAGCAAAGATGCTGAATGGACATTTTTTCAAAGAAGACCTACACATTTCAAAGAAGACATAAGGGTGTGAAGAGTTGATCATATTAGTGATCAAGGAATTGCAATTCAAAACCACAAGAAGATGCTACCTTACCTCCACCCAATTGGCTATCATTCAAAAGAAGGTGTTGGCAAAGAAGTGGAGGAATTTGAACCTTTGGACGGTGCTGGTAACTATGTAAAATGGGCAGACACCTGGGGAAACAGTCTGACATAGGGTTATCTCATGACTTAGTAATGCCTCTCCTAGTTAAATGCCCAGGAGACCTGAAAAGCCATCCACATAAACACTCATACATAAGTATTTGTAGAAGTATTACTCATAACAGCCAGAAAATAGAAATAACCCTAACACCCATCTCCTGAGGATGGATAAACAAAATGTAGTGCATCCAAGGAATGGAATATTCTTGAGCAATGAGAAGAATGAAGGACTGACACATGCTAAAATATGGAGGAACCCTGAAAACATTAGGCTAAGTAAAGAAGCCAGGCAGAGAAGGCCACAAAGTGGCCTTCCATTTAGATGGAATGTCCAGAATAGGTGAGTGTAGACAGACAGAAAGTAAATTTTGTTGTTGGCTAGAGCTTGGAGGGGAGTGGAAGTGAGGAAGGAATGTGGCCTTCTTCCAATGGGTTCATTTCTATTCACAGTGATAGAAATATTCTAAAATTAAATTATGGTCAGGGTGCCTGGGTGGCTTAATCGGTTAGGCATCAGACTCTTGGTTTTGGCTTAGGTCATAATCTTGGTTTTGGGGGATCAGGCCCTTGCATCAGACTCTGCTCACTGTGGGCTTTCCTGCAGTACACAGAGGGATTCATTCCCTCTCCCTCTACCCCTGCCCCCATTCACACTCTCTCAAATAAAGTCTTAAAATTTAAAAATATTAAATTAAACTATGGTCATGGTTATACAACTCTATAAGTATACTAAGAAACACTGAAGTATACACATACATTTTAGACAGGTGAACTTTATGGTATGAGAATCATATTTCAATAAAGCTGTTTTAAAAAATGTTATCCTGTACTTAGAAGGTTTTTTTAATCTTTTTTCCTAATTAAAATAATATATAACAGAGTAGGCAGTCTTAAAAACACTGAAGAACTTGGAACGGGATAATAAAAACCACTCATAATCCTGTCCCTATATAAGGGGGCAACTTCACTCTCCTTAGATAAGGCTTTTTCCACTTCGAACCCAGGGTTGTGATGGCAGACAGAAGTAAGCTGGTGGCCAGCATGCCCAGAAGCCCTGAGTCTACGCCCTTCAGGTGGGCTCAGTCATTATCCTCAAGTGGGTTGGGGTAGGCAGGTAAGGAGAGAAACCTGGAAGAAATCATGGCAGCTTTACACTTGGGATATGGTCAAGGGAAGAAGAATTCCGACTGTTCCAGGTGGAAGGAAAGGGTCCCTTCAATCTAATTTTGGGGCACTAGAGACCCAGAAGTGTCCTGAAGCTACAAATGCCCCTTTCAAGCAAGATCTAAATCATTCAGCTAATTCCTCTAATTCCCCATCTCCCTCCACCACTATCTACCTTCCACTGAACATCAGTACACAACAACTTCTTAAGTAATGTGTGCCAGAACTTGTGAGAAGCAGTTTCCACATGAATGCCCCACAACAATTTTCTGTGTTAGGTACAATGATTATTTCCATCTTGCAGAGGAGGAACCTAGACCCATGTGTTCACCCTTATGGCCTAAGTTCATAACCTATTCTTGCCATAATTTCTGATGTGTACAGTCTTATCACCAATCTATCCACTTGTTCACTTATTTAACTGGGACTGCTAACCTGATGAACTGAAAATAAGACCTTGAATGTTCTTCTTAATGAACAGACATGTATCAATGTCAGGAGACTTCATAAGGGACAGCAGATGTGTCTCTCCACCAGAAGTCTCCTCAACCAGGGTCAGACTAACCCCAAGGAAAAGGGGAAGAATTCAGTAGCTTGAGGGTCAACCAATTCCTACAATTTCTTTTTTTTCCACCTCAAATAAATCCATCTCAAATGTGGGTACCTCTTGCCTTTGCTTTTTTTCTCCTAAGCTATTCATTGTGAAATCTTCCAACACAGAAAAGTTGAAAGAACAGTCATATGATCAGCCCTACTCCTTCCATAAGAATTAATGGGTAACATCATTTTCTCCTATTTGCTTTCCCTAGCCTTTTACTTGAGATTCAATTCATGTACCATAAAATCCATCTCTTGAAGTGTGTCATTCTGTGGGTTTTGGTATCTTCACACAGTTGTACAACATCACCATGATCAAACTTGAGAACATTTTCATCTCCCCGAAAAGAAACTGTACTCAGTAAAAGTCACTCCCCATTCCTTGTTCCCTCAGCCTGAGGCAACCTCTAATCAATCTACTTACAGTCTCTGATTTCCCTATTCCTGACATTTCCTCTAAATGGAAATTATACAGCATGTGACCTTTTATGCCCACTTCTTTCACGCTGCATGACATTTGCAAGATTCATCTCTGTTGGAGCCTGTGTTCATACTTTGTCTCGCTGAATAATATTCTCCATTGTGTGGCTATACCTCAATTTGTGTAACATTTGGGGAGTTTCCACTCTTAGGGTACTTATGAATTCATATAGGATCTCCATGTTGAATTTTCTGAGCAATTGAGGATATGCTTCTTGATTTCCAACTTAACTCTGCCAGTTTGATGGGCAAGGCAAATCTCTGTGCTGTTCTTAAGACAGCGGCTTACAAGATGTATACAAATCTTCTCAATTAAAATAATACATTGTAAATGTTTTATTGTGCTTTTCTTATCTTTTTGAGGAACCAGAAGAATAAAAGACTGTAAATGTGTACTTACAGATCTCCTCTTTAAATATATTCTCACTTGTTCTACAGCCTGTCAGGTACTGGGTCAATCATGACGATTTGCCAAAGACCCACATCATTCTCAGGGGATCAGAGATCCATCCTTCCAGAACGTTGTTTCTAAAAGAGGTGGGGAAAGAGTGTCTCTGTGTAGATTTGTGGGCTGGCCTGAGAGCTGGTGTGAAACTGTCCAGAACCCAATCTACTTCCAAGGACTAAAGGTGATATTAGTAGGGCCTGAAATAAGGCCCTACTGTCTACTTCTGTTTGTGCTCAGGGCTGGTTGGACCTGAAGACTCCTTCTTCCCTCAAGCTGGCACACAGCCAACAGTGGCTTGGGGTTTCCAAGAAGCACCATGCAGGAACCACCTTGAGGGCCTTGGAGATGCTCTTTCACCCTTTTTGCCATCGCACTGGGGTCAGTCGAGACCCTTACAGTCTATGACCTCATCAGCCAAGTGGGTTAGCGTGTGGCCCAAACTTTCCTGGTCAACTAAATCATGTCTCAGCCTTATGAGCGTTATCCATGACCCCTGCAGTCAACCCATCCATTTCCATGGCCAACATCTCCTTGTGGCTCCTATAGACTAATCCACATGGAACAATGCACTGAGAAGCACTAAGATAGATGCTGGGAAGAAGCGAAGGGTCAGGTCACCACAGGGGAGGTGCTATTTTGTGCAGATAGTTCTCTGCCTTTTGTCTGGGCATCCGTCTGGCTTTGGCTCACTCCTACTACCACACCAGCAGACAAGCCAGAGGCTTGCTCCTGCCAGCTCCCTGGGATCAAAGGGATCATGGCACGTTTGAACAGAAAGGTGTGATCAGAACCATGTGGCTTTGTTTTCCCAGATCTTCTGCAGAGCCTGGTAGACCAGCTGTCGGAGGCGGCAGATTTGATGGGCCTCAGCACTCAGCCAGGAGCACGTGGCACTTGGGTGACTGGCACACCTGGGCAGACTTCGAGCACTCCCCACACCAAACTCAAAGGCTTGGGGCCATCCACTCTTGCCCACGGCCATCCCAGGGCTCGACCATCCATGCTTGGCCCCTTGCAGTGGAGCAAGCCCTGGAAGGCAATGCTCCTCCACCTGGGGAATATATGGAAACACTGAATTTTGGAAATATTATAATGACTGAGGGTCACTTGTGGGCAGGGGGCCACGGAGGCTGAACGCTCTCGAGCACATCAGACAGCCCTGTGTGCTGGGAAAACCACTCTGTCCAGGAAGTCAACAGGACTGCCACTGAGAAACGGCCCTTCTAGGACAAGAGGCACAAACTCAAATGCCAGTGAAGACCACACAGTATCCTGCAGATAAAACAGGCTCCCTTATTATGGCCTTGTGAACTGTGTTTTTTTGACACAAATGCACCGTGCTGGGATTTTGATTAGAAAGGGCATTTTTCTGCGATTTAATCCTACCGCCCCCGCCAAAATACTCTTTCATGCTTTTTTCTCCTTCACACTTTTTTCCCCTTGAAACACTCAGCCTTCCTTACCCGATTTTTCATTTTCCCACTTTTTATAAAGATATTGGTAAAGGAACATTTTATTTTCCTCTTAATGATGGCACCATGGGGAAAGCAGAAGCATACATGTGCAAATGCGTAGCACCCGCCATTTGCCAATGAGCACCAGAGTGGAGAGACAAGAGGTCATGGTGGGGACTGTGGCACACTGGAAACCATCTAAAGCAGGCAGCCCCTACTCTGCTCCAGTAGATAGTGGCCATCCAGGAATGTGTGCCTGGAGTTGCCAGATCTATCCAGAAAAGCCAGAGAGACAGGGAAGAGAAAAAAGCACCACATTTTTTTATTGTTTTTTTTTGGGGGGGTTTTGGAGGGTATTAGAAAACTACTAAGGGGCCAGATGCAACCCCTAGGTAACAAGTTTGCTGTTTCTGCACGGGGTTGTATGACCACATTTCATATGTTGTCCAGCTGTGCTGGCCCTGAGCGGCTCTCGCGGGGCCAACAGCTGGACCTTGCCTTCCCACGAGGTCGGGAACAGGGCAAAGCACCCAGCCGCAAGTGAGGAGACCCACAAAAATTACAATGATTTCTGTCCCAGTGACTCACATGTGCTGGGATATCTACACTGGCCATAGTTTTTTTTTTTTTTTGTGCTACTCAGCACAGGATGTCAACTGTGAGTGTCCATGTTGGGGGAGCATGGCAGGCGGGGGGTGGGGAACTCATGTACCTGAGAGGGGCTGCTACCCATGAGAAGGTTTTTGTGGGTAATTTACTCCTCTGCAGCCAGATGTTGATACCCCAGGGTAAAGAGAACCGCCTGAGATACCCAGATATGGTTACTAGAAGTTAATTAGTCAGCACACATTCCAAGGAGAGAACTCAAAAGGATTTGATTTGAAAGAGAAAATGCTTGCCATTGTGAATGGGCAAAAAATTATCCTTTCTTACGATGTCCCAGTTCTTCACCCCTAAGTGCAAAGGCTGAGAAAGGGCATTGTTTTCCCAGCATCCCCTCTGATCTGCCTTCATTTTCCCTGAGGCTTACATTTCTGAGGCAGCCACAGAGGGACACAAAAAGCTCTTTGTCAGGCACAGGCCACCTCAGGCACTGACTTCCCAGGGAGAGGACCTCCCCTCAGCTCCAGAGTGAGCCCCAAGGTGAAGCCCCAGGCTCTGGACAGTTCTGTTCTTTGTCCCTGATATGGCCAACCAGAGGTTTTGGTGGGTCAGAACAGCAAAGGAAGCTGTAGGACTGGGCATGCAGCCCCAAGAATCCAACAACCTTCACCACTAAAGTTCTGACCAGCCCCAGGAGCACCCAGGATCACTGGGTCTGAGATGGGGTGGGGGTCTGACTGGAATCCTGTCATCCTTGCCAGGCAAATCTACCACCAACCTCAAAGAGAGAGGAACCCGTCCTTTGAGCCTGAGTACTACAAGAAATAAATTTTCTTCCATTTGCAGAAAAAACAGGCAGTCATTCCTGCCCCACTGTTGAAAAAGTAACCATCTTAGCAAAAGCCTTCTGAGGGACAAAAATTTCACATGGGGACCTAAAAACACTCCTTTCTTAAGCTTAGGGAGGCATATAAAGAAATATTTCTCCATCAGGGAAGGAAGGGCATTTGGTTTCATGAAAACCATCAAGTGCCAGGGCATAGCCCAAACAAGGACCCAAGAGGGGACAGAGGGGATCTACATGAGTCCCCCTAACCTGATGGTTGTTGCACTTGGAGGGCAAGAAGGGGAGCAGGGTCAGCCCGTGGGGGTGTTCAAAGACAGAGTAAGACAGGGGTCCTAGGTCTCCAAAGACAAGCAGGAATCAGCCAAGGGTGGAAGGGGGCAGGGCCCTTCCAGCCTACACCCCAGAAACATGAAAATGGAAATGGGTGCCCCGGGAAGTACAAACTGGTACCATCCACAGCTAGACCATTGAGTGAAGCGAAAACTTTTCGCGCCTCTGAGCTTGTGGCACAAAGCAATGTACAAGCAAGAGAAGATGCTCAATGGAAATACGACCCTGAAGAAATCTTGTGATCCTATCACCACGTTTGCAAATCTGGGGTGTGATCTGGAAAGTCAAGTGCAGGAGGCTTCTGGCAAAAGATGAGTTTGGAGAGGTAGATGAAGGGGTGGACAATAAAAGGCCTTAGAGAACGCATCTCAGCTGGGGTTTCATCCTGTGGTTGTGGAGGAAACCAAGGGCGAGTTTCAGGCAGGGGAGTGACAGGAGTAAATTTAAATAGGAAATACGCCACTGTATATCAGTCGGTTTGATCTACCTGGTATAGACTGGGTACCAAGAAATATGAGGCTGAACCATTCAAAACTGCTGAGAGTCAATAAAAAAATGACAATTTCACTTGGTTCAGTCTATGTGCTTTGACACAATTAAGTGAGAAATAGGCAATGTCTGTCCTTTAACGAATAAAGATATCGGGAGGGCTAATCAGAAGAGGATGAGGTGTCTATGCCTGGCCATCTCCTTACCCCTCTGGCCCCCCAGGTGACCTCACCCCTTTCCAAGGCTCCAGTTATGTTGAACGCGGATGAGCCTACCTGCCATCTCAACCAGACCGCTCTTTGAAAACCCAGATCCAGGTCCCATGACTCTTGGACATTTCCACCTGGATTTCTCATGGTCTAAAACTGAACCTCAGGCTCAGATCCAGCACCAAATCACAGCTGTTTCAACTTGACCCAAGTAACAACAGTCTCCCATGCTGGCTGCTGAGCTGGTTGCTCGTGGATGAACAAGATGGACATCCTTCATCACCATCTACTGTCCACCTTCCATCGTGCCAGAATTCCTTACCAATTCATCTCCAACTAATTACTGACTCATATCCATTTGGCCGTATCAGATCCAATCTTTCCTTCATCTCCCCTGACATATAAATTAGGATGCATTGGCTGCAAGTAACAGACAACTTGGCCAAGTGTGGTTCAATCATAGAGGCAACAACCACTGCACGAAACAGAGGGCTAGAGGTGGGAGATTCCTGGTCGGTTAGCTAGCCGGTGGAGGCGTAGTTCTGGATGGGCAAGTCTGTGCCTGTTGGCCTTTCCTTTGTGGCCCCAAGAAGCCTGTTGTAGCTCCAGGCATTACCCTGACACAGCAGCTTCTTAGGGAAGAAACTCTTCCCCTGAAGCTCCCAGTAGGCCTTCGCGTGGGTTTCCCTTAGGCCAAACATGGTCATAAGACCATTGCTGCAAGGGAGCCCATATGACTGGGCCGCCATGACTGATTTTATCACCTGAGGGTGGGCACACTGGCATGGAAGGTGGGTGAGGTGGTGTGGCTATTAGAAACAGAGCTAGCAGGACCTTTGACAATGGCCATTCATCTTAGTACAACACCTTCCTCCTGACCCCCACCCTACTCCTGACCCCTTAAAAGTAAATCAGGTCAGGTCATTCTGCCTGAGGATCTTTAATGATAAATCACCGCACTGGGTAAAATCTACAACCCCCAATAAGCACCTACAAGGCCTCATGTGGTATGGCCTCTCACCTCCCTCTTGGCCTTATTTGTCACCATTTGGCTCCTCTTTGTTCCTCAAGTGCAACAAGCATTTTTGTGCTTCAGAGCCTTCTAAAGGGGCCATCTCCTAATCTAGAACATTCTTTTCTAAGACCTTTATATGGCAGACTCCTCACACTTAAGGTCTCAGTCCTCATGTGAGTCTCTCAGATAGTTCCTTTAAGTAACACTCTCTAACACTCTGCCCTTTGGTTTCACCAACCTTAGCAGAGTTTAGAGTGCATACCTATTTGTATGACAATTTCTTTTATGTCTGTCTCCTCAATCAGAATGTAAGTGTTCCTGACACAGGAATCCTCTCTGGTTTGCCCCACTATAACCATGGCAGTGCACTCAAAGCCTGACATGTAGCTCATGCTAATGAACACTATTGAAGTCACAGTTGGTTAATTAAAGAATGAACAAACTAGCCCTCAAAAGTTGGACTGGCCCCAAGGGAAGAGGAAGGCTCAAGGGTGGGGGTGTATAGGGTACTTTCTGCAGGAAGGCAAGATCCAGGACACTGGGTCAGCTGAAGCAGAGGTCTTGGTGTGAAAAGCAAGAAACCACTGAACACATATGGCAGGCAGTGGCATGGACCTTTGACTGCCATGTTCAGAGTGTTCTCGTAGGACCCTGATGCTCCAGCCCTCATGTTTCCATGTGGACAGACCTCAGCTGCAGTGAGATTCTACTCAGTGAGTGGGTGACTGGCCAGCCTGGAGGCCTAGAGGCAGGAGTTCGCATGCTTGCTAGCCTTTCTGTCTTGCCTTCCAGCCTGAGGAGGACAGGACCCAGAGGTGGGCTCATCACCCATAGCACTGCCTCTCCTCCCCTGCAAGAGCTGCAGGGGAAGAAGCTTGGTAATTCTTGGGTGAAACACTCAGTGACATTCAGGGCTCCTTCCCCAGTCACTTCATCAGTAGGAGCTGTGCCGGCCACAGGCTCCAAGCGCAGGAGGGCAGGAGGGCTACTGTGGATTAGCCCCAAAGACCCCCAATTCCGCAGTTCACCATTAATTCCACAGATAATGGCTATCAAAACACCTCCCTCCTCCTAAGTGCCTCTCTGTGCACGTTCCCAGTGTTGACTGAACTGGTGAATGTGGGCCCAGCTCCCCAGGTGCACAGTCTTAAATGCCATCCCACTCCTCTGATCTGGAGCGCGAGTCTTGACAAGTCGCTGCTGATGCACGGTTCACTCTCAGCCTGGTGGCTTCCCCTCTGTGAGATACCATCCTACCTGTTTACCGGGATGCTGATTGTACGTGTCCCTGGATTGAGAACCACCGCAAGGCTGGCCCCACTACACCAAATAGGCCCCAATCTCCCGGCCAATGGTCCAAATAGTCCACTCCACACTGACCGCACAGAACCACATGATGTCCCAGAGGCAGCCCCCCAAAGGCCACACATGCCGTGGAAGCTGCTGAGCCCCGACCCCAGCAGCAGAGCCTGGAGAACCAGCACGAAACTCTGTCCACCTGAGCAAATGCAAAGGCTTTCCACTGCAGCGCAGTCAGAGAATGTGAAAAAAGGCGTCTCGAGGAGGTAGTGCACTGAGTTGCAGTGGGCAGGTACGTGCAGGGCTAAGACAACAGGCTCACAGTGGCTGCCCAGCCAGCATGAGACTGCCACTAGCAGTCACCTGAAGAAACCGTCACAGGGGGACTGTGACTGCATGGGCCTCCCTCACTAGATGAAGGCACACAGGCTGGCAGGCCCACTGGCCGATGGCAAGGGCTTTAACTCACTCTGTTCTGACCTCCAACCACCTAGGAAGGTTAAGCCTGCAAGAGCATAACCGAAGTGAGGCTTTTAAGGAGAACCACAGAGAATCAACAGGGAGAACCCTCGGGATGGTCTGAGGAGGAGCAGAAACATTAGCAAGGACACTCACGGTGGGCTGAAGCTGCATGGCAAAAAGGTAGCAGATCCTAGTGTGTAACCATATCTCCAGATATGGTTAGAGTTCAAGGAGAAATAGTTTATGCCAGTGATGCATGTATGTGACTTCCAAACCCGTAAGGGGTGGGACCGGGGGAGGGGCGGTGAGGAGGGGGTAAGGGACAGGTACTAAGGCCAGCAAAGGCTCAAGAGCAGAGGCGTGGAGGAAACCGGTTCGGACTGGAATAGCAACAGCACGCTAGCCAAAAAGTTCCAGAAAGATAGAGGGTCTAACTGTCCAAAGTCCTCTTCATAATGTCCATCTCAGGCCGGCCCCTGGGGTGGCACACAAGAGACTGCTACCGAACAATTCCATCGGGTCCAGCAATTCAGCAAAAACTTAGGAAGTACTGGGTTTTTAACAGAAGGCTTTCTTGTTTAAATGAAGATAGCTCGTGGGTAACAGGAACACTAGGAACAAAGATTAATTACAAAAGTAGATTTAAAAATACAGACACACTCGTGCACACAAAACACATCTTAGCAGGAGAATCGAGGCCCCTTGTTTATATCAAACAATGCCAGACATGGGTGTTTAGACTCTGCCTAGAGACCCAGCTCAGGGCCCATCACTCTGTCTCCCAGCAGCTAGGGGACAAGAACCACGTGCAGGGAGGAGGAGGAAGGAATCATCATGGCAAGGTAAGCCCTGGAAGGCAACCACTCTTTTCTCCCGGCACCGAGAATTCTGTTGGCACCGAAAGGAATTTCAAAAGTTGGAAACCCTTCCCATCAGAGCACAGATGGAGAGCCCGCACGTCCTAGGGGGGAAATAATCCAAGGCAGTCTTTAAGATAAATACTTCCATCGGGGTAATTTAAGTGCCTTGTATCTAGCGATGGTGTGCCTCATTATTTCCAGCGCTGCGTTACATTATGGCGCACGCTGCTTTAAATTCTGAACGCGTGCCATCTATCAAAGACAAGAAAATCCCAAAGGCACACTACTTATCATCAGATAATCCAATGGAAAGTTTAATTGAGGCTTCGGTGCAATGCCTCTTGGCAATGACCCCTGCTTCTAACTCTCCGGCTAATGCTCGTTTCATTATAGACATTTCCCAGCGTGCCTGAGCTTCTTACTTCCTAACCCAGCCACTGGAATTGCGCGGATGACAATCTGCTTACAGGAATGAGCGGCACCTCTCAGCTGCTGGCCTGGCTGGTATAGGAGATGGGCACCTGTCTGGTTCCTGCCAGGAGACCTTGTTCCCTTCCCCAAGGACTGCCGATGATCGACCCATATTTTTCTAAGTGTTTCACCAGCTGGCCTCTTACGTGGGATTAAAAGGCCTTCTCCAGAGCTGACGTCACCTGATGAGTAATTTCCCAGCATGCTCCTGGCTTTCTCAGGGCACAGGAGGTGTTTGGAATCATTTGCTTGGTTGGTCAGGTGTAGGCTTTCCCTGAACTCACTCAGTCTTGTGCAAAACGGTCTTCTCTTGTCTGCTGCTTTCTTGTGAGCTTTGAGTATACATTTTTCTGGCCTCTGAGTCAGCTACAACTGTATTATGTAATCTCATGATAATCCCCTGGAGACTTCAATGATGTATAGGAATTCCTCGTCAGTTTTCTTCTTCGGAGCCCAAATTTGGGCTGAGCACAGATGGAGAATAAATCCTTGGCATCGTTCTCCTTCATTAGTCTCCACGTCTAATTCCTGAACCTCTGTCCTACTTAATAAACTGCACTTATTCTAGAACGTAATAGGTCAGCAAAAATGAACCAAGGAGGCCTTAGCCCCACTAGAATTGTCTCAAGAGTCAAGACTTGTTTTCTCTCAGCTGAAGTAATGAAGGAATTTATGCTCAGAAGATGATAAGCAGAAAAACCGGGTTGGGCTGGGGATACCTGCCCAGAAGGCAGTTCTGGATTTCACTGCACATTTCATAAGGCAAACCTTTCTCCAAGAGGGGCAGTACAGCCCCAGACCAGCACAGGGAGGTAAGCCCTCCAGGTGGGACCCCTGCTTGCAGTGTAGAGTTGGGACAGGAGGCTCAGCTTCTCTGCAGTCACCAACCCACCCCCAACCTGCATCTTCTCCCCCTCCCCCAAAGGCAGAGGTGACATTCAAGTCCTGGGCGTAGACACATCCATGGGCTTTGGAAGCCAGAGGGAGACGGAAACAGTGCCAGATACAGAACGAATTCTCTGGTATTCCAGCGAATACCAGCATCAAGTCATGCAGAGAGGTTACACGTGCTCCCAGTATGCCTGTCCTCTTCTTAATCAAAAACACACTGGAGGGATACAGAGGCTACGTCAGTGGTACTCCCTGCTTGTGCTGGGAAACCTAAGGAGGCCATGAGGGCTATGTGGGCCAGTGTCAGGCCCAGAGTCAGCAGAACAGCATCCTCCCTCCCACTGCCTACCCTTCCAGTCTGCCACCTGACCAGCTACTGCTACGGAACGGTAAGGGTGATGCAGGCTAATGTGGATTGAGCACACCTTACCTGCAGATCACACGCTAGGCTTCATCTCATCTCATCCTCACAACCCTTCTGTGCAGACACTGTTTCCCTTGCCCTTCAGATCTACAGCCAATGGCCCACAGTTTCACAGGCAGGAGGATCACCTCAGCTATGCCCATGGGAGGCACACCCTTCTTAACCTCCAAGTCCCACTGCACTGTTTTCTTTCTTAAAAGTGGAGTCATCTAAATATTTAACAAGTATCAGTTGTGTCTGAAGGTCCTTTATATAAGATTTAACACATTGGAAGGTTATGTTGAGAAGCTTTTTTTATTTTGTTTTGTTTGTTTGCGAGAGAGAGCAAGCACCCACACATGCAAGCGTGGTGGGGAGAGGCAGAGAGAGAGGGAGAGACCCTGACGTGGGGCTCCATCTCATGACCATGACATCATGAGCTGAGCCAACATCAAGAGTCGGTCACTTAACTGAACACCCAGCCACCCCTGGGCCTCCTTTCAAGATGGTAAGGGTCATCAAGGGAACTGAAAAGCCCCTAGCAGTGGGATAGAAGCCCTTAATCTCTCTGGACACCTCTGCCAATTTACTGACTCATTCATTCGGTTATATCATTAACACTCATTAAGCCATGAGGTGCCGGGGCTGGGAATATAATGGGGTCATGAAGACAAAGAAGTAACTTCTTGGGATTGGTGCTCCTGCTGCAGAGGTCGACAGCACACGGATGAACAAATAATCTGGGGTATGAGTAGGGAACAGACAGCACACCATCCCGGGCCCAGCAAGAGCAGGTGCGAAGCCTTGACACGGCGGCAAGCCTGGCAGGGAGGAACAGGGGGCAGGCACAGGCGGGCGAGGCCATGGGCACCAGGAGGTAAGGTCAGTAAGGAAGTCATGGGCCACAATGTTCTGGGGCCCGCAGATCCTTGGATTTTATCCCAAACCACCAGAGGAGTTTAAGCAAGGAACTCACATGATCTGCTTTATGTTTTAAAAGGAACCTTCTGGTTATGACCTAAGAATGAGCTGTCCGGGGGGCCACCATGGAGGCCTGGCAGGTGACAGCAAAAGGCCTGGACCACAAGGGGAGCAGCAGGGGTGCTTAAAGGGGGTCTGATTCAGAATATATTTTGAAGGCACAGCAGAGGAATTGCTGGTAGGTTAGATGTGTCAGGCGCCTTCTGAAACACAGGCCACAGGATGGCCAGTTGACTCCTAGAAACGGCTAATAAAAATCACAGCCACCATTTTCCATGAGGCAGACAGGCGCCAGGCCAAAGGCTTTACATCCGTTGGCCTACTCACTCCTGATGACCTTGCCAGGCAGGCACCCGCTGTGGAGGGTGCAGGGAAGAAGCCCAAGGTCACACGCCAGCAGGGAGGAGAGCCAGGAGGCCTCTAGATTCCCTCCTTCTGCTTCTGAGACCCGTCTCCTCGGCCACAGCCATGATCCCTGAATTCCCACTCTCTCTGACTTTTACATGCAGCCTGTGCATATCTGGGCGTGGAGGAAAAAGACGGCTTGGCCCAAAACAGCGACTGTCTTATTGATTTCCATTTCCAAGATTTAAACAAACAAACAAACAAACAAAACAAAACAAAACAAAAAACCTCTTGGGGCTTCCACTTTATCTCAAAACTTATGTTTTCCTTGGCAACCGGAGCTCTGTGGCAAAGGAAATGCTGTAACCAGCTCCTGAAGAGGCCGGCCCTGGGGTGGGCCCTGCCACTCTGCTCACACCCCTGCCTCTGCGGGAGGGAGGGAACCCCTCCACTTCCATCAGGAGCCCAGCTGGGGTTGTGGGGAGAGCCGCAGGCCATCCCGGCTGCTCCCAAGGCAGCCCCTCGGTGGCCCAGGCACGGCTGTCGGGTGCTGTTTGATTCTGTAATGAAGGGGTACCAGAGACAGTAGGAAATATCTGGAATAGTGGGACACGGAACAAGAGAAAAGCGGTGCGAACCTGAGAGAGGGAAGCCGTTAAGTTGAACTGGCTCTTCGAGGGGGAGGGGGGGCAAAAACCGCTCATCATTTTCATGTTGTAAAAAAACCAAACCAAACAAACAAAAAACCCCTGGAATGCGTGGGAAAAGTAAAAGGAGCCCCATGTTGTACAAGCAGCACCTTTTGACATTTGAGGAGAGGGCCCAAATGGCCCCGCAGGGGGGCAGGAAGCCAGAAGATTCTCAGCTGGGGGCAGGCTGGAAAAGGAGAAAATGGAAAAGGAGAAATGGCAGCCTTCAGGGACAGTGTCTTCTTCAGCAGTGACAGAACCAGGACTCTTTTTACCACAACATTTAGAGCCTGCTCGCTCCGGGAAGGAAGTCAGCGGTGCTGACACTGAGGAGGGGTCTGCGATGCTGCCTCCTGGTTCCTCTCAGGCCGCTGCTGGGCATCTACTGGGCTTCCCTGAGCTGGCAGGTGAAGATCCCCGTGTCCTCTCCCACCCTACACACACACACACACACACACGTGCACGCACACACACACGCACACACACACATGCACACACACGCACACCCAGTAGAATTCAGTCCTCCTGTTTCTCCTGTGCTGCCAAGGCTTAGGTCAGTGGTTCTCAAACTTGAGTGCACGTCAGAATCCCAAGAGCTTGCGAAAACAGACTACAGAGAAACTGGGATGCAGAAGGCCTTGGGTGGGGCCAAGAACGTGAACTTCTACCACCTTCCCCGGTGCTGTGAATGCTGTGGTTGGAGATCACCTTTTAAGACGCATGAGCTCTCAACATCTCTCTTCCTCAACAGCAGCACCCAGGACCTCCAGGTCCTCTTCAGACACCGACTGGGTGCAGGGGGCACAGAAACAAGGCCAACAGAGCGTGCACAGACAAAACATTTATGGCCCTCTCCCTATGCTTCTCATTTCCTTTCCACAGCTGTCACAAGAGAAGGAATCAACATCACGCCCATTTTACAGACCAGGAACCTGAAACATGAGAACAAGACTAGCCCTGATTTCCACAGTTAGCAGAGCTGGGATTCTTCAAAACAGGCCTGGAGAAAAACCAGAGGCCATGCTGGAAACTTCCACTCCCTCCTGGCCCAGGCTCAAATCACACAGATCACAGATCAGCGTGTAACCCGGGGTGAACTCAGCATCGGCTCCTTCATCTGTCAGGATCCTGTCCCTTCGACATGAGGTGCCAGTGTCAACCCTCAGTCTCAGCTGTCCTCGCTCACAGTGTGACTCCTGCCTGAGGGGCAGTCACCCTGACATGCTCTGAAGCCCTGCCCTAGAGCCCTTTCCAGAAGACCCACACAGTGACAGGCTGGGGACAGCTGGGCAGGAAGGCCTGTGGCCCACTGAAAGGAGGCACACGGGATGTGCAGAGCAGCCGCCATCATCAGGGCTCCCCACAGGCACCTGGTGGGGGTTGGGGGGGAACAGGCCTGAGGGAGCATGTCGAGATCTTCTACGAATGGGGAAACTGAGGACTGCTGAGTTTGTGAAGCAGCATGCCCAGTGTCAAGTAAACAACAGCATGAGGACCCAACCCAGGTCGGACTGTGGCTGAGAAGCAGAGCCAGAGGTCCTGCAAGAGGAAGGCAGAGGGGGAGAGGGCCGGGGGCGCCCTGCTTGTCCCCACTGTGGGACAGCTGTGCACCCGGGAATGCTTCCGTTGCTCTTAGAGATTAATAACCCTGGCATGGTAGACATCAACACCTCTAGAAGCCCTTGCGGGCCAAGGAGATTACAAGCGAAGAGTCTGACTGCCCAGTGTCACCCTCTCACCCAAGTATTCGGCCACTCCAGCTAAGATCTAAAGTCCCACCTCCACAAACCCCGAGGCCCCTTCCCTCCTTCTCCTCTTCAGCAAGGATCTCTACCTCTACTCTTGAGTTTATGTCTAGATCACACACAGCCATCCGCTCTGCAAAAATGTCAGTGCCACAAAGACAGGGGCCTTGGTTTTGGACCTCCAGTGTCCCCAGGCTTGGAGTCGTGCCTGGCACATACGAGTACTCAAGAAATGTGTACGAGTGTAAAGCCTGGAGAAGCAAAGCGTCCGTGAGGACAAAGGTCTATTCTGAAAAGACTGCATGATGGAGACCGGGAAAAGAAGGCCATGCTGGGCACACATCATGATGGGCAAGCGAGACTTGTAAGAAGAGAAAACCAAATGGGCACAGATGTGGCAAGAGAGTTAGGAGTTAAACCCTCAGGCTTTCCAGTGAGTTCTTTTAATGCCAGCCGTCACTTATTAATGGTATAATCCCAGACAAGAAATGTATCCTTTTGGGGGCTCAGTTTCCCCATCTGCTCACAGGAATGATGATACTTCACTTAAAAGGCTATTGGAAGGCAAGATAGAGTTTAGAGAAAAGACTGGAACTGCACTGTCTGGGGTCAGTGTCTGGCTCCATCACTCACCACGTGGTGTGGGGCTTTGGGCAAGTTAGTGATCGCCCGTGCAGCAGTTTCCCCACACAGAAAACCTGCGGCACTTCCTCAGAGAATCAGAAGGATTAAAGGAATTACAAGCATGCAGCATCTTACTCCAAAGTTCCTGACAAACAGGGGTGGCAGCTCTGTCACCACGGGACAACAGGACAAGCAGCGGCACGAACACCATCTATCCAGCAGGGGCTGGTGCGGGGATAGAGCAGGAGGCTCTGTTGAAGGCAGAGCTCCTCCCCAATCCAAAGGGGAAGTTCAGAGAAGGCTTGGATCTTGGCACTGCTCCCGGGCTTGTGAGGTGCTAAACTGTCACCTGCCACTGCCTGCTATGTGCCTGCTGTTTGCGTCTCCCTCCCCCGAAGTCATTTATGGAAGCCCTGACCCCCAGGAGGTGGGGACCTTTGGGAGATGATCAGATTTAGAGTAGTCATGGGGCTGGTGCCCCCATGGTGGGACCAGTGTTCTCATAAGCAGAGGGAGACAGACCGGCCACACGGGCTCACTCTCCACTGTGAGGACACAGCGGTCATTAGCAAGCCGGGAAGCTGGACCTCGGCAGATACTGAATTGGCCAGACACAGATGACGATGACCCGTGGTCCCCAAATATCAGTGGTAACGATTTCCTAAGTCTCAGTTGCCTGCATGGTTCAGTCTGGCCCAGGAACTGAAGCCCAAACAGCACACCTTGATCTGGGACTTCCCAGCCTCCAGAACCGTGAGAATAAACGTCTATGGCGGCAGCCGGCCAGCCAGGAGTGTTTTGCTAAAGCAGCCCAAGCTGGTGAAGATACCTGTGACTAAAAGGAAATGTAAGGTGGCTGAAGTGCTAGAAAAGTCTACCTTTTGTGGAAGTGAGCAGAGAAGGAGGGAGCCCCAGAGAAGGTGGGAGCCCCATGAGAAGGTGGGAGCCCCAGAGAAGAGCTCTATCACCACAGAGGCTGGTACCCTGTCCACATGTGAATGTCTACTGAGCCGCCAGGCTCCCTGACCTGCCTGGTGCTGCTGGACCCAGGGCCAAGGCCCTGCAGAGAGAATGTCACCAGGAAGAGGGTGGATAAGGACACAACGCCCTTAGTTACTCCACTTGATAAAGAAATCAGATCAGAATCCCACCCATTGAGGCCTTGCTACTTTCAGAGCAGGAGATAGTAAGCCCTGCAGGGGAAATAAGCCCTACCCTCAGAATCAGCCCAGGACTCCGACCCTCCTAACCAGAACCCAGCCCTTTCCCAACTAGGACTCAGTCTCTTCCCAGCCAAAACTCAGCCCCTTCATGATGATGGCTCAGCCGTTCCTAATCAGGACTCAGTTCCTTCTAACCAGGATTCAGCCCTTCTTTTTTTTTTTTAAAGATTTTATTTATTTATTTGACAGAGAGAAATCACAAGTAGATGGAGAGGCAGGCAGAGAGAGAGAGAGAGAGAGAGGGAAGCAGGCTCCCTGCTGAGCAGAGAGCCCGATGCGGGACTCGATCCCAGGACCCCGAGATCATGACCTGAGCCGAAGGCAGCGGCTTAACCCACTGAGCCACCCAGGCGCCCGGATTCAGCCCTTCTTAACCAGAACTTAGCCCCTCCTAACCATGGCTCAGCCCCTTCAGAACCAGGCTCAGCCCCTTCCAAACCAGGCTAAGCCCCTTCCTAACCAAGACTTAGCCCTTCCTAACCAGGACTCAGCCCTTCGCAGCTGGGACTAGCCCTTCCTAGCCAGGACTCAGCCTTTCTGGTGAAACAACAGAATCCCCTCCCCCAACAACAGCACTTGTCAGGAAATTCTGATCCAAGTTGTCTATGCCAATAATTCCAAAGGCTATTTCAATCCAAACCCTAAATAACAGCCAGGCCCAGATCTGGTGTCTGCAACAGAACAGACCCACAGGCTGGCCTGACATAACCTCCACTCCCTGTCCTGAAGCACTCCTAAGTCTCGAGCTGCATATTTGTAGAAACTGAGCTAGAAAACTCAGAGCCAACTTTCAACTTCCCTCAGGGGAGCTGGGGATTCTTCAACTTAGGGAGCTCACAAAGACCACAGGATTCTGGTAAACCGCCTGAAACATACAAGCAACAAACAAACATTCTTCCCCTTCTGCATCCGGAAGGTCACACACAACCTACCCTGTGGTTAATTCTGAGCACCAACCACAAGGCTTGAATGGGACCAACCCCAGCTTTCCACACCATGAATCCAACAGTTGAGCAGTCACTGAGAAAGCGAACTCTTGGCTCAACTGTAAAGTGATGACTTTAATGCCAGACACAGTACTTTGGCCCACAGTCCCAAAGTACAAGTGTAACACTTCACTAAGTCTCCATTGTCTGCCTGGTCCAATCCAGCTCAGGAATCCAAGCTGAAGGAGCACACTTAGCAACCAAAGAAACTTGCAGAGAGCACCCTAATCCCTACATGCATCTAAGAATATTAAAGAAGGCTCTCTAATTCAGCCCCCCAGCAAAGCTTCTTAGAATGCTCTCTCCTGTCTTCACTGTTCCCCGAACCCATCCCAATCTCTCCAGGTTCTTCTCCTCCTCCTTCCCTGCTGTGCCCTGCATACTAGCCAGGGTCCTGCAGCCCCTCGCCTCCCACCAGGCCCCCCAGGAAGGGAAGCATGAGAACCCCCTTCTCTGGGAATTGTACTTCTCTTGTCCTGACTCTTTTCCTAGAAGAAATCTCAAGAAGAAGGGGGTAGTGAATAACATTCATAACTTTGCTCTTCTGGTCATCTCGCTTAAAAAAAAAAAAAAAAAAAGCCACCAGGGTGGATCAATCCGTTAACCATCTGCCTTTGGCTCAGGTCATAACCCCAGAGTCCTGAGATTGAGCCCCACGTCGGGCTCCCTGGTCAGCAGGGAGCCTGCTTCTCCCCTGCTCCTCATCCCGCTCTCCTACTCTTTCTTTCTCTGTCTCTCTCACTCAAATAAATAAAAACATTTTAAAATTAGGGGTGCCTGGGTGGCTCAGTAGGTTAACGCATCTGCCTTCGGCTCAGGTCATGATCCCAGGGTCCTGGGATCGAGCCCCGCATTGGGCTTTCTGCTCAGCAGGGAGCCTGCTTCCTCTTCTCTCTCTGCCTGCCTCTCTGGTTACTTGTGACCTCTGTCAAATAAATAAATAAATAAATCTTTAAAAAAAATTTTTTTAAATTAAAAAATTGTAGTAAACTATATATGGCATAAAATTTACTATTTTCACCATTTTTAAGTATACGTTTCAATAGCATTAAATACAATCACATTGTGATGCAACCATCACCATCATCTATCTTGAGAGCTTTTTCATTTTTCTTTTTTTAAAAAAGACTTTCTTTATTTGAGACAGTGACAGAGTGAGTGAGAGAGCACACGCAGGAGGGGCAGCAGAGGCAGAGGGAAAAGCAAGCTCTCTGCTAACTAGGGAGCCTGATGCAGGGCTCGATCCTGGGACCCCTGGGATCATGACTCAAGCTGAAGGCAGATGCTTAACCAATCTACTCTGTCTTCATGATTTTGATTCTAGAAATCCCACATAAATTGAATCATATATTATTTGATTTTTGTGACACGCTTATTTCAGTTAGATAATGTCTTCAAGTTTTATCCATGTTATACCTTATCTCAGAAAACCCTTCATTTTTTTTTAAGATTTTTATTTATTTATTTGACAGACAGAGATCACAGGCAAGCAGAGAGAGAGGAAGGGAAGCAGGCAGAGAGCCCGATGTGGGGCTCAATCCCAAGACCCTGGGATCATAACTTGAGCCGAAGGCAGAGGCTTTAACCCACTGAGCCACCCGGGCGCCCCCAAACCCTTCATTTTTAAGGCTGAATAATACTCAGGCATATCACACACGATATTTTATCTGTTCACCATTCAGGGGGCACCTGACTCACTTCTTTGTGAATAATCCTGCTAAATACGTGAATGTACAAATATCTGTTCAAGTCCCACTTCTCTTGGGCATATGCCTAGAGAAGGAATTCCCAGATGATATTTTTATTTTTTAAGGAACCGCCATACTGTTTTTCATAGTAAATGAACCATACCTTTCCGAGAGAGGTACACAAGGGCTCTCCTTACCTCCACATCTGCACCATCACGTGTATTTTCTGGGGTTCTCTCAGGCAACAGCCATCCTAACGGGTGTGATCAATCATCGCATTTCACCCTCAGAATAACCCTGGGTAGGCTTACTCCCATTTCATAGATGAGAAAACAGAGCTGGAGATTTTAGATGACTCACGCAAGGGCAGGGGCGGAGGAGGCAGGACTTGAACCCACGTCTAGCTGCAGGGCTGATGCTCAGACCACCACACTAAGCCCGCTGTGGCCCCAGGCTGGTTCAGTGTTCACTGTGGAGGTGACGGGGCTCTTTGGGTGGTACAAGGGACCACCATGAGGGTCACACTGTAATGAAAGCAGTGTGGAAGCCCTTCTCTGATTCCCCGTTCCCACTGGACCGGCAGCACACGTGAACAGGGTCCCCTCACCCCCAGGCCAGTCCTCGGGCTCTCAACACGTGGGAAGGCACACAGGTTCCCAGAATGCATCAGGACTCACAATTATACAAAAGGCATCTCATGAAGACCTCGTTTCCTTTTTATGATTCTACCCCCACCCCGCCCTCCATTCAAGGAGGGTTTTTGGTGGTTGTTCCTAGCAAACCTAATAAATGGTCGGGACTGACTGAGAGTTGCATGCCTGGAGGAAGGGCCACACCAATAATGAGGTGAAGCACCCCACTTCATCCCCAGCTGATCCCAAAGCCCTCCTTTGGCCATGAGGAACGGAGACACAATGGAGACGGACATATCATGCCTCGGTCCATGATAAACGATGGGGGCCGGTTGTGGCCCGCCACCAAGGTCACCTCAAGTATCAGAGCCACCTGACTGGAAGGCCATCTGTTCCAGAGTCCCCTTCAAGCCACCTGAGCGCAGAACCTGGAAAGGTGCTAGTCAGCAGTCTTGGGAAAGGACACCCTCCCTAAGGCATCCGTTTTCTGAGATGAACACAGAAAGGGGCTCCAAAGCCTGCATGTGAAGGACCACAGCTGGAAACCTTGCAGGGGCCAGGCGTTCTCGCACTCAGCCCTCTTGCTTTCCAGCCCAAAAGGCAATCAAGCACGGCTCTGCGTTTTTGTTGGTCTCTGGATCGTTCCAGAATAAACAGAGCCACAATCTCCAAAGGGCTGGCAAAATCCTACCCTGTGCAAAACATACCCACGTATTTTTTACCATTTTAAAATGTATCTCGGCCATTATGTAACCTTAGACATGACCCTGGCACAGGGAAGAAGAAAAGCTGAATTTGGTCCCCCGGGGCAACTGGTTTCAGAGGGGACTTCCTGCCAAGTCCCCAGCAGAAACCTCCCGCCCTGGGTTCTTGTGTCAGCGCCAGGGCCGGCGGGCCTCGTCGGGGCGGCTCCCTTCTGGGGATCTTCCCGAAGTCTGTGAGCACAAAGGAAGCCCCTCCAGACTTCAGAGCAGAGGAAGTCCATACACCTACTACACGTTTCCACTGTACGTGCACGCAGTTGGGCATGTGTGCATGTCCAGGTATGTATATATGGATATATGTAGGTGCATGTGCATGTGCATACACACATACACACACACACACTCCTTCACCTTTTCACTCTCTCCAGTCACTATCTTTGTGTCACACACCACAGGACAGCCATACAGAGGTAAACAAGCAGGAGACCCCCCAGGGCCATCACCTGCTTTAGGCATGCAGGCTCCAACAAGGTTTTTGGAAGACCCTCTCCAACATCATTTTTGAGAACCTACTCTAAACCTACATGGGAAGCTGGACAGGGGAGGGAAGAAGTCAGCCTCCTGAAGTACCTCCTATTTAGCTTTCCCAGATAATTTCTGTTGGCTGAGAAATCCAAGCTAAATTTGCAGTGAGCAAAGCCCTCACATTAACAGAATGCAACTTTGCTAACTCTCTTAAGGGCATGGCCAATTTTTTTCTTTTTTAATCATATGAGGAGGAAGGCAGCACTGGCCCAGAGAATCTGAATCCCTGATTGCTAGATGCATGCCTATTTGATTTACAAAATTGAAGCCTTTCATAAAACCTCACACACACACACACACACACACACACACACACACATCACAAATCATGGTCAGGAGCCTAACTATAAATACTGATCTAACCCCTGAAAACAATGAACTTGCTGAAGACCTCAGGTCATCTGATTCGGGACAACTAATATATCATTGATAGTTAAGCCTTCTCTTCTGGAAGCCTCTCAGGGTAGACACAAGGGACACAGTGTGGGTCAGCCTGACAGTAGGGCATCATGAGGTGGGGTTAGAAGGAAGACACATCAGACCTTGTTCCCTCAGTGGAGTAATTGTCCTTCGGGGACAGACATCTGAGACTACTTCCGACAAACAATTCCGAAGCAAAACTGAACCCTGACTTCTATGAGGTCAGAAGGAATAACGAAATAAAGCAAACAAACCCACAGGAAAGCTCTTGGAAGCAAACCCGAAGCTTGGCCTTACTCGTAAAACTTTTTTATTTTTATCTCAAAATTTTTATCTCAAACTTTTTTATTTTTATCTCATTTTTATCCAGCTGCATTCAGCACACAGAACCTTTGACGCCTCTACCATTCAAAACTGCCCTCACCAAGTGAAGACTTAGCAACACCAGAGAAATGCAATAAATAAATAAATAAATAAAATGTACACTCTGAAGGACATTCCATAAAGTTTTTCAGCTTTTCAGCCTCAGCACTAGGACTGGACCAACCAAAGGTCCTCCAGGGTGATGAATGTGGGGGGGATAAAGGACAGCCAGAGGGATGCATTTTGATGTTTTTTTAATACACACACAGTGGCAAGACATTCTTGCTGAAGCCCTGAGACATGACACAGTTCAGAACATCTCCTCCTTGACACTTTTATTTAATAAAAACCCAACGGGGCAGTGTTTCGACACTAAGCCCCACTCACCCTCGTCTCTCACTGGTTTCCCAGCAAATGTTCCTTCCGTGGTCTCACGGAGGCTGCCCTGAAACAGACTTCCAAAGCAGATACCTCATTCCCCAAAACCTTCATCCTGTGGGTGATGGTCCTTCTTGGACTTCCTCCCTCCCAGACAGACCCGCTCTGTGGAGGTCAGTGGCCATATCCATGAAGCCCCCGCTGGGCTGCCCCAACGTCTCAAGGAACTCAGTGCCAGCACTGTGGGCCACACAGGGACAGCCATGGGGACCTCTGTCCAAACAGCAGGGTCCCAGTGTGTGGACCAGTCTCAGAGCCCCTCAGTGGTATCTCCCTGGTCTCATATATTCAACATTTCACGAGGCCGCTGAGCACGTCCATTGTCTTTAGTGCAGGATTATCATGTATCCCATCCCTTGTCTTGGCAGCAGTAGGGGAAAGGAGGTTTTGCCATTAATTAAAAAAATGAGAGCAAGGAAGGAAAAACACTAATGCCAACAATTAGAACTAAATTTGTGAAGCTTGAATAAGGTTGTTGTCCGGGAAAAAAAAAAAAAAAATCACCACAGCTCAGTTTACAGCTGAGGCAAGAACCAGGACAAACGCCACGTAACTCAGATGTGTCTGGTCATCCAGGCTGCTCAGGCACCACCTGCAGATGCCCAGAGGCATGTGTGCTGGGAAGCGGAATGTGAAGTGCCAACAGAGGCTTTCAGAGGTCTCACCGCTTCACACTCCTTCTTACTTAGGACAGCTTTTTCCTCGGGATGAAGCAATTCAACAGAGAAAAAGCCCACAACCCCACAAAGGCAAGGTTTTAAATGTACAAAGTAGGGACCATCCAGTGAGGGGGCAGCTGTTTCTCTTAGCGATGAAGCTGTTTTTCTAGAACCTTCTGCCGTAAGCGTTTCCTTTTCTCCCTGTACGTGTCTTCCTACAAGGTGGAGATCAGCAGGACCCCTGTGCTGCCATCCCTTCTCTTTCCACAGTGGCCCAAACTGGCAGAGCTGGGAGGAAGGGTCCATCAGGTATGACTGTTTTAAAAGCGTGTTCACTCATCTGCGCAGGCCAGCTCCAAGCCAGGGAAGTGGGGCTTGATGAGGCCACTCCCCCTCAGGGGTCAAGACCACTTCAGAGTTAGGGCCAGGGAAGCTCTCCTTGCCTATGTCAGGAGGACACCGGTAAGATGCACAGATAGTAAGCTGCAGACACATGGATTTCTCATATTTCAATCTTCATGAAAATCAGGGATGCAGTGGACATTGGTGGTCCTGGATTGTCTGGCATCCATCCTTCCCCCTGGCTAAAGCACACTGACTGCCCTCTGGAGAACTCCTTCCCGTGTTATTGCCCCCCGGTGAAAGCCCAAAGAGCCAGAGCCTCCTTACCCCCATACAGATGGGTTGAGAAGTTGCAGATCACGTGACCTAGGGCATGACCAGGAGCTGGTGACAAGCAGATGGAGGCCATTCCCCACTGGCCCCACCACTGACCTCAGCATGGCATCTACGGCTTCCCCTTCCAGGGCTGCCTGGGGTGCTGTGTTCCAACCAGATCTTGCACCTGCATGGGCAGCCCGCCTCCGGTAAATGCCCTTTATGCCTGTTCCTCACAATCAGGATCCTGGTCTGCTGAAATGGGCGCATGCAGACTGAGCAGGAAAAGTATTTTTTAACAGAGCCCCAAACTCCACTAGCTACCTGGGGGTTCTCCGCATGAATCATTTGAATTTCACTCTGAAATCTATTTTAAGCTGCTTTTTAAGACAGTAGTTAAAATGTTTACACCAGGAGCACCTGGGTGGCTCAGCAGGTTAAGGTACTGCCTTGGGCTCAGGTCATGATCCTGGAATGCCAGGATGCGGTCCTACATCGGGCTCCCTGCTCAGCAGAGTCTGGTTCTCCCTTTGACCTTCCCCATCTCATGCTGTCTCTCTCTCAAATAAATAAAGAAAATCTTTTTTTTTTTTTTTTTTTAAGTTAGTAAGAGCACATTACCTTTGGGGGAATAGTGGCTGGGAGGGGGCATAAGATAACCTTTGAGGGGGCTGATGACATTCCATACCTTAATCTGAGCAGTGGTTTTGAGGACACAGGCATATGACTGTACCACGGTGTGGATGTGCTTAATGTCACTCAACTACACACTTAAAAATGGCTAGGATTTTATATATAAATTTTATGTTATATATATTTACTACCACCTAAAAAATAGGTTAAAAGAGAATTCAAAATGTTGCTTTAGAACTATTTCAATAGGGGTACCTGGGTGCCTCAGTGGGTTAAAGCCTCTGCCTTCAGCTCAGGTCATGATCTTGGGGTCCCGGGATTGAGCCCCGCATCGGGCTCTCTGCGAGGGGAGAGCCTGAATCCCCCCCTCTCTGCCTGCCTCTCTGTCTACTTGTGATCTCTGTCAAATAATTAAAATCTTTTTTAAAAAAAATTTCAATAAATATAACTAAAAAAAAAAAAAAGCACAGGTATAAATTAAAAATCCACCAAGACTGGTACCCTTTGCTGTATGAACATAAGTTTATACCCGAATCAAACGAAGAAAGCAAACACAAAACACTATTATGTGCCAAATTACAAAACACCAGCAATCCCCAAGCTTCCCTGGTTTCTCAAGGTGCCACATTTTCCCATTTTCTGTAAAACCAAGGGCACAGCCCCTCCTGCTAGAGCCTGACCCTGAGATCTGAAGGCAGCTGTTCAAAATCTCTTAGCACTGGCAACCGCATACCTATGTGATTCAGATTATTTTTCCATTCTGTGGAATCAAAACAAATACAAAAATAAATTGGATGCTGGAATGACAAAATTACAGACTTGGAATACAGATACATGGTAGCCAGTGGTTAGGGAAAGGAAAGGGGGGAGGGAGAAAAAGGAGATTTACAGGAGCGGCCCGAGTGAGCTGTTTGGAGGTGATGGGCCAGTTCTGCTCCCGACTGTGTTGGTGGCTGGATGAATTTACATACATAATAAAATGGCATAGAACTATATGTAAAAACACACCCCCAAACGGGATTCATGCAAAAACCCCTGAAACCTGAGTAGAATCTGTAGCCAAGCTCACTGTACTGTGCCAATCAATTTCCTGGTTTGGAAATAAACTACGGTTACATAAGTTGCAACCGTGGGAGAAAAGCAGGGTGATAGGTACAAAAGACTTAGCTCTGAATTTCTTTGGCAACTTTCAACGATTCTGTAATTATTACAAAATAAAAGGTTAAAAAAATTACAGAAACAAATTGGATGAGACTGCTGTAAGTCTGCCATAACCCCAGCTTTCAAATTTTTCTCTTCATGGAATCACTGTTGTTCTTACAAACTGACTTGATAATAAGTACAAATAAATTATGGCATGTTAAAACAAAAGCACTATGTAAGTTTTGTTTTGTTTTTTTCCCCAGAGGAAGGGATTCATTTCCTTTGTAGAAGCTGAACATCACTGACGTATTGGAAAAGAGGATGCAATAAAGAAGTACGAGAGGGGCGCCTGGGTGGCTCAGTGGGTTAAGCCGCTGCCTTCAGCTCAGGTCATGATCCCAGGGTCCTGGGATCGAGCCCCACATCGGGCTCTCTGCTCTGCAGGGAGCTTGCTTTCTCCTCTCTCTCTCTGCCTGCCTCTCTGCCTACTTTGATCTCTGTCTGTCAAATAAATAAATAAAATTTATTAAAAAAAAAAGAAGAAGAAGTATGAGACAGGGCTGGTTCAACCTTGTGCTAAGTGGCTGTCACAGAAAGAATGATTACAGCTGGTCCATGCAATTAAAAGATTTTATGGAGGAAACAGAGACACACACACACACACACACACACACCTGGGAGGTCATGCAAGGACACCAGCAGTGTGCAAAGTGTCAAATGAGTAGTGTTATGGACTGAATGGTGCCCTCCTCTCCCTGAAATTCATATGTTGCGGCGCTAACCTCCGATGTAAATGTATTTGGAGACAGGGCACTTAAAACTGTGCTAGGACTCCCTAGGAAGCACAGGTTTTTAAACATTTGAATCCCACGATAGTATGTATCTATCAATCCTATGCTGTTTACCAACAATTCTAAGCATGTCACATTCAGCACATTCAGCACATTCTTGCTCTCGGTGGCTCTCATGGAAAATAAAGGTGTGTGCCCCAGCAGTCAAAATTGGAAACTGTCTTGATGTTTCCTTTGTGAAGCAAGCACCCTCTTCCTATGGCTCAAAAACTGGATCCAAGTGGAAACCTATGAGCTGTCAAGAACAAGCCACATACCAAGAAGGATAGAAGAGAAGGGAAGATGGCAAACGGAAAAGCTGGGGGAGGGAGTGAAGGTAGAAGAGGGAGGGAAGGGGGAGAAGGAAAACGTTTCTTGCCGTGATGTGTGTTGGTTTTAGGACCTTGTAACCAGAAAGCAATAGCCTGGTGTCCAGCCTGGTGGAGGAGGCTAGCCTCACACCCACACAGTCCCACTTTACTGCTTAGGCCTTTGCCACATGCCACATGCATGAGAGACAACCGGGAAGCTCATGACAACAGTGTAAAGTCATGGGGTCCCTGCCTATAAGAGAGACCAAGAGGCTCAGAGCCAAGCGTGCCCCCAACCACGGTCCCCTTGAGGCAACCTGGAGGTACCTCCCGTAGCTTCACTTTTCCTGTCTTCCTTATTCAGCATCTGTCTTGATGCCTTCTGCCCTGAGCAACCTCCACACTTCTCAGGAACAAAAGAGGAAGTCAAATGAAGTCACAGAACCAATTTACAAGAAAAGAGGCAACAGGAAAGGCAGGGTCTGTCTGAGGAGAGCTCCTCCAGGCTGGAAATGTTACCAGGTTTCCAGATTATCATGGGGTTCAGCAGCCCCCTAAGTGATTATTCTGCTTCTAAACTTACCAACGGTGTCACACGGTTCGTCTTTGTGTACGCAGAAATCTGTCCTAAAGAAAACAAAAACACACAAAACACAAAGACAGACATGGTCAGGTGTATGCAGTAGCCCCCAAGGATGGGAGAAGAAATCACTGTCCGCTAAGCTTGACTGGTCGTCCTGCCCATAGCAATGCTAGCCATTGGCCAAGAGTAACCCATGCATGATGTTCCCAACTGGTAGGCCCAGTTACCCCACCAAAAGTACTCTACCTAACACCTGGTTGCTGGGAGGTCTCCCTCCAACAACTGTGGAAGTTCTGGAAAAAGAGGTTTGCAAGTCGTGTGTCAGAGACAATCCTTCTTCAGGATCATCAAACTATGGTGACTTCCCCAAGCGACTCTACTTAGGTGGCGACTGGCTTTAGATGCTGAAGTGGTTATGTAGCACTTCCATGAAAAGACAACGGAAAGCGATTTCTTCAAGTTATATCCTTTAAAGCTTCCCAGGATCCCCTGGGGCGTGTGGCTATGTGGGAAGAGCAAATTTGCTCAAAAGCTCATCCAGCCCCAGGGGTTCACTATGGCCTCTAGCTACTCATGTTTGGAACAATGGGTCTGGGTCCTTCTTTACCAAAACCAGAGCATTCCCACAGTTAGGGGCTGACCTGATCACTGGTTGCCTGGGACCCAGCAAGGAGAGCAGTCGCCTGGTCTCCCCACCTCCCGACCCCAGGGCCCCATGTTCGCCTTCTCAAGGGGGTAGGGGGATGCTGACAAAAAAATGCCCACTCCCTTAAACTCCTTCAGGTTTAAAAGGTGTGTTCTGAAGCCACTCTCTCTCATTTTAAAGTTCTTCTGGGAAGGAAGATGGGGCCAGCCAGACAAGGTGGGCACTAAGCCAAGTTGTGAAAGAAAGTGGCAGGTCCAGTTGGGCCACCTTTCCCCTTTCAGACACCCTGGCATCAGTGTCCTCAATTCCTTTGTCAAAAGCTCTTCTCAGGGAAAGATCTGACCTGCCATTCACAGTGGGCCCAATGACAGAGAAGGCAGTGTGTCAGTGTCCTAACCTAAGTCTGTAAGGTCACCTTCCCTCTGCCTCTGCATCAGTCCCTCTGAGACACAGCATGTTCTGTGTATTTACCCCCAAACAGTGACCCAGTGACCTCCTGTGGAAATGGAGCAGAGCCTGTGTTCCCAACTCTGGCTTTGCCTTGGGCTCACCTGAGGTGAGGTCTGTCAAAGGTTCCACCTCCGACTCAGACCCACAGATTCTCCTTGGGGTCCTGCTCTACAGAACCAGATATACTGGGCAGCCTATGAGCGCAGAGGAGAGGAGGGGTCAGCTTTGAACCCGTGGCCCCGAAACTGGTCAGAGAAACACCGAGGAGAAGCTGGGGCCAATACTGTCAGCAGCTCACACAGCTTCTGCTCACTGCAAGTTTCTAATTTTTTTCCTGACAAACCTCTATGTTTGACAATCAATTTGAAAATCATTTTAACAAAGGGAAAAAGGAAACCTTCAAGAATCCCACATTTTGCAGGAAAAAAAAAAAAAAAAGAACGCTACATTTGTCACAATCCCACTCTAAAACCACAGGAACTTGCACAGGAAGGGAGGTGGGATAACCACAGGAGCCATAAAAGGAAGCCTTGATATTTTTCTGTCAAAGTTGACCTTTTAGTATTTCTGTATCCTTTGGGTAAATACCCAGGAGTGAGAATACAAAAACACTAATCCAAAGGGATACATGCACCCCTATCTTTAAAGCAGCACTGTTTACAATAGCCAACATATGGCGCAGCCCAAGTGTCTATTGATAGACAAAGGGATAAAGATGTGCTGTGTATATATACAACACAGTATCACTTAGCCATCAAAAAGAATGAAATCTTGTTATTTGCAATGATGTGGATGGAGCTAGAGAGGATAATGCTAAGTAAAGTAAGCCAGTCAGGGAAAGACAGATACTACAGGATCCCACTTATTCATGGAATTTAAGAAACAAACAAAAAAATGAGCAAAGGGAAAAAGACAAACCAAGAAACAGACTCTTGACTAGAGAGAACTGATGGTTATCAAAGGGGAGGTAGGTGGGGGATGGGTGAAACAGGTTGACGGGGACAAAGGAGGGCACTTGTGATGAGCACCGGGTGATATACGGAAGTGACGAATCGCTATATTGACACCTGAGACTAATATGACACTGTATGAGAACAAACTGGTATTAAACACTCAAAACAAAAGATGACCTTCTAAAAGGCTAATTAGCAGGCAGTAGAAGGTGGCAAGGAACCAGCGGTGGCAGAGAGAAAAACCAAACAAATGAAATTAAGGACATAAATATGCTCACTGCTCTGCTATCTATCTGACCCCAACTCAACACTGTTGATGGGACACCCCTCCCGTTTGAAGGTATTGAATGTCACATGCACACAAGGACCAAGGTGGTCCAACACCTTGTCCAGGGTTTCCCAGAGTGAGCATAACTAAAAGCCTGGGCAAAAGGAGAAAGCGCACGTAACCATCAGTCCCACGGTGAAGAACTAAAGAGAACTGAGTAGAAGAGGCCGCCATCTTGGAGAGAGCACCATCTTGGAGAACGCCAGCCCTGCTTGCTGACAGGAGCAGTGCGTGCTCCCTCATCCCGTGGCTTCCCTAAAGGGAAGTGGGTGGTCTCAAATGATAGACCCTGCAACACCACCCATTGCTTCTCCTGAGGGAGTGGGAGGAAGTGCTGTCTACTCACAGAGGGGAAAGCCAAGCTCAATCACAAGCCTGGCTTGAAAGGGTCAGCCAAGATTTGAATCTTCTTTCTCCTTCCTGTTCAAGGTCCTTTCTCAGAAAAGAAAACACAAGCCCGCTCGCTGCCCACAGGGGCAACTTCATCTCCACGTGATCTTGCACCTATTGCAAACTCATGCCTAACCCACATGCCGGGGCTGAAGGGTTCAAGTGGAGTTCCATCAGAGCTCTCCCGTCCTAGTCCTCTTACTTTGCACTGCTTGCTCCTCAAGAGAGGGCAGGCCATGAGGACCTCCGCAACCTGGAACGTTGCATGTGTGCGTCAGCTGTGTGCACTTAAGCTTCCCATCCCCCGACCTGGTTTACTGCTCTTCTACTGCCATCTTGAAAGGCTTTTTAAGATCCCTCATTTTCATTCTGCACAAGGCCCCACGATTTTAGGTAGCTAATCTTGTACATAACCTATTGCCTGGCATACCGTTGCGGCTTAATAAGTAACGGCTCCTTTATGACCGACTGACATACATTTCCAGAACACTTTCAACTTGCCGTGCAAGCTTACAGGTGGCCTCATCTCCGCAATGTTGGGGAACCTGAGAAAATGCAAGGCAATGGTCCAGATACTCCCTGAGCGCTCACCATGAGCTAGGCCCACAGGAGACCCCCTCAGTCAGAGCCTGGGGAGCAGGATGGGAGTGACACGAAGGGGAGGGTGGAGGGACAGCTGCAGGTGGACCCATGGCGGAGCTCCGAGCTGGCCCTGCGCGTTTGCTCCCGGTGTCTCCCACGGGCACAGACCTCGGTTGGGGGTGAAGCGGGGGGATGATTCCCTCTCTCATGGCTTCCTAAGGGAGATGCAGGGCCAAAGGTAAAGCAGTGTCAGGTGCTGAAGCCCCGCTTGGATCCCAGTCCTCTGTGTGGGTCCTCTGTGGTCCCCAGCCTCCGTCCACTCAGAGGGGTTTTCTAGCCCCAGACATGGCTGGGGCTGCTGGAAAGTCCACTTCCGTGGCTTCTGGCTTGGCAGCTTCCGCCGAACATGATGTCATGCTCACATCTCTGCGGCTGGCCGTCTGCAGGGCTGGTGGGCGTCTGGGACAATGCGCTCTTGGGACAAGCCACAGCCCATAAGGAGCCAGAGGAGGTCGGGAAGAAAGCCTTGCATTGACCAGCCTCAGTGCCAGGACTAGGGAACACCGGCCCGTAAACCCCATTGGGTCCCTGCAGCCCGTGATTAGACTCTCAGCTCAGATTACTCCGGGAGGAAAGAGCTGCCTCCCGGGGGCAGCAGCTATCTTGCACCCAATTTCCACGTGAAAACATCAGCCCATTATTATCCCAACCTAGTGAACTGTAGCTCTCAGCCTCTAATTATTAAACAGTGCCTCTTGGCCAACTCGGCTCCCAGCCCCGACTCCCCACTGCCTTCCCTGTTCTTCTGGGAGGTCTTCAATTTCACAGCTGGGAGGACCCAGAGAGCAAGCTGGGCACCGGCCGATCCGGCCCAGTGGCTCCACAGAAGCAGGTGAGAGGAAGGATGAGCCCTCAGGTAGTTGATAAGAGTTCCGTGGGAAACCAAGGAGGAAAACCCCAGCTAACAGAGATGCAGGAAGGCTTTGCAATTGGCTCTGCCTGTAGCAGAAGGAACCCTGCTCTTCAGGGTTCACCAGACATGGCCCCTCCCTAGAACCTGCCCCCATGCACTCGGGACCATCCCCTAAGGGCTTAATTAGAAAAATTCTCAAACTGTCTTAAAGTGATTAAAACACACAGAACACAGAATTTGCTATCTTAAACCTTTAGGCATTAAACCCTTTTAGGCATACGGCTCCATGAGGTTCAATGCATTTATAATGTTGGGCACCAATCTCCAGAAGTCTTTTCATCTTACAAAACTGAAACTACATCCATCCAACTTCCTATTCCTTCCTCTTTCCAGCATTCCACCCTGTCTCTAGGAATTTAACTGCTCTAAGGTTGTCAAAGAAGTGGAATCATACCCTCTGTGGCGTTTTGTGTATCTCACTCAGCATCACGTGCTCCAGGGTCATCCATGCTGCAGCTTGTGACGAGATGCCCTTCCTTTGTAAGGCTGAATTGTATGTCATATGCATAGCCCACATGTTATTTACCCATTCACCAACAAAGGACACATGGTTGCTTCCACATTTCAGTTATTATGAGTCATGCTGCTGTGAACACAGGAACACACATATCTCTTTGAAACCCTCCTTTCAGGGCTGCTTGAGTAGCTCAGTGGTTTAAAGTGTCTACCTTCGGCTCGGGTCATGATCTCAGGGTCCTGGGATCGAGCCCTGCATCAGGCTCTGTGCTCAGCAGGGAGCCTGCTTCCTCCTCTCTCTCTTCCTGCCTCTCTGCCTACTTGTGATCTCTGTCTGTCAAATAAATAAAAAGAATTAAAAAAATAAAAAAGAAGAAACCCTCCTTTCAATACTTTTGGGTCTATACTCAGAAGTAGGATTGCTGGACCAAAGGGTAATTCTACACTTAGTATTTCGAGGATGCATTTACTATTTCCCACCAACAGTGTGCAAGAGTTCCCCTTTCTCTACATCCTGACAATGGTTGTTATTTTCTGTCTTGTTTTCGGTAAGAGCCAAAACCTAATGTAACCTAATGGGTGTGAGATATTAAAAAAAAAATAAAAAATCTGATTTTTTTATGCAAAATATTTCCACTACAATAAATAAGTTTGTTGGAGACGGGAAGCAGAGAAGAGAGCCAGAAAACCTAACTGGCAGCCTTGTCAGGCCAAGGGTAAATTCATGTCTACCAACGATGGTATTTTGCAAAAAGGCTAAGACGGAGGCTTTGTCAACACTGATTTCAGTAACACTTAATTACTGCCTCTGAAAAAAAAGGGGCTACTCGTTTCCAAACGGAGACCACTTGCCAGTGCATCCTTGACCCAGACAAGGAATGAAACTGCAAGAAAGAGATGACGTCGGGAAAGATCTCACAAACACCAGAATTTGTATGTTTTATCTAGTTTTGGGACAAACCACTTTCAAAGTAGTGACCTTGGAAGTTCAGTGGTACGTTCCAAAGATCATGTTATTAGAGCTCTTCTCTAGGAGTTTACTTAATGAGCATTTGGAAAATCAGTTGCGTGAATTTACAGCTGTATGCAGATATGGTTCCCAAGGACCCTACCCTGCTCCCCAAATCAAATCTACTCTCAAAGGGTGCTACGTATCACCCCAACGCTGCAATTCTTAGGGTGCTTTACAGAAAACCCCACTATTTCTAAGTGCTTGGAGCCATGGGAACCTCTGGCCAGTACGCACGAGGCCAGGGGGCGGGGGTGACCACTAGGGTTGGTTGGTGCCTGGATGTTCCCAGCACTCCTGGGGTGAGCAAACCCAGATCCAAAGCAAGAACCAGTTCTTGCTCATGGTTTGTCCTTGGTGCCTGGTAGAGCACCAGCCGGATGGCAAGACTTCAGAATTACTGAATAGATGTCTTCTCACATGTCCTATTATACATTTAATCAGAGCCTGTAACAGCAGCAAATGCACTCCTAAGGGACCAGCATGCTACAGAGCACATTTTTAACCCTTTGGGGTTGGCAATTACTGCATCATCCACCCACAGCGGGGACAAGGTATATGCTCGGGGTCTGGTGGCAATATGCACATCCTGGGGTTTTTTAAGAGGAGAAGGTTAGGCAGTTGCCTTGCCTGGTGCCTGGAGATAAGGTGTCAGAAGTTTCCCAGACAGCTTTGGGATGTCACTGGGGCTTACAGGAAGTAGCTCAAGAGATACACCAGGGAGCTTTTCTGGCTCCTCTTCAAGGGGCAGGCTGTCTCGGGCTACCAGAATGATAAAGTTCTCCTTGCCACAACTTAACCTCTGAACTCAGAAGAAAGGAAAGAGAAAAAAAAAAGACAACCTATAATTTGAGAAGTAGTTTCCCTAAATTAATTTTAAAAATTCCCTAAAATTCAAAACAGACAGATTCATAGCAAGTCTAATAACATTTTCACATTTTAATCCAACAGATTAAAATTATCAAGAAACACTTCCTGCCTGTTTCGTAAAGGGGGAGTTTTGGTGTGAACACAACACATTCTACTTATATCATGGAAGTCAGGCAACCCAAGCAAATCAGTTTTTCTCGGAGAGGTTTGAGACGTGAGAAGAAAATGAAAGAGCCACATCAATATCTGTTGTGGGTTAAAGTGTGTCCCCAAAAACAGATATGTTCAAGTGTTAACCCCCTAGTACCTGTACCTGTGAATGCGATCTTATTTGGAAAGAGGGTCGGTGGATATAAGCAAATCAAGATGGAATCCCACTGGGCTACAGCTGGGCCCTAATCCAAGGACCGATGTCCTTATGAGAAGAGGGAAATTGGGACAGAGGGAGGAGGCTAAACGACCACGTGACAGTGCAGGAGAGGTCAGAGCCATGCGCCTACAAGACAAGGGATGCCAAAGATTGCAGGCCACCACTGGAAGTTAGGAGGAAGGATGCAAGGATCCTCTCCTGGACCCTGCAGAGAGAGCACGGCCCTGCCCACCCCTTGACCCTGGGCTTCTGGCCTCCCAAACAGGGTAAGAATACATTTCTGTTGTTTTAAGTCCCCCAGGCTGTGCTCATTTGTTACTGCATCCCCCTGGCAAACTAAGAGGACGTGGCCGCTGCCTGCATGGGAAGACTGTCTTTGGTTTCTGCTGTCCGCTGCCAGGCCCCTGGTGTCGCTCTCAGACTGGAAAAGTCCAGCTCTGTAGTTAGAAAGATGCTCAGCTTCTTACTTGCAACAGGATATCCGTGGGAATTCCCCAGGCCTCTCTGCCAACTGCTATTGCCCCAGGAGTGCCCCGGGGTTGGGACCATGCACAGCACACAGGTACCTACATGTACTCCTTCCTACAGGAAACTTGGGGTATCCACTCCCCCTCCGCAACTGACAGCACCCACAAGTCAGTCAAGAGGCAACCTCAAACACAGGTTAGCTCTTTCCTGGTGAGCATTACATCTGGTGCTTAGGAGAGGTAGCAGATGCATTTTCTTGGAAGCTTTAAGACTTTTGGGTAACCAGGATTTTGGTACTTTTCTTTTAATAGTAACAACAGCAACAATTATGGCTAAAGCTGACTTCGTCCTTACTTTGGGCCAGGCACCATGAGAAGCACTTCTTGTGCTCACGGGATCCTTGTAACTCAGGGTTAGATACTATAATTTACCCCCCTTTTACTGATGGGGAATTCAAGGCTCGGTGATCTGGCCCACGGTCTGATTTCCAAGCCTGGATTCCGAGCAAACCGCCCCCTTTTCCACTCCAAAGAGGGACATGCCTTTCCCCAGTTGGGTGCACTGCTACAGACCAAATCCAGCCTCACCTGGTAACAAATACAGCCGCGTCTACGGGGGGCGTATCATCCTTCCCTCCTGGAACCTGATTATTGCCAAGGTACCGGGCTCCTCCATATTCCTCGTTCTGCCAGTGACAGAAGCTCTCCAGGGACCGCTCACCATGGTGCCCAATGGACAATTTGGCCTGAAAGAAATAGGGGTGGGTGGGGGGCAGTTAAAAAAGCAAACACCCAGGGAAGCCAGAGTTTACATTCAGAATATAGTGTGGAGACAACTGCTTGCTGGGACATCATCCCATGAAGTCCTTCTCCCAAATGCAATCGTAATGCTGGTAGGAAGGTACACAGACCAGAGAGAGGCCAGGGCCTTCTTTGCAAGTTCATATGAAGACTATGTTATTAAAAAGTATATATTTTTTTCTTTTCTTCTTCTTCTTTTTTTTTTTTTTTTTTTTTTGGCAAACTGAACTATGTACCCAACCAAGCATCACTGGTCTCTTGTTTTCAAGTTCATTGCCTAACTCCGCAAGTGACATTATCATGTGGGAATGTACTTGACTCAAAGACCAGAAAACAATGCTACAGAGAATCCAAATTTGGCCCGAGGCTGGGATGTAGCTCCAGAAGGTAGTGATTGGTTTCCAAAGACCTCATCATCTAGAGTTGCACATGTGAGATGCGCCGGGAGTGTTGGAGGGATGCATACAGGCCCAGTGCTTAGGGTTCCCTAGAAATTCCAAGCACATCACGTGCACACCAAGCTTCTAGTAACAGTACCTGCCCTCCTCCCACTGGACATCCCCAGTCCCCAGGCCAGGGCACACTGCTGCCATCTGCAAAGCCTGGCAGGGCAGATAAGACTGACAACCACCTGCACTCCTCCTTAGCACTCCACAGCAACTAGGAAACTTGCAGACCAGTTAAGCCATCTGTGTGCTCTGACGGGAGTCCGTGGGGACTTACAGGCCGTTGTCGTAGCAGGACGAGCTTGGTAACCTGAATGTTCACCTTACTTCCAAGGCTCTGGTGTTGAAACATATTGTACACCTGTCAAGAGAAAAAAAAAAAGAATTAATGATGAGAAAAATTAATTTAAAAATAAAAAATTTGTAAAAATACAGTGGTATCCTGGATGGAATCCCGGAACAGACAAAAGATATTAGGTAAAAACTAAGGACATGTGCATTAACTATTGACTCTAGTCAATAATAATGAATCAGAATGCCAAAAAATAATCCAATGGGCAGAGGACCTGAACAGACATTTTTTTCAAAGAAGACCTACAGATGGCCATCTGACACATGAAAAGATACTCAGTCCCTAGGGAAATACCTACCCAAACCACAAGGAACTATGACCTTACACCTGTCGGAACGACTAGCATCAAAAAGTCAAGAAATAACGAAGGTTGGCAAGGATGTAGAGGAAAAGGAACCCTCGTGCACTGTTGGTGGGAATGTAAACTGGTGTAGCTACTGTGGAAAACAGTATGGAGGTTCCTCCCAAAATTAAAAATAGGACTACCCTATGATCCTGTAATTCCAGGAAAGGGTATTTACCTAGAGGAAATGAAAACACTATTTTGAAAAGACGTATGCACCCCCACATTTACGGCAGGATTATTTACAACAGCCAAGTGTCCATCAACAGACAAATGGATAAAGAGGTAGGATACATCTATACAATGGAGTATTACTCAGCATAAAAAAGAATGAGATCTTGGGACACCTGGGTGGCTCAGGTGGTTAAGCTGCTGCCTTCGGCTTGGGTCGTGATCCCAACGTCCTGGGATCAAGTCCCACACTGGGCTCCCCACTCAGTGGGGAGCTTGCTCTCTCTGCCTCTGCCTTCCTCTCTGCCTGCTTGTGCCCTCTCTCTCGCTCTTTCTCTGACAAATAAATAAATAAATAAATAAAATCTTAAAAAAAAAAAAAAAAGAATGAGATCTTGCCATTTGTGACAATATGTATGGACCTGGAGAGTATTATACTAAGTGAAGTAAGTCAGAGAAAGACAAATACCACACGATTTCACTTATATGTGAAACAACAACAACAACAAAAAAAACGAAAAGAACAAACAAAAATGGGCTCTTAAATACAGAAAACTGATGGTTAACAAACTCAGTGGAGGTGAGTGGGGGCACGGGGGAAATAAAAAAAGGGACTAACCTTAAAGAGATATAAACTTTCAAGTTATGAAATAAAGAAGTCACATCGGGGCGCCTGGGTGGCTTAGTTGTTAAGGGTCCACCTTCGGCTCAGGTCATGATCCCAGGGTCCTGGGACCGAGCCCCGCATCGGGCTCCCTGATCAGTAGGAAGCCTGCCTCTCCCTCTCTCACTCCCCCAGCTTGTGTTCCCTCTCTCGCTGTCTCTGTCAAAGAAATAAAATCTTAAATAAATAAATGATAAAGAAGTCACAGAAATGTAAAGTATAGCATAGGAAATACAGTCAGTAAGATTGTAGTAACATTGTTTGGGGACAGACGGTGACTGCACTTATCATGGTGGGCACTGAATAATGTACAGATTTACTGACTCTATATATTGTACACTTGAAATATAACACTGTATGTTGATTATGCTTCCATAAAAATAATAAAAATGATACATCATTACTGGTCCATTAGTTTATACCATACTATAGTAAGACGATAATAAGAGGAGATTTGTGTATGGGAACTCTGTACTATTTGCTCAATTTTTCCATAAAACACAAATGAATAAAATAATTTTTTTATAAATAAGATAAAAATTACGCTCATTAAAAACTATTATTAATTTAAAAATTATAAAATATTAAAATATTTAAAAACTTGCATTTTTCCAGTACAGAAAAATCTGAAGAAAGAATAATTATATGAAATTTAATTTTCAGTGTTCATAAAGAATAATAACAAAAAATGTATATATGGGAAATATGACCCAGATTTATTTAAAAGGCCTTCTGGGGATGCCTGGAGGGCTCAATTGGTTGAGCATCTGACTCTTGATTTCAGCTCCAGTTACGATCTTGGGGGGTCACGGGATTGGGCCCCATATCGGGCTCTACACTCAGTGGGGAGTCTACCTGAGGATTCTCCCTGTCTCTCCACCCCTCCCCCACCATGCTCACTCTCTAAAATAAATAAATACTTAAAAAAAAGATCTTCTGAGATCTAAAACCCCCGATAAATATGAATTCCCAAAAGAAAGATGCCCATGATAGGAAACTCTGGAATCACACCCATATGTGTGCACAAACACACAAAGCTAAGCTGGAAATCAGTTGTTAAAAAAAAAAAAAAAAGGCATAGAACAGTAGATTTCAAAAGAAAGAATGGGTATTAGATAATCCTGGTAGAAAACTTAAAACTCCCATTATGGGCTTTTATGGGGACGCTGAAGGGGACCTTTAAGAAGGGGAAGCAGGAGGTCAATGCCTTTGGTCATCCGTCATGTGCCAGCCTGTGTCATCTCTAACCCTCATCAAAACCTGTCAAATTCAGTATCTCCACCACCTTCAGCTAATCAAGAGAAAGACACCTGCTCAAGACCCACAGCCAGTCAACAATGACCCCAACTCATATCCAGGCTTGTTGGGACAATAAGGCCATATTCTTCCTTTATTCCCCAGAGTCTTCATTCTAACCACAGTGTGTCACAGAGACAGGATTATAGTAACAAGAGAGGATTTGTCCCTCTCAGTTTTGTGCCTCTTGCTTTTAGAACTTCATTATAAGGACCTCAATATATATAAAAAAAGAAAAAAAATCAAAGGAAAGCATTTCAAGGGGAAGAGAAAGAGGAAATCTCAAACAAGGCAGAGAAATCAAAGTTGACATGGATGAGAAAAGCCCATTGAATGTGAGACTCCCTGGCCCCTCTCCTGTAAATATGGACAAAGCAGGATGTGGAGGACATAATGGGATAATGGGATAAATATATATTATCCCACATATATTATATATATATATTCCATATATATATTATCCTATATATATTATCTCATAAAATATATTTTTATATATATACAAAACATATAAGTATATATTATATAAATATAATGGGATAAATCACATAGGTGGTAGAAGAAGATATGGAAAGAACAGGGATGGGAGTCTTTTGAATACCTGGGGAAAGACTTCTGCTTTAGTGTGTGCTGGCTTTCCTTTGTTTTTTTCTAGTTTGAGAGATGACTGATATACAACATTGTATTATTTTTAGGTGTACATGATTTGACAGACACACACATACACACACACACACACACACACAGAGCAAATGATTGTCCCAAGTAATTCAGCAAACACCCATCACCTCACATAGTCACAATCTGTTTTCTTGTGGTAAGAACTTTTAAGATCTATCCTCTTAGGAACTTGCAAACATGTGATTCAGTATTATTAACCACAGTCACTTTGCTGTACATTATATCCCCAAGACTTATAATAACTGGAAGCGTGCACCTTTTGACCCCCTTCACCCATTGCCCACCCCCATCTCTGGCAACCAGCAAACTCTTCTCTGTACCTAGGAGTTCAGCCTTTTTAGATTCCACATATAAGTGAGAGCACACAGTATTTCTTTTCCTCTGAGTTATTTCACTTGGTGTTGAAACGTCTACTTTTTTTTTTTTTTTTCCCCTGATAGACACCATCTAGAAGGGAGACTTTTCCAGCCGGGGCATTAGAACTTTCTGCTGTGTTCTTCAGTACATCAGCAGCAACATAAAGCAACAATCAGAACGGACAGTGGAGGCACAGTTAATTCAGGCCATGTGAAGCTGGACATACTGTGTGATACACACTCGTCAGAAGCCACGCACACACTGTCTTTGAGCATCTGTGAGAAAGGAATTAGCTGTGTCATTGCTTGGATCTTACTCTTTGAGAACTATTATTAAAGCAAAAGAAAATCTTTGTGTAACTTAGTATTCTTTCCCACAAGGAAAAACAGAACGCATTTAGTTGTTCTGTTCTTACTCCTTCCCCCAAATTTATTCCCCAAGAACAAAAATAGCAGTCATTGTTTCTTTTTCTTTTCTTTTTCTTCCTTTCTTTTTTTCCTTTTTTTTACACTGGACCATCTGTAGGCCAATTCTGAAGTCATGTCGTAATTACCTATCCCCAAACCTGGGTGAAGAGGAGGAAAACACATAACTTTTTCCTTGTTTTGATATTTTGAGAACCACCCAATGGCTGTGACTCAAATTCTTCCAGAAATATTCAGCAGTAGGATTGGGCCCAAAATGGAAAACCTCAATTCAAAACATGAAAAATAGGAAGAATGAAAACCTGCAGTTCTGAGGGAGAAAATTCAAGTCACACAGGATTTCGAGGTGCTATCTTATCATTTCCTAGAACATCAACACCAGCCACAGACGTTAGAGGACATATTATTTAAGGAAGGTTTAAAGGAATAACATAGCAAAGCAATCTTCAATGGAATTGGGACATGTCACAGAAAAGCTGCATGAAGACTGAAATTTCAGGAACGAGAATCTATAGGGACAACCTCCCTTGGCAGAACCTTCCATTTTCTTCCTCACTGACCTGATGACAGCCGTTGCCTTCTATACGACCCTACCCCAAAGGCCCAGTCGCTTCCCTTGTGACCAATGCTCAAAAAGGAGGGGTGCTGGAAGGAAGACAAAGTTTCCTGCTTCAAAAGGTAAGAGGAAGGGCTGGGAAATGGGACAGTTTAATGGGTACGGAGTTTCAGCTTTGCAAGATGACAAAGTTCTAGAGATGTGTTGCACAACACCGTGAACACACTTTCTACTGAACTGTGTGCCTACAAATGGCTAAGATGGTAAATTGAATGTGTACATCACCACAGTTAGAGTTTACCGAATTAAATTTTTGAAAGATACTTCATGCTCTAGCAACATTCTCTACCAAGCCCGAAGGCAGGTACTGCCCCTTGATGTGCACCAGGGTGTTCATGTCCTGAAAAGCCTACCTGGGAGCCTGACTATGGCCAGAGCACCTCATCACCTGCTGTGAGCTGTCCCATGTTCCCACAGAGCTCGGCAGGGCACAGGGCAGATGCACAGGATCTCCTAGGGGGGCCCAGGGCCAAGCCAGGCAAGCCAGACACAAATCTGACGACAGCCACAAACACAAAGCAAGCAGGCCCCAAAGACATGTAACGAAATCTCCTCGTCTTTTTTTCCCATGGAAATTTACGCTCAGAGGCAGTCCCGGAGGCGGCGGCCATATGATGTTGAAGGAGACACCTGGTTGGGCAAGAAAGAGCACGGCCAATCGTCTGGAAATTCTGTCTCCGGCGTCCAGCTCTGGCTGCGTCCTGGCAAGTGCTCAGACCCCGGGCTGCATGTGTCACGTTTCCTTGGCAGCCGGGGGTGCCGAGCCAGGGGGGACCCACTGCCAGCAGCACAATGCAGCTCTCCTGGCTGGGCGACTTGGGGACATGGGCAGGGAGGGGCAGACAGGGTGACAGGGACACGTGGGGAAGAGCTATGCCAAGTGTCCACACAGGGTTCCCCAAGAGCACCACCTACCTGTGCCACTAAGGGCCTCCCCACATCACAGGTGGTTTCCATTCAGACCCCCGTACAGGAAAGGACTCTCTCCAGCACAGTGCCGCCCAGGGGGGTGGTCCCTGAAGCAGCAGCAGCAAATCGCCCCGGCATTTGCTGGAAATCCATTCTGGAGGCCACCCCAGAACCAAAGAGCCCTGGGGGTGGGCCTGGCCACCTGCATTTTACAATCCTTCCCCCACCCCCCACCCCACCCCACCCCCCCGCTGGCAGCTTCCCCGGGATGGCTGCTGGCTGTGGGAACCAGCGTGTGCTCAAACACCATGACAGTTTCTCTGGGCACAACGGAGAGGCTTGTTGTCTGTTTCACATGGTAATTGAGTAAAATTGATGTCATCTTTCCTCCAAACAGAACTTCCTGGAACATCTCACGTTTTCATTTCACTCCACGGTCCTTAAGGAAGCTAAAAACAAGCAAAGCTCCAGCAAGTGGCCCCGTTTTCCAATCTGGCTGCCCAAACCCCAGGTTTTTAGTGTCAAAGCCACCTGCTTCTGTCTGCAATTTGTTCTTCAAAATATTCCCGCTCCTGTGTGACTACCACCCCCCACCCCAACCACAGGAAAACCCAGAGATATACCTAGAAAGGCACGACAGCACATTGGGAGCAGGGACAAAGCCAAGTCCAGGGGACCATGCTGTGCCCTGCTGCCGGCAAAGACCCAGGCTGGCAGTGGCTTCACCCCCGTGGGTACCAGTGCCGGTGAGTGGTTTGCTGGGGACCCAGAGCCTGGAACAGGACTCCAGTTCCATGGAGAAGAGTCAGGCAGCGGGGTTTTGTTAAAACAGAAATCAGTGCACGCCACTCTGGTGCTTCGACCCTGCAGAAGCTTCCGGCCACACATGGAGTTAATGCCCCCCGCCTGCCCTGGCGTACCAGACCGTGAGGTCAGCTGGTTGGCACAGCCCTCACCCACCAGAGACTGCCTCTTTCCGGGCCCCCCAGATGCCAGACAGAGCATGGCTGGCTGGCTCCTTAGTGCCTGCCCCCTTCTCACTGGAACATCACTTCTCACAGAGGTGACCTGACCACCTCACTCCCCCATGTGCTGTCACCTGGATCTCCGTAGAGCAGTTTGTAAAATCCACACGTTTTACTGATCTGTGTGTTGCACACTGTCTTTTGGTCCCACTGCATGTGCTCCATGGGAATGGGACCTGTTACAGTCCCGATTCTATCCCCAGACCCTAGAAGGGTCCTTAGTGCACATGATGTACCCAGTAAATACAGCTGAATAGAATTAGGGAGTGAGCCTCTTTTTAGCTTATTTTTAATTACAGTAAATATATACAACATAAAATTTAGCATCTTAGCCACTTTTAAGTATACAGTTCAGTAGTGTTAAATGCATTTACATTATTGTATGACGATCACCACCATTCATTCACGGAACTCATCCATCTTGCAAAACTGAAACTCTGCACCCATTAAATGCTACTCCCTATTTCCTCTCCCCAAACCCCTGGCAGCCCCCATTCTACTTTCTGTCTCTATGTCTCATCTAAGTGGAATCATACAGTGTTTGTCCTTTTGTGAGCGGTTTATTTCGCTTAGCAGAATATCCTCAAGGTTCATCCACATTGTAGCCTGGGTCTGAATTCCATCCTTTCTAAGGCTGACGAACATTCCTTGGTACAGATAAACTACACTCTGTTTATCCATTGACCCATCCATGGACACTCAGGTTGCTTTCTTCTCCTGGCTGTTATGAACAATTCCACTATGAACACAAGTGTACAAATATCTGTTTATGGCCCTAACTTCCCCCTTTTGGGGTATTTACTCAGAAGCAAAACTGCTGGATGACATGATAACTCTAAGTTTACTTTTTTTTGAAGACCACCAGCCTGTTTTCATAGGGGATGCACCATTTTACAGTCCTACCAACACATCACGAAGGTTTCATTTCTCCACATCCACTCAACTTGCTATTACATGTACTTTTAAATAATAGCACCCTAATCAAAAATGGTTGAAAGGCAGTGGGAGACACAGGCTTCCAGTTACGGGACTGAACAAGCCCCAGGGATGAAGGTGCAGCATAGGGAAAACAGTCATTCATATTGTAATAGCGTTGTATGGTGACATATCATGACTCATGGAGCTGTCAAATCATTATGTTGTACACTTGAAACTAATAGAATACTGTGTGTCGACTCTAAAATAAATAAATTAAATTTAAATAAATGAATAAGTAAATAAAATCCTAATGATAACGAAGTGGTATCTCATTGTGGTGTCAACTTGCAATTTCCCAATCATGGTGGACACTGAACAACTTTTCTAGTGTTTACTGGCCACTTCCAGATCTTCTTTGGAGAAATGCCTATACAAGTCCTTTCGCCAATTTTTAAATCAGTTTTTTTTTTTAATTGTTGTTGTGTTTTAGGAGTTCCCTATATTCTGGATATTATCAAATATGTATTTGCAAGTGTTTTTCTCTCATTCTATGAGCTGCCTTTTGACTCCAAGGATAGTGTCCTTTGATGCAGAAAACTCTTCAAATTTGATGAAGTCTGATTTGCCTATTTCTTCCTTCATTGCCTGTGCCTTTGGTGTCATAGTCAAGAAGTCACTGCCAAATCCAATGTCATGAAGTTTTTCCCCTGTGGTTTCTTCTAGGGGTTTTATAGTTTTAGCTCTGATGTGTTCAAGTCTTTAAGCCATTTCAAGTTAATTGTTGTATATTGCATTTGGTAAAGTTCCAACATCATTCTTCTTCATGTGAATATCCAATTTTCTCAGCACTATTTGTTGAAAAGATGAACACTTCTCCCATCGAATGGTCTTGGCACCCTTGCTGAAAATCATTTGACCCTATAACTCAGGGTTTATTTCTAGGTTCTCTCTCTCTCTCTCTCTCTTTTTTTTTTTTTTTAGTATATGTGCTGCCGAAGTGAGCACTCTAGGCTCTCTCTATATTTGTTTTTATGCCAGTGCAACAGTGTTTTGATTACTTGAGCTTTTTGTAGTAAATTTTGAAATCAGGAAGAGTGGAGTCTTCTGACTCGGTTCTTTCTCAAGATTATTTTGGGTATTCAAGGTCCCTTGAGATTGCATGAGCATTTTAGGGTGAATTTCTCCATTTCTGCAAAGACAATTATTGTTGGGCCTTTACTGCACTGTACCTGCAGATTGCTCTGGGTAGTACTGACATCTTAATAAGAAGTCTTCCAACCCATGAACATGGATGCTTAAATTTCTTTCACTAATGTTTGGTAGTTTTTAGTGTATAAGTCTTTCATCTCTTTTATTAAGTTAATTACTAAGTATTTGTTCTTGATGCTACTGTAAATGAAATGATTTTCTTCATTGCCTTTTTGGATTGTTCATTGTTAGGTACAGAAATTCAACCGAACTGTGTGTAGTGGTTTTGTATCCTGCCACTCTGCTGAATTATACTGAATGTTCTAAAATTTGAGAGGAAGTTTTAGGATTTTCTACATATAGGATCATGTCATCTGTAAATAGAGAAAATTGTATTTCTTCCTTTCCTATTTGAATGCCTTTTCTTTCTTTTTCTTGTGCAACTGCTTTGGCTAGGACGACCAATATTGTGTTGAATAGAAGTGGTGAAAACAAGCATCCTTGCTTTGTTCTTCATCTTAGAGGAAAACCTTACAGACTTTTACCCTTGAGTATGAGGTCCACTATGGATTTTGTGTAGATGACTTATATAATGTTGAGGTAGTTACCTTCTAGTCCTAGTTTGTTGGGTGTTTGTCTTAATGGGAAGGTGGTGAATCTTACAAATTCTTCTTCTAAACCAGTTGAAATGATCATGTGTTTCCTCCCCTTGTTGTGTTAATGTGGTGTATTACATTGATTGATTGTTGTATGTTGAACCATCCCTGCATTCTGGGCATATCTCCCTCTTTGCCATGGTGTATAATTCTTTTAATATGTTGTTGGATTTGGTTTGCTAGTGTTATGTCAAGGATTTTTACATGGATATTCACAAAGTAACTGTTCTTTTTATTCATAAAGAACTATAGTTATCTTTTCTTGTAGTGTTTTCATCAGATTTTATAAGTCAGATTTCTAAATCTACTGATTCATTCTCTTCACTAAGTCTTTCAATTTTCTATTTCTTCATGATAAAGTTGTAAGTTTTGTGATTCTAGGAATCTAACCAGGTCACCAAGGTTATCCAGTCTGTTGGTGGACAGTGGTTTCTAGTACTCTCTTATAATGCGTTTTACTTCCATAGAATTGGTAGTCATGTGCCCATTTTTGGTTTTAACTTTAGTAATTTGAGTCTTCTTGTTTGTCCCGCTAGCCACAGGTTTGTTGATTTTGTTAATTCTTTTGAAGAATCTGCTCTTGGCTTTGTTGAGTTTCTCTACTGATTTTCTATTTTTTAATTTATCTCTGTTCTCATCTTTTACTATTTTCTCCTCCTGCTAGCTTTGAATTTAATTTGTTCTTCTCCTCCTAGTTCCCTAAGTTTTAGAGTAAGGTTGTTGATCTGAAATCTTTCTTTCTTTTTTTTTTTTTCTAATGTGAGCATTTACAACTATAGATTTCCCACTGAGTACTACTTTTGTGGTGTTCCATAAGCTTTGATGTGTTTTTGTTATTATGCATCTGTATGCATTTTCTCTTTTCGCCTGTTACTTTTCCCTTGACACATGCGTTTAGAGCATGCTGTTTAATTTCCCCATATTTGTCAATTTTCTATTTTTCCTTTCACTATTCACTTCTTACTTAACCCCACTGTGGTCAGGAGAAGATACTTTGTACGATGTTGAGACTTAATTTGTACCCTAAGATACAGTATATCCTGGAGAAAGTCCCATGCGTGCTTGTAAGGACTATTCTGCCATTGTTTTTGAGGATTCTGTATATCTGCTAGATTGAGTTGGTTTATTATGTTTGTCCAAGTCCTCTATTTCCTTACTTATTTTCTGTCTAGTTGTCCTATCCACTACTGGCAGTGGAGGGGGGTAAGTCTCTAGTATTACACAACTGTGTATTTCTCCCTTCAATTTTACCAATTTCTACTTCACATAGTTTGATGGTCTGTTATTAGATGTAAAAAAGACTTGATAATTGTTATATTTTCTTGCTGTATTAAAACTTTTTTTAGAGATTTTATTTATTTATTTGACACAGAGAGAGATTATAAGTAGGCAGAGAGGCAGGCAGAGAGAGAGGGGGAAGCAGGCTCCCTGCCGAGCAGAGAGCCTGATGCTGGGCTCGATCCCAGGACTCCGAGATCATGACCCAAGCCTAAGGCAGAGGCTCAACCCCCTGAGCCACCCAGACACCCCTAAAACTTTTTTAATATATGGCATCCTTGTTTCTTTTTTTTGATTAAAGTCTATTTTGTGTGATATTACTATAGCCACTTCTGCTTTCTTATGGTTACTATTTGTACAGGGTATCTTTTTCCATCCCTTTGTTTTCAACTTATTTGTATCTTTGGATCTAAAGTGAGTCTCCTGTAGACAGCATATAATTGGATATGTATTTTAATCCATCCTGATTTTTAAAAAATTTACTTATTTATTTGATGGGGGGTGGGGTAGGGAAAGAATAAGCGGGGGAGCAGTAGGCAAAGGGAAAGGGAGAAGCAGGCTCCCTGCTCAGCAGGTAGTCTGACATGGGCCGATCCCAGGACTCTCAGATCATGACCTGAGATGAAGGCAGATGCTTAACTGACTGAGCCACCCAAGTGCCCCCATCCTACTGATCTTTTGATTGGAGAATTCAATGCATTTACATTTAAGAAAATTGCTGATAAGGAGGGACTTACTTCTGTATTTTACTATTTGTTTTCAATAAGCTTTATAGCCTTTTTTTTGTTCCTCATTTGCTGCATACTGATTTTTTTGTGTTCAGTTGAGTTTTTTATAATGAAACTTAATTCCTTTCTCATTTTTTTTTCTTTTACTATATTTCTTTAGAGAGAGAGACTGGAGGGAGGTGCAGAAAGACAGGGAGAAAGAGAATGTCTGGCGGCTCCTCAATGCCCAGCTCAGAGCTCAATGTAGGGCTCAGTCTCACAACTCTGGAGATCATGACCTGAGCCAAAATCAAGAACTGGACACTTAGCCGACTAAGGCACCCAGGTGCCCCTCTTTTTTCATTTCCTTTTGTGTATATTCTGTAGCTGTTTTCTTTGTGGTTACTATGGGGACTATGCTTAATATTCTAAAATTATAGGGGCGCCTGGGTGGCTCAGTGGGTTAGGCCGCTGCCTTCGGCTCAGGTCATGATCCCAGGGTCCTGGGATCGAGTCCCGCATCGGGCTCTCTGCTCAGCAGGGAGCCTGCTTCCCTCTCTCTCTCTCTCTGCCTGCCTCTCTGTCTACTTGTAATCTCTGTCTGTCAAATGAACAAATAAAATCTTTTAAAAAAAATTCTAAAATTATAAATCCTCTAATTTGAATTTATAGCAGCTTAAATTCAGTAGCATAAAAAAAATCTCCACAGCAAGATGGCTCTTAAAAAGCAAATAAATACGGCATTATAACTTGAGATAAGGACCAAGTACAAAAGCAGACTGCTAAAAAAACAGGCTGGCCTTCTCAGAGGGGTCAGCAAGGAGAGCGCCTCTGACGGGACCCTGACCCACAGCCCTCAAAGACAGAGAAGCTAGCTTGATAAGGAGCGGGGAGAAGAGCATTCCTGACAAAGAAAGACCACGAGTCACAGAAGAGCTTGAAGACCCAAGAAAGAGGCCCGCATGGCAGGAGTTCAGTGCTGACATGGAGGAGGGACTCGAGTCCAGGAGAAGCAGGTGGGCCCAGTTCCACAGCCAGACAGGGCCGTGCAAAACAGGGAGGGCCGTGCAAAACAGAGCCACGCAAAAATTCCCCTTTAAGTGCATGGGAAGCCACAGAAGGGCTTAGGGCTGCTTAGTAACAAAGTCCTAATTCTGTCGGATGAAGCTCTTGCTGGCCATTCTGTGGCAAGGAATCAAGAGGGGAGAAAGTGGCTGTGAAGAGCCCGGGAAAGCAGCTCCAGCAGTCACCAGGGTCTGAAATAAGGATGGCCAGTCCAGGGCGGAGATGGAGAGAAACAACGGGCCCCAGACCTGCCCATGACTTGAACAGGTGAGACACGAGTCCCTCCGCCCTGGCTCTGAGTGCCTGCCCTACCCTGTACTCACTTACTAGCTGCACACCCTGATGACGGCACTCCTGGCAACCTTCCATTTCCTTCTCTGTGAGATGTGAGTATAATGAGATCCACCAGGTCTGAGGAGGGGAAGAAGGAGAAATAACCCAGCTACTCATCGCAGACGTCCATTCCTTTCCTTCCTCTCAGACACGTGCCGCTGGTTGGTGCTGATCTAATTCACACACACACACACACACACACACACCCAGGAGAGGCTATGAAAATTGTAAGCAAACACGTGATACCCAATTTGCCCAGCTTTGAAAGTGTTACCAAAGCCCTACGAGTGCCCAGGCTTGCCTTGGGGATAGGAGTCTGTCTAGATTTGGCCTCAAGGGTCCGAGCGGCAAGCGTAGGTGGGCAGGTCTCTACCCAGAGAGGCCCACGTGAGAAAGTCAGGAGGGTGTAGGAGCCTGGATGTCGGCCCCCTTTGACGCTCCTTCTGCAGCCTGCAGAGAGTATGTTGCAAGGAAGGTAGCAACTGCGCCCGCAGATTCCTTTCTAAATCCACTGAGGCTAGAGAAACAGAGCCAGTTCAGTCCTGCGGGCCCACAGTCAACCCCCTGATGGGAGAGAGCCAGGCTGGCTGGCTTCACCTCCCTGCTCACTGCACCTGGACACCTAATGACAGGGCTCCTGAGCCCGGCCACAGTCCTTTCCCATCCTCCTGGCTTAAAGAAGATCTCACTTCCTAACAGAAATGCCTTGGCTACAACAGCCACAGGAAGAACAGAATCCTCTGGATTTTCAAAACTTGGGTTTGAGGGCCTGGAGGATGGGAATGGTGGAAGGTGGTCTTGTTCAAAAGAAGGTACTACATCCGCATACAGCTTGTCTTTAAACTTGCTGAATGGCGACCCCACCACGAGAGCAACAGAAACCAGCTCCGGGTGCTGGGAGTCTGTGTATGTGTGGTCAGCAGACTCAGCTCTTGTTTGCTTTCCGGCCTCATCAGACTGGCCAAGAAACCCGGAGGTGACCGGAGGTGACCAGAGGGGTCCATATTAGCGCACACACACCGGAGGCCCTTCGCCACAGTGGCCCCGCTCTCACTGGGTAGGCCTCATCAGGGAACATCTAAATCCCCATTTAATGGGGTTGGCCCCAGATTTGCCCTCGGCAACAGGATCTGGAGGCTCCAACCTCTTTGTCCAAGCAGCGGAAAGGGCGTGGAGAGCGCTGAGTGAAAGCCAGGGCTGGGGACCGCTCGGTCCCTGTGCTTTAGTGTTACAGCCACGGGCAGCTTGAGGGCACCATCGCCACAGACCCCCCTCCGCCCACTGGTGGTACTATAGCTGCCCCTGTCCTGACCACAGAATTATGGAAACAAATATCAAAGTGGAATTCTGCCTCATCACTACTTGAGCTGCCGTAATGAGTGGTTCCTCCTGGCACTGGTGCTCTGGACAATTAAAAAAAAAAAGAAATGAAATGAAATGAGCTACAGATGAAAGAGGCTGTTGTGGAGCCAACCCCAGCAGCTCCCCTCCAGGTGTCCTCTGGGCAGCCCAGCAACACGCCATTCACCAGCCACCAGGAGGACTCGGGGTTGTGCAGAGGAAGAACACGTACTTCTCAGAGACCAGGGCCAGCACTTCTTCTTCCTCCCCACGTGGTGGCCTCTTCCACCCTCACGCCTGCCCCTCAGCTCAGCCCCTCTCCCCACCCCATGTTCTCCATTTCCAATGCCCCTTCTTGCCTTTTGCCATTGCAGTCCCCACTGAGCACAGCTGCGGGGCTGGTTCCTGCCTCCCTCACCCCTTTCAGTAGCCCCACTCCTCAGGACGCCCTCCCCACCTGCCCCTGTCCAGTGTCCACCCTCACCCCTCAGACTCCCCCACTCCCTCCTGCAGCTGGCTCACACCGCCTGCCTTCCCACACCATCAAGGTGACGGTTTCCTGCTATTCCCATTCATCAAATCAGGTAGACGCAGGCTTCGTGGCTCCTTCCCTGTACCCACAACCAGACAACCTCTCCCCGCTCCAACTTTCCTCCAGCCCTCACAGCCCACGGCAAGAGCTGATCACACTCAAGTGTGATCCTGATTCCTTCTACTAGACCGCTGACTCCTTAGAAGAGGAAGTGACTCTTTCAATTGGGACTCCCCTCCCCCCCCCCGGGAGGGGTCCAGCACTGAGGAGAAGTCTTGGCAAACCACTGGTAAGAAGGGCAGGCAAGGGTCAAGCATGGCACAGACCCTAGCACTGAAGGTACGTCGGAGAGCAGGCCCTCCCCAGGGGGACGGTGCTGTGTCTCCATCCCCCAGCCTGGGGAAAAGTCAAGGACATAGCCCTCATCCCGGACGGCAATGGGAGACTCACCATGTTCATGACGGTGAGAATGAACCTCTGGGCAGCCTCTGCCCCATGGTACTGCACCATGTCGGCATCGGCCACCACCAGGGTCTCCACCGTGTGCTCGCTGGTCAGCTGGATGGCGTTCCTCCGCTCCCGCCAGTCCTGGGATGGCCTGTCCCTCCTTGGCTGCTTCTTTTCTAGAAAAGGACAGAGACATCCATGCAGTCCTTGGCATTTTGATTTCCAAAACTGGACAGTGAAGCAGCCTTCTGCTGAGCCTCCCACAGAGAACGGTCGGTCTCCAGTGGCCAGGAGCTGGACCTCCACCATCACAGGGCAGTGTGGTGGGGGTGTGGGGGGGACACACCTAAGCTCACATCCCCAAAGGGGGAGCTGAGGGGCAGAAGGGGGCTCACACCTGTCTACATCGCAGCCAAGGAGGCCCACGGGACTGAGTATCAGGGAAGAGGGAATCTGTCCCATCAGAGGAGAGCGGACAGTAGCGAGAAGTCGGCAGAGGGGAAGGAAGCCCAGACCCGCTAGGGAAGTGATGAGAAGGCACCTCAGGTTAATGGCAGAGAACCAGAGAGCTTTCTGAAAGGGCTAAACCCACTTCTGACAGCTGCAACCCAGGGAGGAGGCACTCTGGCCACTGTTCTGACAGTCACAAATAAGAAGCCCTAAACATTAATAATCACAAAGCATTATATCAAAGAAAAACAAAACATCATCAGGAAAGAAAATCTCATGACATGCACATCCCGGCCAAGACGGGTCCTTTCCTGAGCCGGGGGAAGGGTCATTGCTGACTCTCTAGATAAACTCATTCCCTATCAGATCTGACAGGGATACGCACTCACTGTTATTGATTAGAGCCCAAATCAGAGTGGGCAACTACAAGCTGCTAGGCGAGGGTGACCCCGGCTTTGTTGGCGAAAACCCCTCTGACCAGTGCTAAAGGCTGATTCAAATAGCACGCATTTTCAGGAACCCAACGTATGTAAACAGAAAGGCACTTCTTAAATGTGGTAACAATTATTTCCATTTTGAGCCCTAGACCCTACAGAAATGACTGACGTCATCTCTGCTACAACGCAGCGAACCCAGCCTTCACACGCACAAACCAGCTTCAGAGAGTAACCTGATTCTTCCAGAGCCCAGAAAGCACACCGTGAAGCAGGCTGAGGTATGGGTCATCGTGAACAAACAAGAATATTCTGTGCCATATAACGTACACCTGTGAAAACCGACGAGCACTGCAAGTGTCCAAACACAGAGAGAGAAAGCCACGGTGAATGGTCTGCAGCCGGGAAAGGCACATTTGTGATGATACAGTTAAATCGCAATTTTGGAAAGATTTAGCCTACAAGTACCTTTGCTCCCGCCACACGACCCCCCTCCCAAAAAATGAGTAAGTAGCCAGACAACCAACCAACATAGGTAGGACACAGCTAAAACATGAATGGTAGGGGATATGTGATCTTCACTTTCCTTCTTTTCTCTATATTTTCCAAGTGTATATGATGAACCCAAATTACTTTATTCGTTTAAAATAATGATGTTGAGCTTGAGAAAAACACAGATGTCCCTTTCACATTCTCCACAACAATCCAGAAGGCATGGGGGAGCAAGGTACGTTATCTGATGAGCTAGAGAAAAGCAAGAGGAAAGGCACGAGTGTGCTGGTTGTGTCTCTCCTTGCCCAGAACCAGGTCCACCTCCCAACAAGTCTTCTGGGCCTCTGCGGTGGAATGAGGGAAGAGTCCATGCTAAGACAAAAGGCAAGGTCTCCGACGGCCCTGCCTTACACGTGAGCAGAATGGAAGAGGCCTCTTGTCTCTCTAAAGAAGGTCCCTTTATACAACTAAACCTGCATTCAGCAATCCGCTCATCTCGGAGCCCAAGGAGGCAGGCACATGGGTGATCTCTACATTCTGGGCTTAGGATGCTTACCTGCCTGGATCAGGCCAACCTGTCCCACTTGGGTTTTCTAACAAACCATCTTGCTCCCATTTCAACAGACCGAGGTGAAAGGTTAGCAGGTAAGGGCTCTGTCGTCATGAGCACAGCCACGTTCTCCCAGCCACAGAGTGCTACAGCTCCAGCTCCTGGGACGGAGCCCCACGTTGGGCTCCCTGCTTGGAAGGGAGGCCTGCTTCTCCCTCTGCCTCTGCCCCTCCCCCTGCTCACATTCCCTCACTTGCCCTCTCTCATAAATGAATAAAACCTTAAAAAAAAAAATGCACCAGGGCACCTGGGTGGCTCAGTGGGTTAAAACCTCTGCCTTCGGCTCGGGTCATGATCCCAGGGTCCTGGGATCGAGTCCCGCATCGGGCTCTCTGCCCAGCGGGGAGCCTGCTTCCTCCTCTCTCTCTGCCTGCCTCTCTGTCTACCTGTGATCTCTGTCAAATAAATAAATAAAAATCTTTAAAAAAAAATGCACCGTGCATCACTCTTTAAGTACCAAATAGGACTACTGAGACCTGGACCACAGGGAGCTAATAAGCAGGGTGTCCTACAGGATGAAATGCTATGGACTGACACGTGCCCAGAATACTAAGTAACAGGTAAAACACAATGGTCAGGAGCTCTGGGTTTTGTTTTGTTTTGTCATTTTTTTGTTCTGTGGTTTTTAAAGGATTTTCACTATAACTATCCCATTTGTTCCCTTCATGGCCCCCAGCCCCTGGCCTAGCACTTAGTGTGCCATAAGCCATAAATATTCACTAGACAAATGCACCCACGGACGGATGGATGGATGGACGGACGGACAGATGGTGAGGGAGTCAGTGAATGCATGAGTGGAGTCCCTGTTTCCCACATCACAAAGCTGAAGTCAAGCACTAAGCAGTGGTGACTTTGGTCCTTGAACCCAAAGCCCACCCCCCAGCTCCGCTCTGACTCTCCCCACCTGCTCTGCCCGCGTGTGCTGACAGGCTCCTCGCTGCCCTCTGAATGGCAAACCTAACAGGAGGAGGGCCGGAGAAAGCTCGGTAGGAAAGGGTTCTGGGTTGAGCATCACGAAATTGATGCTCCTACTTCTGCTGCTGCAGGACCTACCCAGGAAGACGGGGCACAGTTCTCCTGAGCAACCCTCACTGACTGTGCTCCTCCTGCTCAGAGGGTCTCTGACTTGTTCCCGGCCCTCCAGCACTACCGTGTAATTATCCCTCCCAGCTGCCCGGGGCCCGCTGTCAGGCTGCCTGTGCTCCCCTCGCTGAGCGTTGCTATTTGGGGCTGTCAGGCTAGACTCACGCTGGCCGGTGATGCGCACCTCAGTGTCCTGTCCTGTGAACTCAAGGGATGAGGCTGGAAGCCTTGATTCAAATACCTGCGGCCCGATGGGTTTCAGGAATTCAGAACTTTTCAGATTTTGCAAGGCAATCCAGTGGGCATGCCACATAATGAACTTTCAAATGAGGTCTGGGGCACCAAGCTATTATCGAAAGGATCTACTATTTCTGCAGTGAAATTGAATAAATGAGGGGTCAAGAGAGATGCTTGTTAGCCTCACTTCAGGGCAGGTCAGGCCTTCCACAAAATGAGTGTCAAAAGTCCTAGATTCAGTGGGACGCCTGGATGGTTCAGTGGGTTAAGTGTATGCCTTCGGCTCAGGTCATGATTCCAAGGTCCTGGGACTGAGTCCCACACTGGGCTCCCTGCTCAGTGGGGAGCCTGTTTCTCCCTCTGCTCTTCATCTCGTTTGTTTCCCCCCCCCTTTCTTAAATAAATTTGAAAAGTCTTAAAAAAAAAAAAGAATTCTATGTATTTATGTAAGCTACCCCAAGTCTTCTTTAGAATAAGAGGAGAAGAAAAAAACACAAAAAACTAAGGGCATTCTAAACGCAATGTTTTTAGAATATTCACACTATTACTGAGTCTAAGAATTTGGGAACTACCAAAAATGCTCAGCAAACACATAAACTGTCATTTTAGTTATGAGTTTTGCTCTTGGCAAACTAAAAAAGAAATCCCCAAATCGCAGTTGTGAATTATCAAGCTCTGTATGACACATATTTCTTTAGTTTAAAAATAAAGAGTCTTTAGAGATTTACCAGATAAATAACACACGGATCACATAATATTTGGTGTGAGAGTTCAAGAGCCAGAAGAATTACTCTGTGATTCTACCCATGTCATTTCCAGGGAAGACCTCAGGTCACCTTCGTACAAAGAGAGAGGAAAAACAAGCCTGTGCCAGCTGCAGAGGCAAGTTATTGAGAAAACAAATAGAGGACACGGGGCAGCTGCCCAAGGGCACTGGGCCCTTAGAGACCAAGGACAGAGGACGCTTCAGGCCGCGAAGTCCAAGACTGTGCCAATGCTAGGAATTAGGTCCTGAGTGTCCAACATGCTTACAAAGTTAAAGGAAAGATTCAGACTTAAACTTGCTGTCATTCAAGCTAGTAACATAAGCTTTCCCCACACACAGCACTCAAGGTCCAGGGGCACAGGGGACCAGGAAGAGTCTAAGGTCCAGGGGCACAGGGGACCAGGACGAGTCTAGAACCAGATGTTCACCTAGCCGCCCTGACTGCAGCTTTTCCCCAGATCTCCTAAGGACAGGGTAAAGGCAATCCTATCAAAAACCCTTGGTGCCAGGGGTGCTTGGGTGGCTCAGTGGGTTAAGCCTCTGCCTTCGGCTCAGGTCATGATCCCAGGGTCCTGGGATCGAGTCCCGCATCGGGCTCTCTGCTCAGCAGGGAGCCTGCTTCCCTCTCTCTCTGCCTGCCTCTCTGCCTGCTTGTGATCTCTCTCTCTTTCTCTCTCTCTCTGTCAAATAAATAAATGAAATCTTAAAAAAAAAAAATCCTTGTTGCCATCGTGCTACATTGCAAAGAATTTACCTGTGGTCAGAGGAAGGACACCTGCCCCTCCCTCTCACCTTGAGACACACAGATTCTGTGATCTGTGCCCAATCCCCTGACACCCTTATAAACTCCGTGGGGAGGAACCCCTTCCCGTGCGTGCCGGTAGAGGGGTGTGCACTGGCAGGACAGTGAGGGAAGCGAGGGGAGGGAGGTCTGCAGCCTGAGGGCCACAGCACTGATGACAAGATTCAAAACAGGGCTGCAGCGTGGGGCAGAGCCGAGGGGGTGCTCTGCTGCACCAGGGGCCAGGGTAGGCTCCGCAAGCCATCTGTGACTGCCTTCAAAACCAGAACCATCACACACCCGCCACCCAGGTTTGCAGCGATTAAGTGAGCCGCTCACTGAATGCTTACTACACTCCCTGGAATGTTACGATTCTTCTATAAATGAATGGCACATTGGCCATGATGAGGGTTTCGATGGTGGCGTCAGTGACCTATTGGTTAAGGACACGGCTTTCAAGACAAAACAGCTGGATTCAAATCCTTCCCGACTGTTTTGTCTGACCTGGGATAACTCTCTTGGCCTCTGTTTGTCTCAAAGACCTCATCAGTGAAACAGAGAGAATCGTGGCTCCCCCCGCACCAGGCTGCTGCAGGGATCCAAGCCCTCAGCAGGGTGTGGTCGCAGTATGTGCTCAGTAAACCGTGGCTTGACGTCTGTCATCTTTCATGGAGACGAGAACACAAGAAGCGTCTGTGGAGTCTGCAGGCAGGGTGTCCCTGTTAGCCATGTGATCCAGACAGGTCCCCTAAGTCTCCCGGTGGGCCCAGGCTCACATCCCAGGAACACAACTGCCCGCAGAGACACCTTCAGAAACAGTGAAAAAGGCCTCCAACCACCCCATAATTTGCTGCAGAGGATTTGGGTTTTTAAGGTAAGAGTCCCCCAGGGGAATCCCTTTTGGTTACAACGTTCATTTTTTACACCTTCTTTCTATAGACTCAAACAGGCCCTGGGCTGTCTAAAGACACCCTGTGGAGAATCACTTCTAGTGAGCAGTTATTTCATCTGAAGGCTTTCTGGATGAAAATGAACCAGACACGTATGAGCACCAAGGAACATGGTCTCCACAGAAAGTAGTTGTGTGCTCCCCTTGCCTGCAGTTTAAGTCCCAATCCCGGCCTTCAGGAGCCAGGCTTATCACCCCTCATGAGGGACTGATGCGCGCGGATCAGTGTGTCCATGGCAAAGGGCGTCTGGGGCCTCTGGGTGGAGACCCCGCCCCCCCCAAGGTGACCTCCTCCGGGGTGGGACAGGGACAGCTCTAGATATCCGAGCTCTGTGGGAAATGCATCACTTGCATGATTCTTTGAGGGGTGACAGGTGAGTTTCCTAGCTCTGAGCTACAAATCTTCTCGTGCAAACTAGGTCAAAGGCAGAATCAATAAAACAGCCACTCCCCATCAATCTCGCCTGAAATCAGATCCAGCTGGCGCAGATGGAGCCCTGCATGGGGACACGAGGACAGAGGGTGAGAAAGACTTCAAGCTCCCTCACGATTTTCCTCGGAGCCTAAGAGACTGAAGATGACTCACCCCCAAAATAGACAGACTGAAATTAGAGAAATAATGAGAGAAAAGAGAATACAGCTATATGGACAGAGAAGGTCACCATGGCAGCTCTGGTGACAGAGATCCCCGTGGATTGTTAGCCAAATGCAAGGCGCCCAGGCACTTGGCTCTGTGCCCACACTGCGGGGGTCCCCTCCCTGCAGCCAGAGTCACAGACTGTCACCATGCAAACCTCCAGAGGAGCAACCGAAGCACCAAGAAATTTGTCAAATTATCTAGCTCTGGGCTGCCAACTCACTTGACTGCGAATCCAGGGATGATGGTCTAACCTGCCCGTTCTGCCTTAGAATTTGGTTCTGAGTTTCCTAAAATCAGAGTTTTCTTTTCTTTTCTTTTTTCTTTCTTTCTTTCTTTCTTTCTTTTTTTTTTTTTTTTTTAAGATAAACATGCTTGCTTGTCGGTTTTCTCAATCTCTGACGGGTGGGAAGACACCCTTCCTCAAGGAAAGGCAATATTTACCTCACACCGGCCTCTCCAATTAAAAATACCAGTAAGACTTTACACGGGGGCCTCTGGGTGAGGCCCAAGGCAGCTTTTTCAACACATGTTTTACGGCAAATGTGATCGTGAATTCTGTTTCCTTGTATCTGATAGAAACCTTCTCTCACACCGAAGGGCCTAAAATTAAACACTCAACAAAAGGAATTCCGGAGAAATTCCACTGTGTGCTCCAAGTCAGGAGCCTTGGATGGTTTCTCCATGCAGGGAGGGCCCGGCGGCCAACATGACATGGGGAGGGCACGAGCAGGGCAGCTGAACTAAGAAAGGAGAGTGGCAAGGGGCCTCAGTGAAAGGACACATGAGGTCACAGATGGTGACAGGGCTTCTGGAACAAGAGGGGAGTTGTTTGGCAGGCAGGATCCACTCATTTGCCTCATGGCTCAAGCACTAAGAGGGGCCTCCCAGCAACCCACTCCGGGTGCCGAGGTCTGTGGACCCCCAGCGTGGGCTGCCCAGGGTACCACGCAGGCCATGTGACTGGCTATTTGTTCTTTTTTTTTCTTTTTTTTCTTATCTGTGCCTGTCACCTGAAAAACAAATTTAAATCTGGTAAACAGAAGTAACGGTGGGACTAGCAGAATCTCTCGGCTTAGATCAAGCAACAGACCGGAACCTCGGGGTCCGCTGAGAGTGCCTGGGAGCCCGTCCATGGCCAGTCTTTGGTAGGAGATCCCATCGGCCAACATCAAGGGGCTTGGAGCACCCCCCCAAATCCCCTGTTTACCTTCTAACTCCGCAGCTGTTAACATTCCCTTTTCAGTCTAACAGGAGACTAGGCTTGTCTGCTGGACCTGACTATGAGCTCTGGGACCCAAACATCGTCCCCACCCCCCGCCCCCGACCCTGCCATAGCGCCTACCTGGCACAGCCCCAGACACAGGAAGAATTCAAGAATTATACTTCACTAAATGAATTTTTTTTAACTTTTTGAAACTCCTCATGAATGTCAAGATGAATTAGGGAACTTCACATAAATTGCCCTAAAATTACATTCCCATGGGGTGCTTCCTCCACCTAAGGGGGAGGTAGCAAAGCCTGTGTGGGAGGCCCACAGCTCTGCCACCCATCGGAGCTGGTGAGAATGTGCCCCTCTCCCACCACAGTGAAAGCATCGAGAAAGCAAGGTCATGATTATGCCTCTGCCTAAAGGCAGATGTGCAGAATAAGGAAGGGATACGGGCTCAGCCTCTAACAGTCAGATCTAGAACGCCACACCCAGATTACAGGGCTAGTCTGAGTTCTCCCCCTAGCATTACGCTGCTATTACCATGGTCCATGGTTCGGGTCTAAAGACTCATTCACATTTTGCCTGATCCCAGAGACAAACAGGGAACTCGGATGCTTTTCTGCGCTCTGTAGGGTCTCACTGTGCTCATACTCTCCATCAACCAGCACCTCTCATCTAGACACACTCATCAACCAACTTGTTGCCTTTGAAATTTCTTACTGGGCAGGGGGCATAAATGGATGTCTCTAAGGCCATCCTCAACCAGGCAACCATAAATTAAAATAATATAGAAACACAGTTCCTGGAAGAGTGAAGGAGTAACTTGTCATTCCTGCTCGAAGTCCCAATGTAACCTCCCAACATTCCAGTGGAGTGGGGGTGGGGGGGAATATTGTCATCCCAAATATGACAGAACACAATACATGACTTACGTGAAATCAGCTGTTGAAACCATGAAACATTCATAATGTCTCATATAGGCTAGAAGAATGAAAACCAAATGCTTTTCATGAAAGCCTGGCAAACAGGGTGAGTCTCTCCTTGGGGGGACACCCGGTGCTGCTGGGAGTGGGCTTTCCGCACACAGACACTCCCCACCGCACTGACGTCACTGCCACGACAGCACAAGAAACAGTGAAATGTATGGTTTCAAATGTATGTCCAATAGCCTCTCTGTCCTCAAATAAGCAGCCACGGGGTATAATAAAAACACCTTCAGGCTGGGAACTCCAGATATTCAGTGGCGCCTGACCTGGATGCCCTCAAAGGGGCCAGTTAACAGAAAGGTCTCTGTCTCCCAAGCACCGGGAATTTGTCTTTTGCCTCTTAGCTCCTCTTCCACACTGGCCTCTGGGGCTGGGAGTCTGCAAACTACATTTTCCAGACTCCCTTCCCATCTGGCTTTCTGGGCAGCTCCGCCAACAGGGGGCGCTAGAGGTATACCAAGAGAGGGTGAAGGGGCTTCCCCGTGTTTTTAGCTCAGGATGGCACTGTTCCAGCAGGACTACTGGACAACAGGGCTTCAGTGTCCAGCTCTTGGGACAATCCCAGGCTACCCCCCCTACCTCCCTCAGCGGTACATCCATAGGGACACCAGCTTGGCTAAAGGTCTTGGCGGTCTGGTACCCTCTCAGACCCTTGCCCCAAGCTCTTTGGTCCCAGAAATGTCCCTCTTCCCTTTTCTTAACCCAGTCCTCGGGTGACAGCTGTTTCCTGGGTCACCCTAGCTTCCCCCTCTGCTCATTCAGACTTGGTCACTGATACAGCAAATTCCACGAGAAATCCCTCTGTTGGAAAACATGTGGCACGGTTTCCATTTTCTTGGCCCGACACAAATGGGTAAAGCCTAAAATGAGAGGGTCGTTCCTTACACTACTTTCTTGATTTCACTCGAGCGTCACGGGTCCTTCCCCATTACAGAACCAAGGATTTATTTATTCGCCATGGGAGTCCTGGATGGGCTTTTCCCCTCTGCCATAAACAGGGATGCTGCCCTACATTGGGAGTCACCATTTAACAGAAACCAATCACTAGGGGTTTCCAGGGAGGAAGTACGAACATCCACACATGCCATTGATCTCTCCAAGGACCTATCGCAGCCGCATCCCAGGACATGGGGACAGTGCCACACAGACTCCGAGTCAACGTCGGGGAAGTGCAGGAGGAGGAACCGTGAATAACCAGAGAGCCAGCAGTGGGCTTTCAGGTGTAATTTCAGCAGTTTGCACCCAAAGACATATCCACACCGTGCTTTGCAATAAAATCATCAGGTTCCCCCAAATTACTTTCTCCTCCCTTTCTTTTCGTCAACCAAAGCAAAAAGGGTCTGTTTCTAGAAAAGCGATCCTTTCCAGCTGGAAATGATGGTTCCACGTGTGCAGAAGAGCTCCCAGCCAGGTGAACTTTTCGGCAGCTGCATAAATCCAACATCCTTGAAATAGAATGGCCTTCTCTCTCTCTCTCTCTCTCTTTTTTTCAAATAGGAAAAAAATAACATTTACTCTCCAAGTATGAATTCCTTAAATAACTTCCCCCAAGGCCAAGTCATTTCATAAAAGGCATTTTTTTCATGTAAATTCCTTATAAAGAAAGGTGGAAAATAAGAGTTGTGTTTTGGGGGAGGTGGGGGGTTATTATATTTTATTTCTTCATAGGGAAGATCCCCCACGAAGAACTGATCAACCCTGGGATCCGAAATGAGTCCCTCCACCAGGCAGGAGGTGTGATCCACATCCCGGCCCTGGGACTCAGCAGGGCCAAGGGCAGGAAACATGCGCCAGCCCCGCTGGACCTTTCCGCCCGTGGTCAGAGTCATGTAGGTACCCAGCAGCTAAGCACCACTGCCTGTGGGTGAGGTTGAAAGGTATTTAGTCAGCCAATAAATGCTGATGGGGAACCTACGGGGTGCTAAGCACGGCCACCATGTATAGGGGACCCTCCTCTAGAAGGAACAGATGTTAACCAAATGCACAGATAAATATACGAAAATTTATAAATGTAACACATGCTTGTAAGAAAGAGTAGATCACACTGTGACAGAATAAAAAGGAAGGGGTTCCAATTTAGACTAGGTTCCATGGGGAAGTGACATGTGGGACAAAATCCAAAGGACAGGAGTTAAATGTGGGGGTGGGGAGAAAGAAGCTGAGAGCAGGCTAAGCAGTGGGAGTGGCATGAACACAGGCCCTGGGGACAGAAGGAGTCACGGCATGTTCTAGAAACTGTGGGGTGCCGAGACAAAGAGTGCGGCTGGCAAAGAGACTTGAGCAGCAGGCAGGGGCAAGGATGCAGGGTCACATGGCACATGTTTGGGGTTTTCTTCTTCACCCCAGGAGCCTTGGGAAGCCACTGAATGCATCACCCCAGCTGCTGTGGGGAGAAGAGATTCCAGGGGCCACCACAGAAGGTGTTGACTCTGGCTAAATGACCAGGACAGTTCAGGTAAATGGTCCCCACACCTAGACAAGGGAGGCAAAGTGCAGGTAAAAAAGAACCAATAAGGGGGCGCATGGGTGGCTCAGTGGGTTGGGCCTCTGCCTTGGGCTCAGGTCATGATCTCAGGGTCCTGGGATCAAGCCCCGCATCAGGCTCTCTGCTCAGCGGGGAGCCTGCTTCCCCCTCTCTCTCTGCCTGCCTCTCTGCCTACTTGTCATCTCTCTCTCTGTGTCAAATAAATAAAGTCTTAAAAAAAAAAAAGAAACAATCACATTCAGGAGGTTGACTTAGAAGGGGACACTGACACTACTGGGGGTATTTGTGTAAGAAAGAAGGGCCAACAAAGATCATTCCTGCTTAGAATGGTTGTGCTAATCATGGAGTTAGGGACCACTAGCTTGGGTTTCAGGTGTTCTTGAATCGCGTGAGGGCAGAGGTCAAGTTGGCTGCTCCATGTGCAGACTTGGAGCTTAACAGCAAGGTGAGAGTAGAGAGTGGCACTTAGGCGTTAGTGGTCCCAGACCAGTCCCTCAGGGGCCTCGAAACTGTATGGCTGGCTGGAAGAGCGGAGACCAACAACACAGCAGCAGGCAAAAGTGGGGGTTGGGGAGCACTTGAGGTGCAGGGAGAGCAGAGCATGGAGTCGCAGGAGCCAAGAACATAAAGTCTCAGCACCTGCGACACAGACGAGGACCAGGTCAAGTGGAACTGGATATAACAAAAGGGGGTCTCTTAGTGAGAGCTCCACTGGGGGGAGGCAGGGGAAGGGGAACTGAAACCAGACTAGGGACGGGTGAAGGAGAGGTGTGGAAATGGGGCAGATGTTGGAGAGGTCAGGGAGTAGAGGAACAGGGATACTGCTGGAATGTCCTAGAACAGCGGGACCACTTCCCTGAGATCGCAAACACTTGCGCTTCAAAGGCGGAAACCCAGGCCCATGGAGGACTACCATCCTCTCTCAATTTCTACCCCTCTTTCCTGCTCATCGGGTCCACAAACCGAAGTCCACAGACTCTCAACCAGGAAGAACAAGGCTTCTAAGAGGCCAACCTTACACCAACTGAGACAAGACGACCCCCCTGTTCAACAGGCACTAGCCCAGCCCCAGATCTGTAGCTGGCCCTGTGCTGGGTGCCCCTCCCCCGTCAAGGGAGAGAGAAAAGTACATAAAACCTCACAGTCCCGTGAACACCCAGGAATGAAAGGACCATCTAGAAACAGCACAGAACTCTCCGTGAAAGCGCGATCTGAATTGGAAGAAGGGCAGGAAAAGCATATTCACTCAATCAGGAAAGGACAGAGCTGCACCTCTAGGAGAAAAGCAGCAGGAAAAGAGAAAAGGGAAAATTCTGGTTAGCACCATCTGGGAAGAGATGCTGGGTCTCTTCCAAGCAGATGTGTTAGACTGGTTGACACAAGGTACCCTGAGGGTAAGGCAGAAGCCTGCCGTTTCTCATTCAAATCACATCCACCTGAAACCTTATCTCAACCACTATTAAATCGTCAATGTACCTTTAAAAGGTATTGTATTCATCTGCCAGGGTTTTGCCCTTACCAAGTGCCACAGACTGGGTGGCACAAATAACAGACATTGATTTCTTTACCCTTCTGGAAGCTGGGGGTCTAAGACAGAGGTGTCAGCGGCGTGGATTTCTCTTAAGGCTTCTCTCCTTGGCCTGCAGATGGCCATCCTGTCCCTGTGTCTGTGCAGGTCTACTCCCCTCCCCACGCCCCCACCAACCCTGTACCCATCCGTGTCCCATTTTCCTCTTGTTACAAGGACACCAATCATGTTGAATCAGGGCCCATACTAATGACCTCATTCCTACTTAATCACTTCTGTAAAGACCCTCTTTCCAAATACAGTCATATTCTGATGTGCTAGAGATTAGGACTCGACAATAGGCATGGCAGGGAGACAATTCAGCCCCTGACAGACGGATATCCATTGTATGCACTGGGCGTACGTCACCTTTGCATGAGTTGATATGTGTATAACCATATTCCAGGACAGCGGGGCAATTCCTGTACAGGCACAATTCTTACAGGGGTCCAGCAAGTCGCATTTGGCAAATTTTGAAAAATCGTTTTTATGCAAGTGCTTGGCATAATCACACGCTTTAAGTCTTGCTGAAAGCATATACATAGCCTACTGGAATCTGACAGTTTTATCTTCTAAACTGATGGGAGAGGGGAAAAAAAAAAAAAGAAGAATAACATTCCCCAAACCCACAGCTTGGGGGAAGAAATTAATTAACGTGCTCATGTTTCAACCAGAGCAAGACAGGGCAGACAAAAGCCTGAAAAGAAATCGATTTGTCTTCTGCACCTGGAGTCTCCGCCCCCCTCCCCCGGCCCCTCGGAATCCTGGGTATTGTTTCTTTTGACAGACAGTCTTTCATCTTTGACAAGGAAGTACAAGAAACTTTAGATAGCTCTGAAATTCCTCCACCTTTGCAAGGAGGGCAGGCCACTCTATGTGGAACTCGTACGCAAAACTGAAATAAAGCTAAAGGCTCCATCCTTCTACCTGTCCCTACCTGAGTGCTACCCCTGTAGAGGTACCTAGAGTGATCGGCGGGACATCTCCCTAAGCTTCTGGGCTTTGAGGGAGCAGGCTGCCCACCTCCTTCTCTCCACCCTGATGAGGGCCCCTGGAACAGAGTCAGTCTTCAGCTGCTGTTCTGGAATGTATACATGAATGAGAATGAATGAACAATGAGCAAATGATCAGATCATGCTTTTGCCTTCTTTTTAGAGGCTTAGAAGAAAAAAAAAATCTCCTTGGCCTTTGTAGAGCTCTCGGATGTCAGAGCTTCTTCCAAATGTATTAAATTTCCAGAGTAGTTTGCAGTGGGACCTCATTCCTTCCTCTCCAGACCTCTTAAGTTTCACGGAAGCCCCAGCTGTCTCCTGACACATAGAGAAAGGGGCTCAACAAGCCCGACATACCGGCCTGGAGGTGGGAAAACAAGTCCAGGTCCTCCTCTTGTGGCCGAGAACCTGCCACCAGACTGTGCTGCTTCCCAAGCAAAAAGCCCCCTCCCGAATGTCCAGGACACTCCAGGGCGAAAGGACCCGCCCTTCCTGCACATTCGTCTGAGCATGGCCATGGTTCTCAGGGCACCAGGGTGACTCTTCCTAATGAAGCTCTGAACCCCAATCTTCCAGGGTCCCTAGCAGGTCGCCACGAGGTGGGCTGTCATTCCCTTGCATCCAGGTCAGCCATCCCTTGGACTTCCACATGTAAAGTAGCCTTGGGCTCCACCAGGGTGAGCAAACCAGCCAAGCAGGGGAAGGGGTGGAAACCTCTGTTAGGCCAACTCAGAAACACGCAAGGACAGCCTTCTGCTGTTGCCCTATGGCTTCCTCTAAAAGCCAAGGAGGCCCCTACATTATCATGCCAGCCTTCAGGAAATGTCGCGTCTCTTTCCCACATACTGGTCTCTGAACATGTCTTAACGACAGTTAACTGATGATCATATGACTAATAGGTACACGCAACTCATATGTCATATCTTCCACGAGGCTTTCCTTGGACCTCTAAATCACAACAGCACCTTTCTATTTTCTTCAGACCACTTACCAAAGCTGGCAATCATTTAACCGTTATGTGTTTAATATTAATCTCTTCCCAGGGCACCTAGGTGGCTCAGCTAGTTAGGTGTCTAATTCTTGGTCTGGGCTCAGGTCATGATCACAGGGTCACAAGATTGAGCCCCCCGACCATCACCATGTCAGACTCCATGCTAGGCATGGATGTGGGATTCTCTCTTTTCCTCTCCCTCTGCCCCTCCCCACCCCCATTTTATATGTTTGTGTGTGTGTGTATACGCATATATATGCATATATATATATATATATATGCATAGGGTTAAAATAAGCAGCTAAAAAAGCAAATGAAAGAGTATTACACATTTGTACTACTATGGTAAATATTTTCACAATTTTATCACTTTTCACTTGTTTTTGATATTTAAATCTTTACCCATGATTTTAAAGTAATTTCTTAGGTATCGTTTCTGAGTCTTTGTCCTTGAATAGAGGATTTTAATGCCTTGATATTTATTGTAAAAATTAATGAAGTTTGAACTATCATATTTTTAGTTCTTTATATTTCTCTATATTTTCCTATGTTAACTACATTTCATTAAGTTTATCATCTCTAGTATTAAGGATGCAATTCTGGGGCGCCTGGGTGCCTCAGTCGTTAAGTGTCTGCCTTCAACTCAGGTCATGATCCCGTGGTCTTGGGATCAAGCCCTGTATCCAGCTCCCAGCTCAGCAGGAAGCCTGCTTCTCCTTCACCCACTCCCCCTACCTGTGTTCCCCCTCTCACCATCTCTCTGTCAAATAAATAAATAAAATCTTTAAAAAAAAAAGGGGGGGATTCAATTCTACTTGTAAGTTATCTTTACAATCTTGAGGAACATTCTTTATATAGCTTTCTGATTATCAATGTCAAGATAGAATTTTGGCTTTCCCTTTTGCACAAAAAATAATTTAGTCTCTTTTTCCTCTCATATTCCTCAATTTCTCAGATTTGTAAATATTTCTTAGACTTGAAGTACAGATTATTATTAAAGTATTATACTTCATACTTTACAGCTCTTAATTTTTACAACAGCTTTGTTGAGATAGAATTCACATACCATAAAATTCACCCATTTTGAGCATGCAATTCAATGGTTTCACAATCATCACAATAGTAGAATGTTTTCATTACCCAAAATGAAACTGCATATCCTTTAGCAATCCCTCCCCATCTCTGCCTTCCCTAACCCCAGACCCAGGAAACAAACCACTAATCTACTGTCTCCATAGATCTGTCTATTCTAAACATTCCATATAGACAGTGTTTTCAAGGCTTGTCCATATTGTAGCAGGTTATCAGTATTTCATTTTTTATTGCTAAACAAGATTCCATTGTATGAATATGCCACATTTTATTTATCTTTTCATAAGTTGACAGACATGTGGGTTGTTTCCACTTTTTGGCTATTGTGAATAATGCTGCTATGAACGTTCATGTAGAAGTTTTTATGTGGACAAATGTCTTCATTTCTCTTGGTCAAATGTCTTTCATATTCCAGTCCTTTCCCCATTTTTAAATTGAATTTTATTATAATTGAGTTACAGAATATATTCCAAAGACAAAGCCCTTATCAGATGTAAGAATTGGAGATATCTTCTATCATGAAAGTTGTCTTTTGCACTTTCTTGATGATGTTCTTTGAAGCATAAAAATTTGAGGGGGCACCTGGGTGGCTCAGTCAGTTAGGCAACTGCCTTCAGCTCAGGTCGCGATCCCAAAGTCTCAGTTCTGCATTGGGCTCCCTGCTTAGTGGGGAGTCTGCTCTTTCTGCCCCTCCCCCGCTCACTCTCTCTCTCCCTCTCTCCCCCTCTCTCTCTCAGAATCTATAAAGAAAAAATTAAGCACAAAAATTTTCATTTATGAAGAAGTCCAAGTTATCCATATTTTCTTCTGGTTACCTGTTTTTTTGGTGGCATATCTCAGAAATCATTGGCTGACCCAACAAGACAAAAATTTATACCTATATTTTATTCTAAAAGTGTGATAGTGTTCCACTCTTGTGTTTAGGTCTTTGATGTCCCCGTGATTTTTCAATTTCTTGCATTTCATGTGCAACTATTTTTGTATCAGTTAGTTAAGTTTGACTCTATCTGAAGCCAGTTCAGCCATCAACATCAACTCTGTATCATGACTTCCCTATGTGCAGTTTCAATTTTACTTCAGAACAGAATCATCTGCAATTATATCTTAAGGAAATTCTTCCTGGAAGAAGGACAAGCAGGGTGTACAGTTTCTAAACTCTTACCCTCAGTTGGCCTTACACTTGATCAACAACTTGTCTGAGTGTCACATTCTTTTTTTTTTTTAATTGACATATAATGTATTATCTGTTTCAGGGGTAAAGGTCTGTGATTCCTCAGGCTTACACAGTTCACAGCACTCACCATAGCACATACCCTCCCCAATGTCTTTCATCCCACCACCCCATCCTTCCCACTCCCCCACCTCCAGCAACCCTCAGTTTGTTTCCTGAGATTAAGAGTCTCTTACGGTTTGTTTCCTTCTCTGATTTCATCTTGTTTCATTTTTCCCTCCCTTCCCCTATGATCCTTTGTCTTCTTTCTCAAATTCCTCATATCAGGGAGATCATATGATAATTGTCTTCCTCTGATTGTGAGTGTCACATTCTTAGGGCACAACCGTCTCTCACCCCAACACTGCCACCTTGGCTCTATTGTCTTCCGGGACTGAGTATCTTAGACAACTCTGAGGCCTGCCAGATTTCTGTTTCTCTTTAATTTTTTTTTTTTTTTAATTAGAGAAAGAGAGAACATGTACGAGTAGGGAGGGGCGGGACATAGCAAGAGAGAAAAATCTCAGGCAGGTTCTACACTCAGTGTGGAGACCAACACGAGGCTCAATCTCATGACCTTGAAATCATGACCTGAGCCATAATCAAGAGTCTGATGCTTAATTGCCTAAACTACCCAGATGCCCCCACTGAGTAACCTATCCTGTCTTCTTAAGGATAGTACAGCCTTTACTGTGACTCCTGTAATTCACAAATTTTACGAGGACAAATAACCCTGGGTCTATGTGTATTAATTTTGACTAGAACACAGAAAGACCTTTATCCTGTAAGCTAAGCTTTGTTTTTTTTTTTAACCTTCCAGAAAGTCTTCATTCAATATAAACCTTTGATCAGTGCTCCCATTCTAAGTTGGTGGGGGGGGGGGCATTCAGGATTCCTTCTTCAGAGATACTGAAATTGGGTTTCCATTTTCTACAACCCATTTCTATCCCTTCTTTCTCATTGCTTTCTTTCCTTTGCATCCCAAGAAAGCATCTCACATTTATTCTCTGCATCACTATTTCAAACAGGTAATGTCATTTCTGCCCTGCACTCCCTCCTTCCTGGGTTTTAAATTTTACTATAGCAAACTTTAGTCTTTTTTTTTTTTTAAGATGTTTTCTTTATTTATCTGACAGAGATCACAAGTAGGCAGAGAGGCAGGCAGAGAGAGAGGAGGAAGCAGGCTCCCTGCAGAGCAGAGAGCCCGATGCGGGGCTCGATCCCAGGACCCTGGGATCATGACCTGAGCCGAAGGCAGAGGCTCAACCCACTGAGCCACCCAGGTGCCCCCAAACTTCAGTCTTATAAGCTTTCATTACCTCACCATCTCCCTTTTATGTCTAGGCTATTATTTTTACATCTCATTCTGTGGTCCTTATGACTTTTGCTTCTTAGTAGCCCTATCTTTCTGCATCCCATTCACGGACACTAGTTTTCTTAGATTTACTCTGGTCACTGACATAAATCCTTTCTGCTGGCCAGCTCCACCAAGCTGGGGTAGGATCGTAATCTCCACAGACAAGCAAACTATACATTCTGAGCTGATAGGATCTTCAATCGGGATCAACAAGCCTCCTTCTGCCCACAGGGCCATGCTAGCTGCAAAATGCCAGCAGTGATACACCTTGTGCCGCAGGGCTGTCCTGGAATTGGCCAGAGAAAGGCTAAGAAACACCAGTGAATGCCAACCCAAGAAAGACAGCTGACTGGTTTCCTAAGCAGCCCAAATCCTCTGAATGTTGAAGCCAAGGTAAAACAAGTGGAAGTGGGAAAATATTTTTCTCTTGACTTCCTTGGGACCAGCAAGGTGTGGCTCTTTGTCGATCTGGGCCCACCATCCATTACAGTCAATGGAAGGACCTCGCTGATTTTAATAAGAAATTGCTTACTTCCTTCATTTTTCTTAAGGTGTTTTTGTTCTTCTCTATCTTCATATGGGTTTTTGTGGGAAAGACTGCTTATTAGGTCCAGTGCTCAATCCAAGGTCAGGCTGCAAGCATTCTTTGTAATACCCTCATCAGCCAGAGGTTAATAAGAGAGCATTTCCCAGCCTCCTAATCTGAATGTGTTATCATATCCCAGGGGATTTATTTTAATCCACTGCCACTACAGATTATAACAAACTCATTTGGACTATCCTACGCTCTATGGAGTAATCTTTACAAGAGGCTCAAAATGTCCTAAGCCCAACAGCCTCAGGATCCAATCCCTGGGTGAGAATATGGCTGCATGACATTTCCAGAGGCTGGCAATGTGCTGGAAGCTGAGATGCCCAAGGACCTCCTTAGGACAGTCAGAGCAGACACATGTTCTCACTTTGAACTGGTAAACTGTTTTCCCTGATCTCTTAGATAAGGATTAGCCTCTTCACTGCCTCCCTCCCTTGTCTCCATGTCCTTTTCATCCATATTTAGCGCACACCCTCTTTGGAGTCAGACTCATGTCACTTCTACTCTGGTCCCGGCACATCTGAGCCAAGCATCCACCGCACAAGACGGGCTTGCACCCAGTGGCCCTGGGGCCATCCTGTTGTAAAAGGATGTCTTCCTCTATGAAGTACACAGTCATCTTCTGTCTCATGTGATTCCAGTTACTTGTATCCCTGGAAACCACGCTGGTTTTTCTCTAAAAACAAACCAACGTAAAGTCACCAGCCCAGCAACTTCTGGGACTAAATTCTGCCACCATGTAAGCCTGGCCATTTCCAGCAGACCTCTGCCCTGGGGTGACCACCCTGGGTCATCAATCAGCACAGGGGTCTGGGATTAACACCACATATGCCTTCCATCTACAATCACGCCTGGCTGCATGGCCCCAGTGGGAGCCTCGGACAGGACACAGCAGCCGCATGAGCTCATGGTTTGTGACCAGTCCCACTATAGGTCAACCTGTTCCCTGTCTGGGCATCGCCCAAGATGAGATGAAAGTCTGGCCAGGGAAATCCACAGGTCAGCCGCTACTGTCCTGACCAACCTGCTTCCCAGCTCTGGGAATGGCACCAGTGACTCTTCCTTCTGGGACGCTCTCTTCTCCAGGCCAGTTATCCTGATCAACAGGAGAAAAAAGCCCACACTTTCTGTCACGCCCAAGAAATCTTTAAGGAATATTAGATCATAGACTGTACTTCCAAAAGATCCACTTCAGTGCTGCCTAAATTAAGTCATCACCTACACTAGCACACTGCCACGGGCAAGCTAACCTCAGATTTATGATACATAGAGTTTCTGACTAGAAGAGCCAATTTTATGACAACATTGGTTCCCAACGTGGCCATTTTTCTCTTTCATTCCATGAGCTGCTAGAAATAGCTACTTGTGTCGCACTTCTGGGAAGAGAGTATGAGGGGCTCACTGGGGAAAACTATTAAAAAAAAGTTTGAAGACCTCTGGCAATTTTCTTAAGGGGCATACAAGAAATGAAGAAGCATTTATTTAAGAGCATCTATAATACCACTGGAGGAAGGACAAGAATCTGTGACATCTGAGCCACCACTCACTCCATCCTATCTTAGCTCTGCTTGATGGAAGCAGAGCCTGATGGAGGCTCCATTTTTGGACAAGCAAGACCAAGAAGATGTGCTCTTCTACCCTTCAGCCAATCAAGGGGTCGGGCACTTCGCTAGGAGGGACAGGCCACCAGCATTTCTCCAACCCTCCAAGTCCTAACTGAAGAGTCTAATCTCCTAATGAGTGCATCCAAAAGGTCGGGGCTCCCTTCCTTTGCCTTGCCCCCACCACTCAGAAGAAAAAGGCTCTATCCCAGAAGAATACTGGAGGCACCAATCACCATCCCATCAGCTTGCTCACAAGGCATATATTCCAAGCCAGGAAAGGCAAGCTGAGAAGACCAGAAACTCCTGCCAACTGCCCAGCATGGTGGCTCTGTGATTTTCCCCAGGGACTAAGGCAATATGCTTTCCCCAGGAAACTGGTGTTATTTGAAACAGAGTGCAGGAAAGTTCGAGTCTAAGGGCACTCTCCAGAAACGATGGCGATGTTAGTGCTAAGCAAACAGGAGGCTGGAAACTCCTCTAAATTAAGAGTAATAAGCTAAATGATAGGCCAGCTAGTTCATCAGAGAAAACTTGAGGGGAAAAAAGACAGGTAAGGACAGCCTTCCTGGGGTTAGAAGGGATCTCAAAGGTATGCCACAAAAATGACGCCTCGCTGAACTTACATCAAACTTGGTGCAATGTATGCCCCAGGGCACTGCTGAAAATAATAGAGCCATCAGCCCACAATTAGTGAAGCCTACCAGCTGGGTGTGGTATCAAATGAGGCAGAGAGCTTAACAGGTCAGGGAAAGAGAAAGTCAGATAGCCCTGGTTAAGGCACTGTCGGCTCTGAGTGACCACACCCATGACAGGGTGTTCCTTCTTAGGAACAAAACTGAAGGTTTCACTCTGCACAGGAAAAAAGACATCACTGAAATAAATAGTATGTATCACAAACAAATAAGCAAGCAACAAAAAGAAACAAAAAGAGAAAAATGGCCACGTTGGGAACCAATGTTTTCCCTTTTCCTGGGAAAAAAGGAATAGGGGAATCAGTCTCCAGGTTTTTACCATTATTACCTAAAATGTATAGCTTTCAACCAAAAAAAAAAAAAAAGAGAGAGAGAGAGAGAGAGAGAAAGACATATAAGGAACAGGAAAGTGAGACCCATACAAAAGAAAAAAGGCAGGCAATAGAAGTTGTCTGTGAGAGAGCCCAGATGAAAGAAAGAAAAGGCAAAAACTTCAAAGCAGACACAATAAAAATGTTCAAAGAGGGGCGCATGGGTGACTCAGATGGTTAAGCAACCGACTCTAGATTTTGGCTCAGTCATGATCTCAAGGTCACGAGATCAAGCCCCACAATGGTGGGGGTTGGGGTGGTCGATGCTCAGTGGGGAGTCTGCTTCTCTCCCTCCAACTGTCCCCTACATGCACATGCATGCTCTCTCTCTAAAATAAATAAATCTTTTTAAAAAAGTGTTTAAAGAACTAAATGTCCAAAGAACTAAATGTTTAAACACTAAATGAAATTGTGCCTAAAGAAGTAAAGAAAGCTATGATGACAATGTCTCATCAAATAGAGAATATCAATAAAGATGTAGAAATTATTTTTGCTAAAGAACTAAATCGAAATTCTGGACTTGAAAAGTACAATAACCAAAATGATAATTTCATTATAAGGGCTAAAAAAGAGATTTAAATTGGGAGAATAATCAGCAAATTTAAGGATATACTGATAGAGATTATATAATCTGAGGAACAGAGGAGAAGTGAACAGAGCCTCAAAAGAATATCAGATAACATTAAGCACACCAATGCACATGTAATGGGAATACCGGAAGGAGAGGAGAGAGTGAAAGGAATAAAATATATATATATCTGAAATAATAATGGTTGAAAATCCCTGACTATGATGAAGACCATGAATCAATACATCCATGAAGCCCAACAAACTCCAAGTAGAATAAAAATAGAGGTCCACATCCAGACTTACAGTAAAAATGATGAAATCCAAAAATAAAACTAAATAAAAATAAAATCTTGAAAGCAGCAACAGAAAAATGAATGGTCATGTATAAGGAGATCTCAGTAAAATTAACAGCTGACTCTCATCAGAATCAATAAAGGCCAGAGACAGTGAGATGTCCCGTTCAAAATGCTGAAAGAGTAAACTCTCAACCAATAATCTTATACTCAGCAAAACCACCCTTAAAAAAATAAAGGCAAAATAAAGACATTCTCTGATAAGCCTTCACAGAAAATCTGTTCCTAGCAGACCTGCCTTGCAAGAAAGTTTTTCAGACTGAAAACAAGTGACTCCAGATGATAATTCAAATTGGGACACTCAGAAAAGAGTAAAGGTGTAATTGTAAGAGACAAAGAACTATAATATTTCTTCCCCTTATTTTTTTTTCAAAGATTCTATTCATTCATTTGACAGACAGAGATCACAAGTAGGCAGAGAGGCAGGCAGAGAGAGAGGAGGAAGCAGGCTCCCTGCTGAGCAGAGAGCCTGATGTGGGGCCCGATCCCAGGACTCTGGGATCATGACCTGAGCCGAAGGCAGAGGCTTTAACCTACTGAGTCACCCAGGCACCCCTTCTCCCCTTCTTCTCTTAATTGATTTAAAAAGACATTCTGTGAAACATTATTTATATAGTTATACTGCCAGGCCTTTCACATATAGAAATACAAGATGTTTGACAATCATAGCACAAAGGAGTCGAATGAGAGCAAAGTTGTCTTGGGGTAAGGAAAGGATACCAGAGGGTAATTCAAATTGACAGAAACAGATGAAGAGGATCAGGAATGGTGAATAAGAAGACTGATATAACAAACTGTCTTGCTCAGACAGTTCAACTTTCAGACTTACAGACTTGCTCAACTTTCTTTTCTCAGCTCCTTTATCAGACACAGAATTATATAAACAATTTGATAAATTAATATAAATTATACAAAGAAAAAAAAGTATTGCTGGGTTTGTGAGATATATATATATATATATATATACACACAAACATATAACATATACCATGATACATATGTAATTACATCTGTATCTCTGTATCTATATTTGTATCTATGTGTATAAGGATAGAAGAGAATAGAACTATATAGGAATAACATTTCTATATCTCACTAGAAAAAAGTAACTAAATCTGAAACAGCTTCTGGTAAAAATGTATATAGTAATTTCTATAGCAATCATTAGGAAAATTACTCAAAAAATGCGTAGTGAAATAATTAAAGGAATTAAAAATATTCACTTAATAAAAAAATAAAGTAAAAGGGAGAAACAGAGGAACAAAAGGACAACATGTAGAAAATAAAAATTAAAATGGCAGACATGGGGGGGTGCCTGGGTGGCTCAGTCCTTAAGCATCTGCCTTCAGCACAAGTCATGATCCCAGGGTTCTGGGATCTACATCGAGCTCCTTGCTTATGGGTGTCTGCTTCTCTCTCTGCCCTTCTCTCTGCTTGTGTGCTCTCTCTTGCTCGCTCTAATAAATAAAATCTTCTTTAAAATGGCAGACATTGGGGCACCTGGGTGGCTCAGTGGGTTAAGCCACTGCCTTCGGCTCAGGTCATGATCTCAGGGACCTGGGATCGAGTCCCGCATCGGGCTCTCTGCGCAGCAGGGAGCCTGCTTCCCTCTCTCTCTCTCTGCCTGCCTCTCCAACTACTTGTGATTTCTCTCTGTCAAATAAATAAATAAAATCTTTAAAAAAAAAATGGCAGACATAAATCCGACTATATCAACACTAACATTAGAACAGATTTCAAAAATCCAAGTGAATGTAGTAAGGGAAGGACATACTTTACTTAAAATCATACAAACAGCTTAACAGTAAAAGAATGAAAGAAATAACACAAAAACAGCACGGTAAGAAAGCAGGAATGGCTATAGCAGTATCAGGCAAATCAGACCCTTAAACCTAAAATGTTACTAGAGATAAATAAGGAAATTTTATAATGATAAACTGTTAATTTGTCTGGAAGACAAAACAATTATAAACATATGTATCAACAGAGTTGCTTAATATATGAAGCAAAACCAAAAAGAATTAAAGGGAGAAACAGACGATTCAACAATAACCGAAATTTCAAATCAGTAACTTAACCTTTACCTTAAGACATGAGAAGAGCAAACAAAATCCAAAGGAAACAGAAGGGAAGAAATACAGAAAAGAAAAAGAAAAAGGAAAATTAAAGAAAAGAATTAATGAAAAAAAGAACAGAAAAATACTAGAAAAAATCAACTAAACCAAAAGTTGGTTCCATGAAAGCTCAAAAAAATTGACAAACTTTAGGGGCATCTGGATGGCATCCAACTCTTGATTTTGACTCAGGTCACAACTTGGGGTCATGGGATCAAATCCCAAGTCAGGCTCTACACTTGGCATGGAGTCTGCTTGGGATTCTCTCTCTCCTCTCCCTCTGCCCCAACCACCATGTGTGCATGCTGTCTCTCTCACTCTCTCTCAAATAGTTTTTTTAATGGACAAATTTAAGCCACATTGGCCAAAAGGATAAGGGAAGATCCAGATTACATCATGTATGGAAGAGGGAACATTACTACTTATCTTACAGAAATACAGAAGATTATTAAGGAATATTATGAACAACTTTACGACAATGAATTAAATAATGTAGAGGAAAGGGACAAACTCCTAGAAGTAAAAACAAACTACAAAAACTGACCATGAAGAAATACACAATTTGAACAGACCTACTGTAAGTAGAGAAAGTGAATTTGTAATTTAAATATTACCCACAAAGAAAAGCCAGGCAAAGATGGCTTACTGGTGAATTCTGCCGAGCACTGAAGCAGAAGTCAGTACCAATTCTTCATAAACGCTACCAAAAAATAGAAAAGACGGGAACACTTCCCAGCGCATTATATGAGGCAGTATTACCTTGATACCAAAACACGATAAAGACATGACAAGCAAAGACCACTACAGACCAATATCTCTTACGAAGATAAATACAAATATTCTCAACAAAACACTAGGCAACTGAATCCAGCAATATATAAAAAGGAACACATGTCCTGACAAATTGGGATCTTATTTATTCCCAGGAATACAAAATTTATTTAACATCCAAATGTAAAAAACTAATACAATGTAGTATCTATAAAGCCACACCATCCCATCAATAGAAGTAGGAAAAACACTGGACAAAATCAAACATCCCTTCATGATAAACAACAACATCAACCACAATAAAAATACTCAACAAACTAGGAATAAAGGAAATGATGTCAACCTGAAAAAGTATCTACAGAAAACACACAACTGACATCATCCTCAATGGTGAAAGACTAAATGCATTCCCCCTACTTTAATTCCTCAACTTCATAAAATCTATCTATGAAAAACCCACAGCAAATATCATCCTCAATGAGGAAAGGCTGACAGCCTTCCCTTTGAGATCAAGAACACAACAAGGATGACCACTCTCACCACTACTGTTCAATTTAGTACCAGAACTCCTAGAAACAGCAATCAGACAACAACAACAAAAAAATAAAAGGTATTCAAATTGGCAATGAAGAAGTCAAACTCTCTCTCTTCACAGATGACATGATAATTTATATGGAAAACCCAAAAGACTCTACCCCCAAACTACTAGAACTCATACCACAATTCAGTAATGTGGCAGGATACAAAATCAATGTACAGAAATCAGTGGCTTTCTTATAAACTAACAATGAAAATATAGAGAGGGAAATTAGAGAATTGATTCAATTTACTATAGCACCAAGAACCATAAGATATCTGGGAATAAACCTAACCAAAGAGGTAAAGGATCTGTATTCAAGGAACTACAGAACACTCGTGAAAGAAACTGAAGAAGACAAAAAAAGGTGGAAAAGCATTCCATGCTCATGGATCAGGAAAAAAAAAAACATTGTTAAAATGTCTATACTACATAGAGCCATCTATATTTTCAATGCCATCCTGATCAAAATTCCACCAGTATTTTTCAAAGAGCTGGAACAAACAATCCTAAAATTTGTATGGAACCAGAAGAGACCCTGAATTGCTAAGAAATGTTGAAAAAGAAAAACAAAACTGGAGGCATCATGTTGCCTGATTTCAAGCTTTACTACAAAGCTATGATCACCAAAACAGCATGGTACTGGCACAAAAACAGACCCATAGACCAGTAGAACAGAGAAGAGAGCCCAGATATGGACCTTCAACTCTATGGTCAAATAATCTTTGACAAAGCAGGAAAAAATATACAGTGGGAAAAAAACAGTCTCTTCAATAAACGGTGCTGGGAAAATTGGACAGCTATGCATAGAAGAATGAAACTCGACCATTCTCTTACACCATACACAAAGATACACTCGACATGGATAAGAGACCTCAACATGAGGCAGGAATCCATCCGAATCCTAGAGGAGAACATAAGCAGTAACCTCTTCAACATTACCCACAGCAACTTCTTTCAAGATATGTCTCCAAAGGCAAAGGAAACAAAAGTGAAAATAAACTTTTGGGACTTCATCAAGATCAAAAACTTCTGCACAGCAAAGGAAACCATCAACAAAACAAAGAGGCAACCCTTTGTCATTTATATTCAATATATTCGCAAAGGACAGTACAAAGGGCTGCTATCCAAGATCTATAAAGAACTCCTCAAACTCAACCCACACAAAACAGACAATCATGTCAAAAAATGGGCAGAAGACATGAACAGACACTTCTCCAAAGAAGACATACAAATGGCTAACAGACACACGAAAAAATGTTCATCATCACTAGCCATAAGGGAGATTCAAATCAAAACCACATTGAGATATCACCTTACACCAGTTAGAATGGCCAAAATTAACAAGGCAGTAAACAATATGTGTTGGAGAGGATGTGGAGAAAGGGGAACCCTCTTACACTGTTGGTGGGAATGCAAGTTGGTGCAGCCACTTTGGAAAACAGTGTGGAGATTCCATAAGCAACTAAAAATAGAGGGTTCCTGGGTGGCTCAGTGGGTTAGGCCGCTGCCTTCGGCTCAGGTCGTGATTTCAGGGTCCTGGGATCGAGCCCGTATCAGGCTCTCTGCTTCACGGGGAGCCTGCTTCCTCCTCTCTCTCTGCCTGTCTCTCTGCCTATTTGTGATCTCTCTCTGTCAAATAAATAAATAAAATCTTAAAAAAAAAAAAAAGAAAGAAACTAAAAATAGAGCTTCCCTGTGACCCTGCAATTGCACTATTGGGTATTTATCCCAAAGACAGAGATGTAGTGAAAAGAAGGGCCACCTGTACCCCAATGTTCATAGCAGCAATGGCCACAGTCACCAAACTGTGGAAAGAACCAAGATGCCCTTCAACGGGCAAATGGATATAGAAGATACAGTCCATAAATACAATGGAATATTGTGCCTCCATCAGAAAGGATGAATACCCAACTTTTGTATCAATGTGGATGGGACTGGAAGAGATTACGCTGAGTGAAATAAGTCAAGCAGAAAGAGTCAATTATCATATGGTTTCATCTATTTGTGGAACATAAGGAATAACACAAAGGACACTGGGAGTTGGACAGGAGAAGTGAGTTGGGGGAAATCAGAGGGGGAGACAAACCATGAGAGACTGTGGTCTCTGAGAAACAAACCGAGGATTTTGGGGGGGTGGTGGTTGGGTGAGCCTGGTGGTGGGTATTATGGAGGGCACATATTGCATGGAGCACTGGATGTGGTGCATAAACAATGAATTTTGGAACACTGAAAAAAAATTAAATTAAATTTAAAAAAAATGTAAGTAAGTAAAGGATCCAGTAAAGCTGCTCTATTCATGGATGACATGACCTAATACATAGAAACCTCTAAGGAACCCACTATAAACTATTTGAATAAATGAGCTGAATTAATACTAAATTAAAAGAAGATCAAAGGATGCAAGATCAAGAAACACAAATCAATTGTTTTCTATAAAGTAGCAAAAAAGAAACTAGAAATGAAAAGAAGAAACAATTCCGTTTACTACAGCACCAGAAAGAATACAATGGTGAGGAAAAGAGGTGAAAATCTTACACTCTGAAAACTACAAAACACTGCTGAAAGAAATTAAAGAAGACCTATGTAAATGGAAAGGTATCCCATGTTCATGGATCGAAAGACTTACTACTGGGAAGATGGCAATATTCCCCAAACTGATAAACAGATTTAAAGCAAAATGTCACCTGGCTTCTTTACAGAAATTGAAGAAGCTGATCCTGAAATTCATATGGAAATTCAAGGGGCCCAAAAACAGAAGAAAGGAATGAAAGAATGAAGGAAGAAGGGAAAATATCCTTTGTAATAGTTACAATACAGTTATTCTTAAAAAGGTAAATACAGGGGCACCTGGGTGGCTCACTTGGATAAGCATCTGCCTTCCACTCAGGTCATGATCCCAGGGTCCTAGAATTAAGCCCCACATTAAGCTCCCTGCTCAGCAGAGAGTCTACCTGTCCCTCTCCCTCTGCCCCCACCCTGCTCCTGCAGTCTCTCTGTGTCTCAAATAAATAAAATCTTAAAAAAAAATTTTTTAAAGGTCAATACATATCTACTTTATGATCCAGCCATCTCACAACTATATATTTACCCAAGAATTAAAAGAAAACAGTCCATAAAAACACCAATATTCATAGTAGTTCTATAGCACAGCCAAAAACTGGAAGTAACCCAAAAGTCAATTGATAGGTGAAACAGATGACCTGGATTATCCACACAATGGTATATACTCAGCAATACGAAGAAATAAACTAGATACACACAAGAACATGGATGAATCTCAAAATAATCGATGAGTGAAAGAAGATATTAGGAATATATATCATATGCTATATGGTTACATATATACAAAATTCTAAACAGTGGACACCAATCCAGTGGCAGAAGGCAGACTGGTGGTTCCTGAGGAAGGGAAATGTTGGGAGGGACAGGGGAGAGGTTACAGGGGTGACAAGGAAAGTGAGGGGTGATGGAAATAGTCATTACCTTGATTGTGGTGGGGGGAGGGGGCTTCACTGGTGTGTTCATGCATCAAAAGTTACCAGTTATACATTTCAATCATGTCTGGTTTAGTATACGTTAATCTGATTTCCTTGAAGCTATAATCAGTTAACTGACTAAGTACACTCAGTGGGCTGTACAACATTCCTGATACAAAGCCCCACTTCAGTATTGACACCCACAGGCGATGGCCCAACAGTTTCTAAAGAAGTCAAGGCTGAAGAGAAGGATACTTGACATGTTCTCTCCTCCCTTTGGAAGTGGGAAGGGAGTACACCTTTCCTCATGCTGTCTGGGACCAGGGACCCTCATCATTAGCAGCATCACCTGCCCGCCAGTGTGTAGACATGGTTCGGAATAAGGCCTCTAAATACTCCCATATTGAGAGGTGGGAGTCTGTCACCAGCCCCCTTGAAACTGGGTGCACTGAGACTGCTTCAACCAACGGAGGACAGTGGAAGCAACGCTCTGTGGTGTCAGAGGCAGAGCCTAAATGGCTGGCCAGTGCCAGCCCATTGCTAGAACTCCAGCACTTGGGAGCTCTGAGGGGCCATGTAAGAAGCGTAACTCCCCCCATGATGTGAGAAGGCCAAGTCTCAAGCCGAGGCCACCTGTAGATGTCCTGGCTGATGGTCCTACCTTCAGTGTCAGATGTGAGTGAAAGGGTTTCCTAATCACTCTGGCCCATCCCCCCACCTCCAGCACTTCAAATCCTCCCCAGGCTGGAGGCTCTGCTGCTGTAGAGCAGATCCAAGCTGTCTTCTCTATGCCCTGTCTGAACTCCTGGCCCAAGGAGTCTGTAAGTAAATTAAAAAGGCAGTTTCAAGCTTTGGGGTAATTTTTTACACAGCAGTAGGAACTGCTGCAGAGGGAAATGCAGTAATTTGTTGGGTTTCTCCCAAGCCAACCTAGGTAGACACTCCTATGCCCTGCTCTGCTTCCAAAGCCCAAAACATCTATCTACGTCACCGAGCCCACCCAGACTTAGGGACCTGGGTGTTCCACAAGAACACAGGCCCAAAGCACTGCTCTTAGAATGGTCTCTCATACAGGCATAGCCCCCAGCTTGAACATGACTTCTTTCCTCCATTGCCCTGGGGAGAATGAGGAGGAAGGCTGAGAAGGGGACAGGACTTTACCAAGCCCTGGGGCAAAGGCCTGGGTACCATGCAGTTTGACCATGGCAGAAAGAACCCAACTCTCAAGGAAGGATAAAATGAGGTAATGGATGTTAACATGACTGACATGACACTGGGCGAATGGCTAAGGTTCCCTGTGTCCCCGTGGAACAGAACATAGTGTGAGCTCCCACAGACCCTCTGCATGGGGGGCTGCCTTCAGGGCGAGGAGTTAAACCTGATACAGCCACACCTGGGAGGCCATCTTGCCCGCAGGTAAGAGCACCCATGAAGACAGCCCAATTATCACAGATCTGATCTGGACAAACAATGACACTATTTTATGAAAAATACAGAAGTAACCAGTACATCCTGAGACTGAGACTGAGGTACATCTCCTGCCAGAAACTTCTCCCCTCTGTGTAACGATGCCCTTCAGATTTCCTCAAAATGGTCCGCTCGTGTGCTTAATTTAAAAGTTGGTTCCCTTTGCAAAAATCTTGCCTTTTTTTTTTTTTAAGATTATTTATTTATTTATTTGACAGAGAGAGATGACAAGCAGGCAGAGAGGCAGGCAGAGAGAGGAGAGGAAGCAGGCTCCCTGCTGAGCAGAGAGCCCGATGTGGGGCTTGATTCTAGGACCCTGGGATCATGACCAGAGCCGAAGGCAGCGGCTTAACCCACTGAGCCACCCAGGTGCCCCAACAAAAATCTTGCTTTTTTAAAACAACTTTTCAGTGACGTCTACTACCGAAAACACTACACCCTGGAGGAGAACAATCTCTGCTTCTTGCCCCCTTGTGCCCAGACAAGTCACACCCACACACATACACACCACAAAATGTTTCATGGTAGAACCTTGTCAAAAAGTGATTATGCAACATTGTATTTTATCTGGCAGCCAGAAGTGATGTTCAGCTGTCTGGACCACAGGCTATGAGAGGCCGCTTGTCACAGGCAACTGGAAGGGAGAGAAACCGAGAAGAGGACGGTAGTGAATTTCAGAACCTCCAAAGACATAGCAAGTGGCCCAATGCCATTGGTCAAAGTCTCAGGCCTCTTGAAGAGAGAAGAGAGTGCCCTGTAGCTCACACTGGTATAATTAGTTCAGAATTATATTCTTACTGCAATTTGAACACTTTCCTTCTTGCTTTTTTTTTTTTTCTATTGCTAAATGCTTTCCCTTTTTAGGTAGTTACTGATGTATTAGAACTCCAAGTAACTGTTCTTTAACACAGCTGAAACTGGAACACCTTCCAGAAGTCTGTATTGTCAGCATTGGAATCATGGGGGGGAAAAAAAAAGTCATGGGAAACAAAAACAGAATCCCGGCTTCGCTCTCCAGTTTTGCTCTGGCTTCCCCTCCCAGCTTGTTCTCCTCACCAGATGATCCTGTGATCCTGTGTGGGATCCCCTTGGGAGCTGGACCAGGCAGCAAGGAGATCTGCCCCCGGGGACGCAGGAACAAGTCTCATTTACCTGGACACACACCTCAGGTGCTGAGCGAGCTGGTCAGACGAGGCAAGGAAGCTACTGGATTCAGAGGCATCAGTCCCTGCTCTTGATTCCTCCCAAGCCACCGTGTCCCCAAATCTAGCAACCATCTGGCCCCTGCTGCTGACAGGGTGTTTTGCTGGGGTACCTGATATTTTTTTTTTTTAAACAACATAGGTGTCCCAAAGGAAACGATGCTTTTGATCACTCGATGCCCATTTTGTACCACAGCTGGAAGCTCTGCGCCAACAGAACCTCTGTCCTGATATTGCTACCCCACAGCCCTCCACCAAGGATCTCACCAGGGATCAGCCCAGGATGGAGCCTCTGAGACAGAGAAGGTCTGAGGCAGAGGCCTGTGCTCAAGGTCACGCAGTACGTACGCATTCTGAGCCAGGCCTTGAATTCAGGCCTCCTTGACCCCAGGCTCTGCACTGACTACCCCGGCTGCCACGGAGCCCTTGCCATATTCCCAGACCAATTCCCAGATGACAATCCCAGGCCCTCCAAGGTCCCAGGCACACCCTCGGTGTACAGACAGACAGGTAACTGGGACGGTTCCCCTTCTCTGGCATCATCTTCTTGGCATATCCCTTTCAGTCCTACAGTGATCAAGGCCCAGCTCAAGCACCACCCACGCCCCCCCTCAGTGAGCCCTCCCAACCCCCCCTTCTCATCCTCTCTGTGCCCCTGCCCAGCCCACCTGAGGTTGGGTACCTAGATTCTGGGTGGCTTAGCCAATTTCTCTGAGCTCTTTCTCCATGTTGCCCGCCACCCACCATGGTATCCCAGGAGGGTCTGGTCTTCACGGCATGATGTGAACATAGAGGAAGAGGACATGTGCATGGGACATCCTCAGAGGGGCTCGCAAATGGACTTCCTAAATGCTTCATGGGGTATGTACCCCATAAAACTGGAAAAGAAGGACTGTAGTATATTCCTCACAGTCTACAGACAATCAAGTGAAAAATCTCCACCTACATACAGGCCGGACAGAGACCTGAAGACACTACCACGGCCAGGGCTGGGGAAGGGCAACAGGGTGGGGAAACAGGCGTATCTGAGGCAGATAACCTGCTGGCAAGGGACAGCCTCTCCCCTGAGGGCCTGAAACACAGATGCTCACATCCCTGGAAAGGCCAAGACATCACTCGCCGCTGGAAAATGCATATTTATACTGAAGGAGACAGTTTTTCAAACTCAGAGACAAGCCAACAAGGCCCCTGACAGAAATTAATTGAGGGCCTCAGCCTCAGTGCTGTTCTGCATACTCGACACCAACAGAATGATTAAGTGCCTCACAGAAAGGGGACTAACGGTCCAAATATGACTCAGACGGTACCCTCTGGGATGGAGCAGGCATGAAACAAATGCTCGGCTCTCCCCACTATCGACTGTCAGCTCCACACAAGGAAAAGGCACTGTGTCAAGGTCAGGAGGTTGGAGACAGTCAAGGGAAATCAAAACTCACCCGAAAGCAAAGTCAGAAAAGTAGCAGCCGGCCTTGGCGGTGATGGCCAACAGTTTATTTTCTGGGAGAAAGTTGCCTTTCCTTAAATGCTGACATAAAGAAAACTCATTCCCTTTGCGAGGACCCAGAAAGCCAAGGATGGGCTCTCTAGGGGGCCCAGAGGAGTGGGGCCTATAAGCTGTGTCTCTAAATCACGGTTGTCTCCTTGGAGAGAAGAAAAGCCTCTTTTCCCTCACCCAAGCCCTGAGCAACCCCTGGGCCGGGGGTCTGGCATCAGTACCCATGGCAGATGTGGGTGGGGTCTCTCTGTGTCCCCTGCTGGGGGCTCTGGCCCTTTGCAGCCCCGGCTGTGTCCACACCACACCACCGCTGACCACCGGTGACGCCTGCTATTTTCTGCTCAACTGGGCGGGAACACTCCCGGCTTTACTGGGCTTTTCCCCAGTGGTTCACTGTCCGGCTCTGTCCAAACACAGTGACAGGGAGTTTGATCTATGACTTGCTAATGGACTGAGAAAGGCACAGCTCCTTCAGCCTGGAGGCACTTTGTGCAACTGCACACCCGTTCCAGCGAGCAAATTCCCTGTCTGTTCGTGCACAAGAAATTGCCCGTTGCTTTGAAAGAAAGCTGTGCAAAATGAACCCGCTGCATTTGTGGCTGGAAATCGCCCAAGAAAACTGGGCAGCAGATGTCCTGATGAGACTCTTTTTTTTTTTTTTTTTTTGCTGGGCTTTTCCATGAGAAATTAGTGTACTGAAAAGGCTAGACCTTTCTGTGGGGTGGTGTTGGGCCGGGGGGAGGGGGGAGTAGCGGGGGGAGGGGAATGCAACCCTAGAGTCATTTCTTAAATGGACCCAACAGTCACTCCAAACCCAGCGTCTGTTCCCCTTCCCTTTCTCTGTGTCGAACTTCCTGGCCCGAGTCTGGCTGCTGGGAGGGAAGCCGGCCGGCCGGCGGGTGGGTGTGCTCCTTTGCTCAGTCACACACTCTCTCCCGCTCTCTCCCTTGGAGGGAACATGAACGTTGCTGATTCAAAAATCAGACACTTCTGCGGGAATTGGCAGGGCCCGGATCTTCACCCCCACCGGCCCTGGAACACCAAGTCAGCACCTCCACAGGCAGGCCGGGCGGGCCGCCTGGGCCGCGCCTTCTGGGGGCCACAGTCCATCGTCCAGCCTCGGGGTTGGCCCGGCTGCCAGGAGCTTCCTTCAGCCACCTGGACAGCCCCAGCCTGCGTGCACTTTAAATAATAAACTATGCATTCTTGATCCGTCTGCAGCTCGAGGCAGATTTTCCTGTTGAAGCTGGAGGCCTTCTCTGCTTTGAGTTACTGAAGTGGGGCGGGCGTGGGTTGCGTAAGAGGCACAGGAGACAACTGGGGAAAGACAACACCGCTCCTCTTCCGAGTCCTCTGGGCGGGGGAGCCGCGTGTGGGAAAGTGGATTCAGACACACATGCACACACAAAAAAATATTCTGGTCTCCTTTTCTTTTTTTACTCAATGATGGAATTTCAGATTTTCTTCCTCAATCGAGAAATGAGAATATGGAAGAAGAGGACTGATGTGCTTGCCCTATGGTGGCTTCTCAGGGACTATGCTTAGAAGACGTCTGGCCGTGGCAAATGAAGAACTGTTAAATAAAAACTTGCAATGCTCAGACTTACAGGAGAAACGTGTTTCATAGAAACATTGGAAATATATTTATGAACGTGGTAGGCTGAAGAATGCCGGCCCCACCACCAAAGATGTCCACCGCCTCGTCCCCAGATTATGGGACTGTGTTAGTTTAACATGGTTAAGAGGGGCTTTGCAGATGGGATTAAGTTAAGGATTCTGAGATGGGGAGATTATCTGGGATGATCTGAGTGGGCCTGATGTAACCACCCCTATTATTATATAAGGGAGACAAAGAGATTTGACTACAGAAGAGAATCATTGAAGGGATGTGGCATAAGAAAGAATCAACTGCCCGTTGCTGGCTTTGAAGACGAAGAACGGGGCTGGGAGCCAAGGAATACAGGCAGCTTCCAGAAGCTGGAAGAGGCAAGGAAATGGATTCTCCCCCGGAGCCTCCAGAAGGAAAGAAGGTCGGCTAACATCCTGTCGTTAGGCCAGTGAAACGGATCTCAGGCTTCCGACTTCCAGAACTGGAAGATAATATATTTTTGTTGTTTTAAGCCACTAAATTAGTGGTAATTTGTTACAGCGGCAATAGGAAAGTAATACAAGACTTTCTTCCAGCGGAGGGCCTTAGACACAACTAAGATGACAAACCGCTGATTGAAGCAAGTGTGATATTCAGAATGCAGACAAAACACCTCTGGCTTCTAGAAAACTAAGTGAGGCAATCAGGGTGGCTTTCCAGGAATAAGTAACATCTAAATTGGGCCTCTGAAAATAAGATGGGCTTTGAGAGCAGTAAAAAGATCGATATGAAAGGGTCATTTCACACAGTTCCCTAAGCCAGAGGACAGCTTTAATATACCAAAGGCTCTGGGAGCTAAGAATTCACAATCTAGTTGGAGCCACATTAAATAAATAATTACTTAATATATCAAGTAAGGGGAACCTCGATGCACTTAAATTTGAAAACCTAGATGAAATTTTCTAGGGAAATGCAATTGACCAAAATTGACCCCATTAGCAATATAAAACTTAAACCAATTATTTTAGGGAAGAAACTGGGAAAGTTAGAAAGGAACTACAGTCACAGAAAAGCACAGGGCAGAGCTGGCTCCCTGCAGGACTCCACCAAACGTTCAGAGAGCAGACGGCCTCAGTGATTCATAAATCATTCCAGAGTCTGAAAACAAAGGAAAGCTTCCACACTCTTTTATTTATTTATTTATTTATTTATTTAAGATTTTACCTATTTATTTGACAGAAAGAGAGACACAGCAAGAGAGGGAACACAAGCAGGGGGAGCAGCAGAAAAAGGGAGAAGCAAGCTTCCTGCCAAGCAGGGAGCCTGATGTGGGACTCCATTCCAGGACCCTGGGATCATGCATGACCTGAGCAGAAGGCAGATGCTTAACGACTGAGCCACCGAGGCTCCCCTTCCACGCTCTTTTAAAAGCTAATATATCTTTGATATCTAAGCCGAGGACTAGCATATAACCCGCACATGCACACACACGTGTGAATTATGAAGCAGTATCACATATGAATATGGATGCAAAAAGCCTAAACAAAGCATTAGCAAAGAGCAGTATCACATTAAGGAAAAAATATACTATGACCAAGTGAGACTTATACCAGGAATTCAAGGTTCCTCTACTATTAGGACACCATTTACATCATATACCACCTTACTATATCTAAGGAGAACAATCATATAGACACTTGTCTCCCCAGTGCAGCAAAAGCCTTTAGCAACTCAAGTATCCATGTTGGATTTTAAAAGAATTACACTTGTGGTGGCCATATCTGAGACGATTTATGCATCAAAAGATATAAGGAAGTGAAGGGGGGGAATCAGAGGGGGAGACAAATCATGAGAGTCAGTGGACTCTGGGAAACAGAGAGTTTTAGAGGGGAGGGAGGTGGGAGATGGGTGAGTCTGGTAGTGGGTATTAAGGAGGGCATTGATTGCACAGAGAACTGGGTGTGGTGCATAAACAATGAATCTTGGAACACTACATCAAAACCTAATGATGTACTGTATGGTGACTAACATAACACCATAAAAATTTTCAAACAAGAGATAAGTAAATAAATGAGTATCCACAGAGTCCACACAGACACACATAAATAAATGGGGGAGAAGAGGAAGCTCTCCTTGCAGGAGAACATGGATCAAAAATGTGGAAGAAATAATGGAGTCAGAACAGCACCATTTTGAAGCCCCCACATGAATAGAGTCTGTGGAGAATCAAAATGCTAAAACTAGTGAGTGAAAGTCAGATGAAGAACAGGATATTTATGTAGCCTCAAAAATAACCCACAAATTTTTGCTAATTGCAAAAGGAAAGATCATAACTCTCTATCAGATTCAACTAGAAACTCAACCTGAACCAAATAATAAAAGTGAACACCCAATAACGGGACAAACCAGCAGCATGTGCCTCCTGAGAAGCCGCACTGGGAAGAACACAACATCGCTTCTGTGGTATTCCTGCCGAAAATACATAGCCTCTGTCCCATCGTGACAAAAGAGCAGACCAAACCAAATTTAGAGACCTCCTACAAAAGAAAACTAGACTTCACTTGTTTTTTTGAAGAAAGGTGAAGGTCAGGAAAGATACACACTAAGCAACTGACCCAGACTGGAGGAGACTATGAACACAATAATGAAATGTATCATGGGATTCCAGATTGGATTCTGGAGCAAGAAAAGAAAGCTATAGAAGACATCGTTGGGACTACAAACAAACTTCAATAAAATCGTATATTAGATAATGATATTATGTCAACATTGCATATCCCAAGTTTGCTAAACATACAATGTTAAGAGTCCTCAAAAAACATAAATATAAGTATATGGGGCACCTGGGTGGCTCAGTTAGTTAAGCATCTGCCTTCGGGTCAGATCATGATCCCGGGGTCCTGGGATCGAGTCTCCAGGCGAGCTCCCTGCTTGGCAGAAAGTCTGCTTGTCCCTCTCCCTGTTCTCGCTTTTTCGCTCTCTTGCTCTCTAATAAATAAATAAAATCTTCTTCTTTTTCTAAGAAGGGAGTATTTATAGATAAAAAGACAGTCTGCAAATTAGTCTCAGGTGATTCAGGGAAAAAGTGTGTCTGAGTAGGGGAGGGCACTGGGGAGGGTGCAAGAAGGAGGGGGGAGAGAGGGAGAGAGAGAAAGAGAAAGCACATGACCCCGCAAGGAGAGGAAAGTGTGAACCATCGGAGAGCGTGGGTAATGGGTATACCAGTGCTTTCTGCAACAATGAACACAAGAAGCTAACAAAAATATGGTGGAGTACAAGTCAAGAGGACAGGGATATGAGAACAAATAGTTCCCTTTGAGTCTGATGACAGGGAACAAGTGGGTCAGAACACTGGGTATCAGCCTGGTGGAAGTGGGCATCATCAGACAGGGATTTGGCTCAGAAACACCCGCTCACAGGGAGCAGATGGTGACAGTAGCTGGCCACGGGACATGTGTAGCTGAATCACCGAAAGACGTAGGGCTCGAGACACAGTTTGGGAAGAGAGTGGTGGGGACCATTTCAGGGTGGAACCATAAGGACCCCAGGGCCACAAGAGAAAGGGCAGGCAGTGGTCAGCACAAGGGCCCCCTTGGAAAGCGGTGGCATCTGGAGGCCAGGAGACAGCACAAGGGTGAGCAGTCCTTGATGGCAGTGCTCCCATGACACTGGGAAGATACAGCTGAGAAAATGAACCAGGCTTGGGTTCTGAGGGGGACACATCAGTCCCCCAAGCCCAGCTGGTCCCAGAGGTAAAAGGAAGGCAGAGAACAGCAAAAGAAGGCTTGGAAGGCAGGCCCGGAGGCCCGCAGGTGAGCAGGCAGCGCAGGAAACATGACTTCCACCTGGGCACCAGGTCCCACCCGCAGGACCCAAGAGCCCCTAGCAACACCCCTGGCCCATGTTTGGACACCCCCGCTTCACATCGCAAAGTCAGCATCCGTTGGGTGTCTGGCCCTTCATTCCCATTCTTTCCTCCCTCCACACTGCCCGGCAAGCACTGCCGGGAAAGAGAAAAGTCCTTCCAACAAGAACTCCCCTTGGTTAGCATGGGAGAAAGGGCTGAGGTCAGGACTGACCCTAGAACCCATCCAGAATGACTCTGGGCATCAGTGTTCCACTCCAGGGTCAGCAGTCACCTGCTGGAATGTCGCCTCCATGAGGGCCAGGACCAGATCGCGTCTCTCGTTTACCCCTGAATGCACAGGGCCTGACACGTAGTTGGCATCAAACAGACCCGGACCGAGCCAATAAACTACTGCCTTGGGTAACAGGGCCTGCGCCAAGTTTTAACACAGAGACCGGAACATAAAATGGACTCAAGCCAACTTATGGAAAACTCACAGTCACTGAAAGCTTAAAAGCATAGAGAATGGGATTAATATTTCTACAGAGATTCATCCAAACACTGTACCCAGGCCTCATTTATCCTTTTTTTTTTTTTTTTTCTCCTGATTGTCCATCAATCAGCCTAGAATCAGAGCCTCCAGAGGGAATCCCAAGAGCACCGGTGATTTCCCCAGGCGAGAGGGACTTCCCTTCCAGCCTCCAGGGGGCCCATGTGTGCAGGGCTCTGTCCACTTCTTTGGAGATCTTGGGGCTAGTTTTGCTGAATGACCCAGTTTTTTAAAAGAAGGAAGGATGGAAGAGGGAGGAAAATGCCACAGGTCAACTGATTGTTCATCCAAGAGGAATTTTTTTAACTGAATATATAGGAATTTTTCGATGGTAACAAGCTTTCTTGAATTCCTCACATTTTTAAATGTTTTGGGGCCCGTCCCACTATGTGTGGCCTCCCAGCCAGGACACCTGTAGGACCCTCTTTTTGGTATCCTCCCTTCAGTGCCCTGTCACCCCAATTTCTGCTCCCCCTATGATGGTCAGCTCGGCCAACAGGGCCCGTCCTCAAGCATATGACCCTGGCCTTTCCTTTTTGGCAGGCTCCTACACCTAAAAAGCCTGGTTGGCTTATACAGGAGCGGCTGGAAATTTGGGAGACAACAAGCATGGATAACACTTCAGCTCCTCAGCATTCGGATCCTGGAGACCACTCTAGAAGCTTCCATGCACTTTTCAGAGTGGCTATTGTAGGAACCAAGCTCCTGCTGCCTACAGCAATAACCTTGGCCTACTCGCCTTCCACTGGACTTTCCACTGGACATTCCACTAAACTGTGCCCTTCCCTGTCTCCTGCTTCCTGGGACTCTTCCCTCTCTCAAACCAACTACCTGCACTCAGGTCCTCATCTGAGGCCTGGATTTTAGAGAGCCCCCTCGATGGACCTTTCCCATAAAGGGTTGACACCTTGTGTTTTTTTTTTTTTTTAAAGATTTTATTTATTTATTTGACAGAGAGAGAAATCACAAGTAGGCGGAGAGTCTGGCAGAGAGAGAGAGAGAAGCAGGCTCCCGCTGAGCAAAGAGCCCGATGCGGGGCTCGATCCCAGGACACTGAGATCATGACCTGAGCCGAAGGCAGCGGCTTAATCCACTGAGCCACCCAGGCGCCCCAACACCTTGTGTTTTAATAGTACTTTCTGCTTAATGAAAACCCACCAGCAATAGCTCATTTAATTTTCAGCAACCTGCTGAAATGAAAATTTTGAGAAAAGTACTACCTCTCTTCCACAGATAAGGAAACATGGAAGTAAGAAAAAGCAGCAGACGCCGAGCATCTCTGCAAGCTGGGGAGGAGCGAGAGACCCCGCCCACAGCTGCCAGGCCCTGTCCCTGGCCATATCCACTCCCAGGCCATGTGGGCGGGCAGTGTCCATTTCACAGAGTATAACAGGCTCCAAAGCCACGGAGTTATTCAGCCTCAGGGAATAATAATGGCAATAATTACAATATTAGTAGAAGGAAGATGATGGCTTTATAGAGCGATTTTACTGGGTTTTAATTTTATTCTTTCCAAAAAGCAATTACCAAGCATCCTCCTCCCACCCGAACACCCCAAATGAAAATCCCAATGATTTCTTCAGTCATTTGTCTTAAAAAGAAATTTAAAAATGAGATCAAAGGGACTTGGATGAACACATGGTTCATATAAAGCAAATGGCAGGATCGGAGATTCCCCCAGAGCTGGGGAGAATGAAGTCGGAACGCCACAACGAATGCCGAAACCATTATTCCTAAACACTCAGGAGGCCAAAGGGGCCCTGTGGGTTTTTCTAGAAGACTCTGAAGTCCGAGAAACACTTATCTGGTGGTCTCAAAATGCCCCCTGCAAGTACAAGGCAGCCAGGAGATGTGCATGTGGAGCCCCAGCCCCAAAGGAGCGGGGAGATCTGTCTGCTCCCACCTACCCCTGGTCTTCCAAGGTGGATCCTCAGCTAACACTGGCGCCAGAACCCTCCACAGCGGGGGGCGGGTACACATCAGGAATGCCGCAGGGCACCCAAGAAATGTTGCCAGGTCCTTACAGGAGCCCCCCCGCCGGCCCAAGGGCATAAACTCAACCTCCACAGAATGTGAGAATCATCGGGTATGTTCTCTGAACAACAATGGCAAAGGAGATAACGCGTGTACTGGAGGTCAGTCAAAGACACAGTGAGTGACTTCGGTGTGCTGATTTACTGGGTATAAATGTGTTTTTTGGTTTTTTTTTTTTTTCCTAAAGCTACTGTCCTAAGGTAGCCTTTGTGTTCTTTTGCCGTGGCTGTTTTGTTGGGTAGAAGCCGGGCACAGCCGCCATTCCCAGTTGTAGTTTTGTTTTTTGTTTTTTTAAGATATTTATTTATTTATAAGATTTTTATTTATTTATTTATTTATTTGCATGAGAGACAGTGTGTGCCAAAGCACAGAGGGAGAGGGAGAAGCAAACACCCCCTCCCCTGCTGCCCCAAGCAGAGAGCCCAACGTGGGGCTCAATCCCAGGACACTGAGATCATGACCTGAGCTGAAGGCAGAGTCTTAACCCCCTGAGCCACCCAGGTGCCCCCAGTTGTAGTTTCTGAAGCTTGACCTCCATGAAAGAAGGATGTTAGGGGAAGGAGGCCCTTGACATGAGGTACAGTGGCTGAAGAAGCAAGAGCAGAGGGGGCGGCTTCCCCAGCCAGATGAGAGCTGGCTTGGGTTCTCTGACCAGCAGGGAGGCACCCCACGCTGCAGCCCCCAGGTGGAGGGCCCCAGGCACCATGGCCCCTCTGCAAGGCCCCTGTCATCAAAGATGGCACAGATAAGTTGAGAAATTTCATACGTGGAACAGTTAATGAGTGACCTGAGGCCTCAGTGACCTGGCAGACATGTGACCCAACCATTGGCTTAAAGGGCGAGGGGCCAGGGTCAGACTGCTACTGTGAGATAAGAGATGTGGCCAGGAACCCTGGGGGCAGGGCAGTGCAGGGGCAGGGCACCTGTACACACAGGCACAGGGAAGTTCAGGGAAGTTCCTCTCTATTCACAGCTCTGAATGCCAGGGGAATGGAGGACAGAGTCTCGGGGGGGTAAGTTGCTTCAGCTTGTGCTACACACAAACACATGTCAGCCTCATGGTACAGCTGTCCCGAGGAAAAATTGTTAAAGTAGAAATCACATTTGGGCTTGTGAAAGAGTCCTGGGGCACCCAACAGAAGCACATGTGAAATTACTTCATAGAGATTTTCCCATTAATCCAGCATACAGAGCACACCCCCCTCCCCAAGAGAATGGGGGAGAGACACAGAAGTCTACACCAAGCTCAGAGTACAAATCACAATCCACATAAGAAAATGGTCCAGGGCACCTGAGTGGCTCAGTGGGTTAAGTCTCTGCCTTCGGCTCAGGTCATGATCTCAGGGTCCTGGGATCGGGTCCCGCGTCGGGCTCTCTGCTCACTGGGGAGCCTGCTTCCCCCTCTCTCTCTGCCTGCCTCTCTGCCTACTTGCAATCTCCCTCTCTCTGTCATGTAAATAAAAAATTAAAACCTTTAAAAAAAATAAAAAGAAAGAAAATGGTCCAATGTGAGAGTGGGTCTACAGGACAAACAGCAAGAGCTGTACCCCCAAGAAACTTAGAAGGCAGACTAATTTGAAGAAGACTTCAAATAAATTAGGGTAAAATAACCAAAGTCCTCAAGGAGGGATAAAGTCATAATGAAAGAAGAGGACACTATGAAAAAGATAGGTAGAACTGGAAAAGAATCAAACATAACTTCCAGAAGTCTAGAGTCTCATCACTAAAACTGAAAACTTAATGATGAGATTAAATGGAGATTAGACCCCATTGAGGAGAAATCTGGTGAAGTGGGAGACCAGTAAGAAGAAATGGTTCCTAATACAGAATAGAAAGAGACCTAATATGTTAAAAAAAAAAAAAAAAAAAGTTAATGAAACACTGAGGAAAGAACAGGAAGGTCCACACTGATGGATTCGGAGCTCCAGGAAGGGAAAGAGCTGACCATGGGAAAGAGGCACTTCCCACTGGCCTGAGGCTGGGTCTGTCTCAGAACTCACAGAAGTCATGAATTCTCACATCCAAAAAAAAAAAAATCACAGTGGATCCCACATGGGATAAATATGGCAAAATTCTGCCACAGACACCCTATAGAACACAAAGATAACATTGTTCAACCTGCGGAGAAAAAAAGATTTATATAGAGTCTAAAATCGAAAGGATAGAAGACGTTTTGTAGCAAAAACAAAAGTCAGAAGAGGGTAGAATAACGTCTTGAACGTGTTGAGAAAAGACAAGACTTCACCTAGAATTCTATAGTCTAAAAAACCATCACTAGCAGTACCGGTGAAATAAAGGCAGTTTCGGGAAAAGCAAAGATAATAAGGGAATCACTCACAAACCTTGTTTGAAAAGGTTAAAAACATGAAGAACCAAACAAAAAGCAGGAACAGACTCATAAATACAGAGAACGGATGGTTGCTGGCGGGGGAGGGGCAAAGTGAATGAAGGAGAGTGGGAGACACAGGTCTCCAGTTGTGGAAAGAGTAAGTCACAGGAATAAAGAGCATAGTATAAGGAGTGTGGTCAATGAGACTGTAACAGGGATGTAACAGGTGGTGAACAGTTATGCTTATGGTGGCCACAGCACAATGTACCGACTTGCCAAATCTCTAAGCTCTACACCCGAAACTAATATAACATAGTGTGTCAATGGTACTCAAAACAGCTGAAATTTTAAAAATTTTTTGAAGAAAGGTTCTTTCAGAAGGATGTTACACACAGAAAAGCGGGTTGCAAGAAACAATACTGAGCAGATTAGTTGGCAAATAAATAAATAAAACTAAATAACTAACTGTAAAGAGACGTAAAGATGAAAAACAAATAAATAAATAAAACAAAAAATACATAATGATAATGACTGAGTAGGAGGAGGAACAAAAGCAAAAGAGAATGGATAAAAATAACAGGTAAAGTGAAAGTGAAGGCATTCGAAGGCCCTTCATCGTGAAGTATTGATAGCTGGAGCTTTATAGACTTCCCTAAGACAAATACATTGTTTTTATCTTTTAAGGTAACAACCAGAATGTAAGATTATAAACTTTCACACCAATGGAAGAAAGAAGGGGCATTTGAGACTATCTGGTGAAGCCAAAAGAAAGGAAGAAAAACAACAAAAAGAAACAGAAGCAAAGAAAAAGCATGAGTATCGTCAACCAAAAACAAAACACAAGATGGTGGAAATAAATGTAATGATATCAGAAACAGCACAAATGTAAAAATACTAACATCGCCGGGACTCCTGGGTGGCTCAGTTGGTCAAGGCTATTCCTTTGGCTCAGGTCATGATCTCAGTGTCCTGGGATTGAGCCCCACGTCGGGTTCCCTGCTGAGCCAGGAGTCTGCTTGTCTCCCACTCTCTCTCTCTCAAATAAATAAATAAAATCTTGGGGAAAAAAAGCCACAACAAAACACTAATATCACCAATGAAAAGACAGATATTCTCAAATTGGACATTTTTAAAAATTTGGATACATAATACTTTTAAGAAAATTATACAAAACATCATGATAGAGAAAGACTGAAAATAAAACTTAAGGAAAAGGAAACATCAGGCAAACATTGACCAAAATAAAAACTCAGGCAAGGGGCACCTGGGTGGCTGAGTGGGTTAGGCCTCTGCCTTCAGCTCAGGTCATGATCTCAGGGTCCTGAGATCGAGTCCCATATCGGGCTCTCTGCTCGGCAGGAAACCTGTTTCCCGCCCTCTCTCTGTCTGCCTCTCTGCCTACTTGTGATCTCTCTCTTAAAAAAAAAAAAACAAAAAAACAAAAAATAAACCTCAGGCAATATCAGGTACACATAGCTAGGAAGCCAGAAGTTTTACTAGGGATTAAAAAAATGGTCCATTACATGATAGTAAAAGGAATAATTCCCCAGGAATATGGCTCCTACACCTGAATACAGCAAACAATACCATCTCATAACATGAAGTGAAAATTGATAGAACTGAAAGGTGAAATTGGCCAAACCACAACAGTTATGAGATTTTTAACATACCTCGAGTTAAAACAAATAAACCAAGCAAGTCAAAAATAAGAGTGATTTTGACATCACAAGTTTGAGCTTTAGGACATTGTTCACAACAATTAAGGAATATACATTATTTTAATGTATGCATAAAGCATGTATTAATACAAAAAAAACGCCTAAACTCTAAACCACAATGCAAACCTCAGCCATTTCCGAAAAATCAGTATTATATGGAATGCAATATGGCCAATGAGCTTCTACTGGACCTAACCGTCCTGTAGAGAGCAACCACAAATCTGAACAAAATACAAAAATGCAGTGAACTGAAGACTGGAAGGTGAGCCAAGACAGGAAGACGCTGAGAGTGGAGAAGGGGTGGTGGGCGATCAAGGCTAGGAAGAGAACAGCACAGGGGGCTGAAGGCAGGCCTCGTCACACTCTTCAGGGGTAGCTTATACTCTAACAGAAGATCCGTAAGACAGAGCTCAGGCGACATAGTGATGAGGCAGGACCTGAGGACGTGCTGGAAAGGTATTCCCCTAACTAAATTATAGTACGTTGTTGTAATCATTTTATTTTATTATTGTTGCCGTTAACCCCTTTCTATGCCTAATATATAAAATAAACTTTATCATACATACATACATATAAGAAAAAACACAGTAGATACGGGGTTTGTTACTACCCATGGTTTCAGACATCCAGTGAGCATCACAAATGTATCTCTCAGGATGGTGGTTTTTCCAGGGAGTAAGTTAGAGGGATGATATGGGATGGGGTCGACACTTGGTCATGTCCATAAATGCTTGTCTCTCAAAAAAGAAAAAAGTTCAGAAGCAAATATAGTGTATCTTAACATTTGGTTAAGTCTGAATGCTGGGCTTATGGACTTCTGGTTTCCTTTTGTGCGTGTGGGTCATTTTCGTTGTTGCCTTTGTTTTTTTTGTTTTTGTTTTTTTGTTTTTGCCTGTTTCAAATATCTCAGAACTAAAAATAACGTAAATCCACCACATCTGTTGAATTCTACATTGTCTGTGTCCCCCCACCAAATCATAAGCTCCCCAGAGGCAGGGACTATGCTGTGTCAAGCTCACCCCAGTGTTCCCAGGCTCTGGGGGGGTCAACAAATACTTACTGGCCAAATAAATGAAAAGCGAGAGGAAAAATGTAAGCATATGACCTTTCAGAGCAACTTCTGGTCTAGATAACACTAAGATTCCATGATTTCATTTTAGGTTTGTTCAAGAGTCAAGAATGGTGGATTTAAGAAGGATAATGAGAGCTTTCAGCTCCTAGTTCAGTGCCCTGTAGGGTTTCTCTTTCTCTCCCACTGAATACAGAATGAAGGCATTTAAGCGGTCCCCTGAGGATGAAGAATGGGGGTACAAATAATAATTACAAGCAGGGCAGCTGCCACTATAGCTAAAATTTGCTAGCAGCTAAGGGATAACTTGCACAGTATCACCTGTAACACTCACAAACACAAAGAGATGATGACATTACTGAGCTGCAGATGATTAAACTAAGGGTCGGAGTGGCTCAGTCCTTTCCACTTTGTCTGAGGCTATGTAGCAATTTCAGTATTTATCAAGAAAAATATGTGAACAGATGACCAGCCAGCTATGACCTCCATTCTTATAGAAAGGGTCCCTTTGTACAGCCTATTTCTAATTTCTCCAAATTTGTTTTTACCAAATATTTTACCAGATATTTGTGAGTGTTCTCAAGAACATGCCCCCCCACCACCCACCGCAATTCCACCACGGGGCTGGAAGGATCACATCATCCCTCGTGTGTTCCACAGCAATAACACTGAGAAGTGCACAGAAGGAAGACCGTGTGAGGACACAGGGAGAAGGTGGCCATCTACAAACCAAGGAAAGAGACCTTGGGAGAAACCAACCCTACGGACATCTTGATCTTGGACTTCTGGTCTTCAGAATTTTAAGGAAATGAATGCCTACTGTTTAAGCCACCCAGGTTATGGTACTTTGTTCTGGAAGCCCTAACAAATTACAACAGAGACACATGGGTATCAAGGGACTCTTCTGGGGTCACACCCAAGGAATACCGAGTCAAGCTTCTAGCACTGTTCTTCTTCCTTTCTGCTGGAGTAATACTTGAAATATTCTTCTGTTCTTCGTGTTAATATTTTTATCTGTCAATATTAAGAGATTAAGATGGAGAAACTCAAAGTAGCATGTTTAATTCCATTTATTTTGGGTTCTTCTACTAGCTGAGATAAAGAACAACATGGGAGACCATCACCACCACTGAAACAACAACAAAAAACACTGAATAAACTATGAAATCATTTCTTTTTAATCCACTGGAGACCTGAGGTCTCGATGAAGTTGGGAGTAAGAACTAAATCTCCGTGGTCCTGAGGGATTGAGCCCCTCCTAAGTGAGCAAAGACCAGCAGCCACATGCATTCCCTGTGGCACAGGCAGGATGAGGAGCTGAAACAGCGGCAAACAGAGGATCTTGTGTTAGTCCGAGGAAACCAGCCAAGTCCTTATCAATTGTGTGAGCTGAGAGGATGGATTGGATCTGGAGCAGGGGTGCCCTGAATCTTCTCTACCAGACTTTTTCCAAGTATGGTGGCCTGCAGGATGCCGGGACAAGAACAGAGAGCAGAATGGCACCTCCACAGTGATGTGGGGACTGAGATCTAGGCTCTTCCAGTCCTGCCTCAAGACATGGGACACCAGTGGAGACCCAAAAGCAGGTAAAGTTCCAATCCAGATCAACCCGCCTCAACTCCCCATTAAAGAGGAGAGTTCGTCTCCTGAGCCCTGCTGCCTCGTTGTCACTACAAGAGAAGCCGGCTGAGGACAGGCTCTCAGAGAGAGAGAAACAATTGCTGAGAAGCCCAGGCCGGCCAGGCCTACCTGAGGTCGAGCCTCCTGCTCTGCTCCTTGGTTCCATGAGGCCGGGGCACCGATGTGCTGGGTGGTGATGCTGGTCTGATGTCTGTCATTTCCAACCAAAGGAATCTTAATGGACGTAAAACACGAGTCCCAACCAACGACTTATTCCGGACCATATGTACAATTGTTAGGCAAACGACTGCATAAATTGGCAATACACAGTTTCTAAAGAGATACGGCACCTTCTAAATCCTCATTACAATTCACTTTATAACACTACAAATGAGGCAAACAATACTACAAAATAACTACAGCGGTTTTCCGAAACAATCGTAAATGATGTCTACATAAAGTAGACATCAATGTCGTTGCAGGATGGTGTATCTGTGTTTTAACAAACACACCGAAACACAATAGGTTTCCTAACCTGACAGGGCCTTGTAGGAAGTGTTAATGTTCTGCCATCTACCTCCACCATCCCATGTTAAGCGTCCCATGATGGAGGACACAGAGATTGAAATTGTTACTAAAGCCTATGAAAATCGGGGAGATTCTAAACTGAATCCAACCGGAGAAATTAAAATGAACATAGAAGACAGAAAGAAAGCTTTGAAAACTGAGAAATGTTTCAAAATAATCCAAAGTACCATTTTTGCTGCTGAGAATAACCCCCAAAACCTTCAAAAATTCATGCTGTGACCCAAAAAGAAAAAAGAAAAAAAGAAAGAAAAAGAAAGAAAGAAAGGAAGGAAGGCTCGCAGACTCCACATTTTTCATGCCAAGTTCCAATCTGGAGTGACACTTTATGAATCATTTTATAAGGTCCTAAAAATAAGAAGCTATAAAGGTAATAGGATCAGCCTATCCTCTCCCTGGGAGCCCCAAAGCCTGCTAGAAATGCAATCTCAGTACTACCTACGAGAAGGCAGTGGGTCCTTCCAGGTGGCCTTGTCCCTGGGCTAGTCCCTTTGTCCGCCTAGAGAACAGGGTGGCTGACCACAGTTCAGCTCCCAGGTAAATGGAGCGCCTCATGAAGGAGGAAGAATTGTCAGACTCTTCCTCACCTGCAAGGCCAGCTGGTTACTCCTAGGCCAGGTGCAAGGTTGGGGTAACACAAGATCCAAGGCAAAGCACAAGGACACCTAGGACAGCCATGTTCAACCCTAAAGAATATGTTCCCATAGGAAATCCTGGATGATTCATCTCATTCCTGTTTCCAGGAAGCCAAAAATGTGTCTTGCTGGTTTCCCAGCGAATTGATTTTCTCAACTTCTCAATGGAATTTCTAGATTCCCAGGAAGTCAACCCACCCTTGAGAGGGCCTGACTGCTTTATTGACTAAACCTATTAGAAGGCCCATGATCTTTCTCAACACAGGAATAAAATTTATGGAGTATGTCACCCAAAGCAAGAAGGACTAGAAGGAAATAGATACCCTTCTCCGGCATCTGTGCTCCTACCTGGGACACAGTCTGCGCTGGCCTTACATCACTCTAGCACCACAGAGCACAATGACATGAGAAGTGGAGGCAGCGAAGGGGAGAGGACTTTTTAAGCAAATTCAGAGATTTCTTGCACAACTGCTCTTATTTTAACGTCCTTTCTATCACATCCTCCCCACCTAGGATTTCTTCATTTAATTTTCTCCATTATAGGCTCAACACTCCAGCAAAAGTGCGCCTTGATCACAGTCTCAGGGACAAAAAATGCAAACCCGAGCGCAATTTATCACATTGTCAGCAATCCCGGGGGTCGCACATGCCCCTAAAGAGGATGGCGGGGAGTAATGAGACAAATATTCTATGGTATCATCCACAAGCACCCTAGGTTTCCGATCCAGACCAGCAGTCAATGAGCGCCGGCTTGAATTGAGGTAAAAGTGAGAATAATACGTACTTGCCCTTTGACTTCATTGTGGGCCCCTGCCGGGTGGTTCTCACCTGAAAAACCCACTTCTGATGGCCCACCAGTGCTGTTACTCAGGTTTAATACCCCTTAGTGTGGCGGTTCTCAACACCAGCTGAACCCTAGGAACAGCTGGTGAGCTTTTAAATCATCAGATGCCCAGACCGTGCTCCAGACCAGTGACAACAGCTCTCCAGGAGCAGGACCCACGAGGGAGTAGTTGTTAAGCCTCTCCAGCCCTGAGACCCACTGCCTTGGCCTCATCCCCCTGCCTCTGAAACGACATATTCAGATTAAGCAGAAAATGCACACAGATGTAGAATGACCAACAGTTATTCGAAGGCAGATTTAAAAACAAAACAAAACAAACAAACAAAAAACTCTTCTACCAAGATTTTCAGGGGCCTGATGTTTAAAAGAACACCCCAACTTCAGGCCCAGACATACAACCGACCAACTCCCCCAAGCCCGTGCTTCGGAGTCAAGAGCATGTTTTAGTTACTGGTCATTTCCTGCTGAGGTCCACCTTCCCCTACTTTTGTAAGGCGATAGGAAGGAGCAGAGCCAAAACTCTCATGTACGGTGGCATTCTCCATCCCTCGGAGCTCTGCTGGGGTTTCATAGATGGCCTGGATTCAGCAAAATCACCCCCACTATCTCCCTGCCGATGCAGACCAGCTAAAGAGGGCCACTCCCTGGATGAGGTCGGGCCTACAGGCAACAACTGAGCTGGGCTGCAAGGCTTGCTCGTACATCTGAAAGCTGTCCTAAAGGAGGGTCAGAGCACGGATGTATTTCTGAGGTCACTGGAATACCAAACAGAGACACTACTTTTTTTTTTTTTTTTTTAAATCCAGAGAGTAAGTCTTTAAACTACAAAAGCACAACTTCCAAAGCTCAGCCATGGGGTCCTATGCCCTCAGGCCAGGGAGGAAATGCCACCCGTGAGCAGCCATCTTTATCAGGGGACACTCACAAGAAGACTGCTGGTGACATAGCCATGACCATTTCTGTGAGGTGTCCTTAAACACCTGACCTTGAGTCCACAGGTCGCTCGAATAGAGAGAAGCACAGAATATAAGAACCCTGGGTTCTCACCCCAAGCAACTTAGTAGAATCACCTCTAAAAACAAGGACACCCCAGTCACACCCCAGACCAACACTTGGGGACACGCCAGTGCCAGGCATCACATAAAGCAGTGGTTTCCACACCTGAGCACCCATCAGAAGCACCTGTGAAGCGACCCATTCCTGGAACGCCCCCCCACCTTGCCAGGTTCTGATTCAGGAAGTCCCGCTGGGCTGAGAACGTGCAGATGACAGGGTCCCAGACCTTGACTCTGATGCTGCGGAGAATCACGGCTCCCGAGGCCCTCCAGGGTGCAGCCAGGTCTGAGGAACACTCCCCAACACTGAAGAGCCAGCTCTGGTCAGGGAGGGAGGCAATTCTCCTAGCTCTGCCTCCCAGAATTTGGTAAGAAGTATGCCACTGTGTTGTGGGGGACCTCAACTCTTTCCTGATCTATACAACTGGGGCACTGCATCAAGGAGATCCTGGGAGCCTTTCCTTTCCAAAGGGCTCCTATACAGGAAACGCTGACACTAATCCAGACAGAGAGGGGGAAGGCAGTGGCCTAAGGGGAGATAAACAAAACAGCTTCAAAATACAGGGGAATGTAGGTGGTTGCTCACGGGACTCGAGTGTGTCTGGGGATGTGCAGTGGTGCCGAACGGCATGTGTGGTCAAGCATGCTGTTTCCCGTGACTCACCTGTTAGAACCTGGCAGAGCTGCCCAGGACCCTGGGCCTCGGTGGAGGGGCTGGGTGCCGAGGACCATTTGCGCCTGACCAGATGCTCCCTCGCGCTGAGCGGGCCCTGGGAGTTGTTGAGGGGCTGGATGAGCACTTGCTCCTGCCCAAGCTGGATGAGGCCAACCTGCCCAGAAAGAGGAAAACGGGACATGAATCACCCTCGTTCACACACAGCCACAACCCCGACAACCCGAGGGCAGCCAGGCCGCCTGGCTATGGCCTGGGCCTCACGTCTGGGCTTTTGCTTTACAGGGTGCTCTGATTCACTGAACCCAAGAAGGAGCCTCTGTGGGCCTTGAAACATCCAACCCCATGGCTGTGTTGGGGAGAGGGGCACGGCGTGGGGTCAGGGGTGCAGAGATAACATCCGGCAGCACTGACTTCCCAGGTTCACTTTCAGAGAAACATATTATTAGTAATAGAAAAAAAATCAGCCTCCAAAAGTCTACTTGATGAGGCAATGCCAAAGCTGTTGAGGATGAATGACAAGGACATCCTTAATGGGGGGGGAAATGCCTCTTATCCCTGGAGATATTGAGAATGAAAGACAATGGAGCCAGTCCTGTATCAATATCAATGTATCAATTTATCAATAGCTTTGTGGCAGGGGATTTGTACATTCTTTCAGAACTTGCGGTGTTTAAGAGAAATCGACAGAGTCTATCCATTGATGGGATTTGTGAACCTAATTTAAAGTTCATCATGGGCTTAGATTTGTGATTTTAAAATCTTAGTAAGTTTAGAAGCGGTATTAGAATGTGTCAGAGAACTTAAGACCTCCCACGTTTGTAGGACTAACTTACTGGGTTTGTAGCGATCACTGAAATACTTGCAAAGGGCTTCTCAGCCAAACAGAGAACTTGGGAAAAAAAACTAGGTTACATTTTTAAACAGTTCTAAAGGTTTCCAGGTTGTTAATCATCAAATTTACAAGAGGCGCCCAATATTATCTAAAGCTTCCTTGAAAAGGATTGCAAAAAACCTTCGAGATAAAGAGGATTAAGAGTATAGTTATCTAGAGGAGCCTGGGAAAATGTATGGAATTTTTGAATCATATTGTATGCCTGAAACTAATGTAACACTGTTAATTATACTTCAATAAAGAGTTTAAAACACTTGCTAGATTAGAAATAGGACACAACTTGTAAATGCAAGGAAAAATTCAAGAACTAAGATTTTTAATTTGCTCCTTTAATAGACTGAATCTTAATTCTAAAATACATTTATCTGGTGCAGAGAACTCTTCCCAGCTCTTAGAACCAATGCTGACACATGAAACCGATCTGTGCTCCTTCTCTGGGATGCCTGCTACTAGCTTCCCTTCTGTGGTGTCAACAAAGCAAGGTAAACCTCCATCAAGGAACCCCACTGGGCCCCGGGCTAGAGGACCTGAGTTTGCACGCTGGGCTGCGCGGCCCACGGCGCCTCCTCCAGGTGGATGCCCAGGACCATCCTAGCTAAACAGAGTCCGCAGCTCACAGGTCGGTTTTGGCTGAAATGAGTATCATCTCTCCTCTCCCCACCCCAAGCCTCTTTTCTAAAGGCCACATCACATGGAAGCAGTGCTTCTCAAAGTCCACTGCATGTGAAAACCACCTGGGTGTCTTGGGTGGGCCCCGAGAACGTGCATTTCTAACTAGCCCCCAGGTGACCCAAACCTCTGCTCTCCAGCAGAGCAAGGCCTCTGGTCTTAGGACAGAGCTGGCTCAAGCCAAACGGCAGATCTCCTCGGCAATCGGAGAGGATGTCTGGACACCAAACCTCTCCGAAAGTAAACCAGATCAACTCATGAGATCGCCTACAAAACACAGGAGGAGTCCCCAAAACACAGGGTGAGAACTTACTTCCAGCTCCTAGCAGATTTCAAGGTTTCCATTTCATTAGAACTTCTGCCAAGAACAACTCCGAGATTTTACTGCCCAAATAAAACTGTCTTGAAGTGGCATTGCATGACCTGCTGGAAAGCACAGCTTTCTTCCCTCTCCTTTGAAGTGAGGATGTAAATTTGCTCACGAAGATACTTTGGGGAGATGGAATGAGTGGAAGCAGAAGGTGGCCGGGTGACAGGGGGGTGGGGCACACAGAGCCCCACTGGGGCTGCACCTAAAGGAATCCTCAGTACAGAACACACATCTCACTGCGGTGAACACTTCCATGGGTCACAGTAAAGTTGGCAAGTGGGGCAGAGCACGTGGGATGAGCCCCACATGGAAGGCGCCCCATGCTCCCTGGAGGATACACTCAACTTGAACTCTGCCTCAGATGCTCTGGCTTTGGCAGGTCAGGAGCCCCCTTGGGTCTAGCCCTTTCAAAGCCAGGTACCCGTTTGGTCTAGTGCTCGCCTTCACAAGCAATGGTGTAAAAGGCCAGGGAATGGGTAACTCTCGTGCATTGTGACACAGGGGCGTGGCACACAGGTGCACACACCCAAGCCACCAGCAGAAGTAGCCCCTTCGCTGTAGCAGGTCTTGTTTGCAGGAACCCGCATGCTGGTTTCCAGCCCTTTGGGGAGGACAGTGGTAACAATGGTAAGATGATTACGTGGACTGACGGTCTGTCTGACTCTACCTGGCAGCTCTTAGCTTCCTGGGATCCGGCTTGCAAGCGGGCATGGCCAGGACTAGCATCCGGGAGCAAAGGGGCCCGGCACAGCCCTCACCCTGCAGAGCCAGAGCAAGGAAGGACTTGGCCTCGCCCCTCCCTCCCCCAGTCTCAGGCTGTCCCAAGACTCCCCGACATGTCTCTTCATGCTCATCCTGTCATCACATTACCAAGGATAAAATGTGCTGCTGAAAAGTGCCACTTGTGCCCCCTACACACACACACACACACACACACACACACACCATCTAGCCCCAGGGCAAACACTCGCCAGCCCTCCTTATCCTTCCCCCACCTTCCCTCTTCCTCCTCCCTGCCCGCTGCATTATGGGGCATCTGCCACCACCTGATCGTTTGTTCCTTTGAGACAGGATCACAATTAGCTCTCTTTTTTCCAGTATCTGCCACAGAAGTTACTCAGGAAAATGCAAACAGAGTAAAAGAGAATGGGTTGGAATGCAGTGGAATGGACTGGACTAGCAGGGCGTTTCTGCAGTCCCCTTTACTCACAGGCTCTCATCTCTGGCTACACAGGAGAGCCATGTGGGAAACTCCTGATGCCCAGGCCTCACTCTGGGCCAACTGAACCAGAATCTGTCAGGAGTTGGGGGGAAGGGAGCAGGGACTCAGGCCCTGGTACTAAGAGCTCGCCAGGAGATCTCAAAGTGTAGTCAGGGTTGAGAAGCACCCTGCTAGCTTTTAGCTAGGTGCTGGAGACATTGGCCACCTCCTGCCTTGACTGAGATGTCTGAAGGTAGCCTGGGTTTGAACTGGACCTTCCTCTGACCCTGGGGCTCTTCCCTGGCCCGGCTTCCAGCCCCCAGCTGCCCGGTGGCCCCAGAAGCTGGGCGGGGCTGCTTGGACTGGCATTCATCCCCTGGTCACCACCTATGCTGAGAAACGAGACCCAGGGATGTCTTCCCAAGGCCTCCGTGTCATACCAAGGACAGCGAGCGACAGCAGCAATGATCCTGAGGTTGTGGGAGATGAAAGCGGCCTGCAGACTTCATCCGAAGACGCAGAGCTGTAAGGGAATGCCTGTGGCAGACAGAGCGGGGGGACCAGGGGCCGCCTGGTTTGAAAGGGCGTGGTCATCCTCCAGAAGTGGTGCTCTTAAAAGAGAAATCAGCAGTTCGCTAAAATGCACACTATCCTCCCAAAGCAATGTGCGTCCAATAAAATGCATCAGGCTGTAACAGTTCTGAGTGGCTCCCTGGCGATTCTCTTTGTTCTGGGGGATGGTCTGAAGTGTTTCTGTGCTGCCTTAGGAGAGCGTTACAAATCAGGGGCTGTTAACTCTGGCCCAGGCTCCGAAGCGCCATAAGTCCTCCTGGCCTCGTGCAAAACGCATGAAAGACATATGGACTTTTCTCACCTGTGGACATCAGCATGACTTCTCAGCAGAATGGAGCAAATGCTTTTAAAATAACATGAAAAATACACATATAGTCTCTGTCCTGCGGATGCTCCGAGACTGAAGGGCACACCTGAGGGGACACCGCCACATGACTGTCCACCTCACTGGGACTTCAGGGCCCAGGGAACTCTCTGAATCCCTTCTTCAGGAAGCTGTGGCTTCTTGGTTAGCCAGCGTGAGTGTCAGGGGGGTCCTCTCCCCATCGACAGGTTAGTGTGGGTGGTTCAAGAGTACAGAGCAAATGGGGTTGTTAGTCTCCTTCCTGCGTGAGCCAAGTCTGCTTCCAAAAAGGAAAAACAATCCTGTGATGACAGGCCCTCCTGCACCTGCCTCCGCCTTTTTCGGGGGCCTCAGAGGAGCTCCTGTGGCAGAAGCATGCCAAACCCCACAAAGGCAAGAAGGGCTTCCCAGCCTCCATGCTGAGTCCCACTGCCCCCATCCTGGAGTGCCACCCAGAGACCCCCTTCAAAGGTCAGCTGCTGTCTCTGCAAATGTCAGGTACCTAAACAGATTCTTGGTCTTCTTCCCAAAACCAGCCTCTGCCCCCATAACGTGGACCAGTCACCGCCGTCTTCTCCCCCGTTCTGATCACTATAGCCGGTCACAAAGACGGGCAGCTCTTCCTTCAGATTCTCTCTTGCATAGACACCTTGCTTCCCACTTCCACAACCCAAGATTTGAGGCTCGTCACCTCGTGCTTGCAGGCGCCCTCCTTCTCCAGTGCCCCCCACGGTGTTATCACTAGCCATCCCCCACCCCCCAGTCAAAGGCCAGAAATGCTCCTCATTGCCTTGAGCCCAGTGATCCTCACGACGTGGTCCCCAGCCTGCAGCAGCACCTAGGAACCTGTTAGGAGTCCAAGCTCCAGGCCCACCCAGACTGGCTCAGGAACTCTGGAGATGGGGCCCAGCAATGAGAGTAAGGAATCCTCCCGGGAACAGAGCTGAGAACAACTACTCTACGATAAATCTGAAATGCCTTAGGTAGGTCCCCAACCTAAGGCGGTCACCAACCAATTAGATGGCTCACTTCATCCCCATGCTTGTCTGTTCAGTTCTTCTCCTACCATCTCCTAAGATAACCATCTCCACTCCCACTCCCATCACGTAGCCACCTCGTGGGCCCCGATCTAGGGAAGAACTTGGCCTTGGAGGCTCTGCCGTCATTCCTTCCTCTTAGAACAGGAGGCCCACCTGTTTCTGCTCTAATCCTCTCCCCAGAGACCCCACCCCACCCCAGAGCCACCACTGCTCTACCCCTCGGCCACCCTGTAAGCTCCAGTGTAGGCTCCTTCCGAGACAGGCCCCACGTTATACTCCTGAGGTTTGCTGCAAACCCACCAGAACCCACCTGTCCTACCCAGGGCAGGTGTGTGATAATGATCTGTTCGTTTAGTCAACAGTGTTGACTGATTGGTTGATTTATAACTGGAAAAGTCTGGGCCCCAGAGGACAACGGAAGAAACATGTTTTTAATGCCTTATTGGGCCAGGCTCGTCCTAAATGATTTCACAGACTTTATCTTACTTCATTCTTATCAACAGCCGCATGAGGCTGATGTTATTTACTCTTCCTGGGGCTGCAGACTGGACCGTGCAGGCGAGGTGGCTCACTTAGGATCACAGCCCCAAGCACCCGTGAAGCCTCATTTCCTAAAGAACAAGAACGTGACCGTGCATCTGTGTGCAGAGGCGGGCATAGGGAAAGGATCAGCAGTGACCATGCGTGGCTCCCTCCAACGTACCAGCTGCACAACCGTCCCCCATTGCACGCATCCAAACCCAGGCAGCTGCAACATTTCAAAGCTCAGGAAATAAGCCTCAAGAATGCAATCAGTCTAAGACGTCTTTGGTTTATCGTCCCATCTTGTGCTTTTTTTCTTTTTTTACAATGTTGCCAACTACATAAAAGTTCAGATGCGGAAATCTAGTTTTGGACTGTAGGTAGGACTGGGGAGCACGCATGGCCACCACGAGGCCCGTGAGCAGTCGGGGCAGAGAGTCACTGTGAGGCTGCAAGCATGTCCTTCCAGAGGAAGAGGGGCAATACCTTAGAATTCTCCCATCCGGGGTCTTCCCTTCAAATCCTCCACACCTCCCAACTTCACACTGTCTTTTCCCTCTTTTCCTTAACATCCTTAATACCCACTCAACTGTTTCTTTTTATGAGGCTTTAAAAACTTGTGTGCAGGGTGCCTGGGTGGCTCGGTTGGTTAAGTGTCTGCCTTCGGCTCAGGTCACAATCCTGGAGTCTCAGGATCAAGTCCACATCGGGCTCCCTGCTCAGCAGGGAGTCTGCTCCTCGCTCTGACCCTCCCCCCGCCATGCTCTCTCTCTCAAATAAATAAAATCTTAAAAAAAAAAAAAAGTGTGTGCATTTTCCAAATACATTTACACTGCAAGCAATGAGTTCTTTGGTAATAAATAATAGTGATGACTCTCTTAGGACTCTGTGCCTTCACCACACAGGCACCAATATGATGATGTAGGACACTGTGGGACATGTAGGACATGTAGGACATGCTCCCTTCCAAATGGTCTCCAAACTGTACTATTACTTCCCTAGAGGATTCCTGTCTGGCTGTGTGCAATCAAGGGATGCTGTATTAAAAAGCTAAGTGATTTTATAATCAATCAAAAGGGTCTGATCATTCCAAAGGAAGAGATGGCAACCTCCCAAACCTGTCCCCTTGATCAGAGGAGTCATGGAAAAGCAGGCTGCCCTCTTAATTATGGAGCTGCCCAAAACTGCCATGCCACCTGCTCACTGACTGACCCTGCCCCACTCTGTTCCATTGGCCTACCCCCACGGAACAGAGACGAGCATTCTTACAAAGCCCCTGAGTAGACCACAAATGATGTGCCACCAAAGTGGCCCCCTGTGCTTCCGTCGAGCTGATCAGCCAGAGCCAGTTTAGACTGGGCCATCAGGTCAACTCCAGGGGCCAACCGGAATGACAGATCCCACAGAGTGTGGCTGTGACTCCAGGGAAAGCCTTCCAGGAACATCCCTGACTCTGTCTCTCTCTGGGGTGGCCTGGCGAATGGGTATGGCTTTTTCAAGTTCCGTGGCCCAGGGCTCCTGGGTGTCCTGTCTGATCTCAACATTTCTCTCGTTGCTGGCCTCAGCAGGCCACAGCCTCGGCCCAGAAGGGAGGGACAGAGGCAGGTGGGAGGACCCTCTGGAGCCTACATTCATTAAGGAACACCGGCTACGGCTTAGCAGACCAACCCCACGGGCAGGGGCCTCCCCCACTCTCTGTCCTCATGTGTGGGGATGGAAAACAGCCCCTTCATCCGCTCATTTCATTTTTCAGACCCTGACACAGTCTATCACTTAAAATTCCTATGCTGCCCGCTCGGGTGAAGTTTAACCTGATCCCAATTCTGCAGGCCTTGCAGGCGCTGGCCCCGTTCACAGGAAGCAGCTGATCCAAACTTGCACAAATTCTCTGGGGGTGGAAATACCTGCCTCACATACCCAAAGTTCATTGCTTTGAAATTGTATGGTTATAGAAACTCTTCCAAAAACTTAGGTAATGTCTAAGGGCTCCCTGAGACGTAAATAAAACGATGAAGCATAAACAGAAAACAATTATTACTTGCACCTAGGGTCTCCAAAGAGCCAAGAAGTGCAGTTTGCATAGCTTTTCAAGATAAGTGAGGGAGAACACCACCGGCCCACGCCTCTGCCCACAGTCCAAAGCAGAAGAGGCAAAATGTAACACGAGATTTATGCTTCATGCCCCATAAACAAGTAATGATCTACTCTAATTATGCATCTGCTTTAAACAGATACCAAACCTCTCTGGAGACAGCACAGACGCCACGCAACCAGGAACAGAGCCCACATTCCCCTGCACCGTACACTCGCCGCTAAGTCATTCGGGAGATGTTTGATGCATCAGGATTTAATTGCTACTCAACATCGGAATAAAGTTTTATTGAGTATAGCCATGCCCATCTGTTTATTTACTGTCTACGGCGTTTCTGCACTAAAAGGACGGCGTGGACTTAACCGTGACGGAGACCATATGGCCCACGAGGCCTAAAATATTTCACTGTCTGGTCCTTTCCAGCAAAAGTTTGCCAACCCCAGGCTCTACATGACCTTTAGATCCAAGGTGGCTTTGGAATGCTCCCATCTGTGGACATCACAAATCTCCTACTTGCTATGGCTCCTCTCCCAAACTTTGCGGTTGAGGCTGTCCTCACAGACACACAACATACATGCTGCATTCCACTTCCCGAGGCAGTAACCGACACATTACCACCCACCTGAACCGTCTGGAGCACATTCGAGAGCCAAAATCCAAGCGAGGTAGAGGGCCCTGCAAACTTGGCTAGCCTGAGATCCTGTTGCTTTCCCACCGGTCTCAGGACTACCTTGCGACCAAGAGGGCCGCCCGGGGTCACCTCCTCCCTGCCTTTGGCCCTTCCTCTGCAGAGGGCACTTAGGAGGAAGTGTCCGATGTTTTGCTCACACGGATAGGATGAACACGGCAGACTAAACACCAGAAGTGTCTGCTGCTGCAGGAATTTCAGAATCTAAAGTCTTAGAGGTCCACCCGCAGCTGGTACACACTGAACACAGACTCTTGGCGGGGTTCTTTTATCTAAAGCACAGCGCCCTCACATGGTGCCGAAGGGAAGCACAGTCTTTCCGAACGCGGGAGGACTGACGGAAACCTTCGCACAGCGCGCACAGCTCAGATGCCATCTGTGAGAGGGCCCCGCGTTCAACTCGGTGAGGATTTGGAATCAATGTTATCCAGATTTCCACCCTCAGCTCCTTCACAGATAGCTGCTCCTCGCTGGAAACTTTACACCGAGAAGTGTAAACTCTGACCTCTACAGAAACTCACCAAACCGCAGCAAATGGGATTCAGATGTTTCCATGTACAGTACAGTGATGTGACCTAGACTTTAAACACTTTGGCAAAAACAGGAAAAATGATGTGGGCCTTCCAGTCCCTCCCAGAACATGATACAGCCTTGACCCGAGTCCTACGGTGATCTGAGCCTTTCTCACTCCTCCTTCAGCCTCCTCATCCGCAGCCCACATTCTCTGCCCCTGTTCCACATTAGCTCCTAACAGGCTGCCTCCACGGTCCATTTTCCTTGTTTAACCGAAGACGCCAATTTCTTCCAGCCCAGTAAAAGTAGATCACATTCTGATCAGGACTCAGAAAAAAAATCCTGCAAAGAGAGCTAGTGAAAGCCTGGGAAATCCTAGGAAATGACCACCCAAGATCCTCTGCAGAGCTGGGAGGAAAGCAGAAGTCTTACATAAAGACTCGGACCCCCAGGCTCTCTAGCTCTGCTGCAGATTCTCTAAGACTGGTCACATACTATGTGGGTAAGGGCTAGAGAATTCTAGACGGTGGAGCAAGATAAGGTGGAGGTGGAGGAAGCAGTTTTCTTCTGCCAGGGAAGAACTGGCACAGAAGAATATCAGAAACCGCTCTCCCAGAGGCCAGCCATGACAGAAGATACAGAAACAACCCGGGTGTCTCACACTCCGAGCCACACCAGGCTCTGCTGGGGGCAGCCCATCTGCCAGCCATGTGCACTCCCAGGGGGAAAGATGGAGAAGCTGAGAAGCATGCGGCTGGGCACCGGTGTACAGGGATCAAGTGTGAGCATAAGCAGGGCAGGGGTGCACGAAAACGTCCCCTGCCCCTCTGAGCATGGCACAGGTACTTCTAATGCGGCAGGGCAAGGTCCCCGGGGGTGGGGCTATTGCCCCAGCAAGGGAGCTCCTGGGGACAGGAACAGGGCCTTATCACCAATGTAAGCACCCCCCAAACCTGGCTGAAGGTGGCTACCAGACACATACTTGCCCGTGGTATAAAGGAACAAAGGGTCCAACACCCTCTCTCTTGGTTCTCACGTTCAACTAAGAAGAGGTTAGTAGCTTGTCGGGGGACCCCCGTCAAAATTTCCTTTTCCGGGTACAGAAAGACTCAAGAGGGATAGCATGGCGGTGAATGCTTACTACCCTACCCCCACATCCAAGAACAGATGAGATACACACCTAGAGGTGTTACCCGTGACACAGACACATACACACCTATGCAGATACAAGTAAATATGAGAGAAGTGCGCCTCTCCCTCTAGGGGCCTGACAAGATTTCTTCCCTGTCGGACCTGTGCTCCCCTGGGCGGGCTGCTGCGTATCCTCCTGAGCAACCCCAGGACTGCACAGTCCCCTTGTACTTCAGAGCTTCCGCACAGCCAGTGGCAGGCACTGGACAGTCCGCTGCTTCCCCTCTCACCGTCTTTGCTCAGAGACCCTCCGGAAGGTCCGGGCGGGAAGAGGGGAGGCTCCCTCTGGACGGCGTGAGAGCAACCCTGGAGGCTGAACTTCCCGCCCAGGAACCGCCACCCCCAGCCCAACCTGCCCTGGGGACCACCCCCGGCACGGCGACATTTCGACGGGCAGAACCGGAGGGGACGCGGGCAGTACCAGGCCGCCGCCGGCGCCGCAGGCGCTGAGCGAGACGAGGGAACCGGGGTGGCCAAGCACGCGGCCCGAGTAGAAGCACAGCTCGGCCGGCCGTCCGCGGCGCCCCGCCGTTCCCGCCTCCTCCACCTCGAAGCCGCGGGACAGGAACCGCAGGTCGTGGCGAAGCTGCAGGTACAGGTCGCGCCCGAAGGCCGGCAGGTGCAGCAGCAAGGCGCGCTCGCCCGGCCGGACGCGCGAAGCGGCGGGGGGCGCGCGGGGGCGCCGGCGCTTTCGCTGCCCGGGGGCTCCGGGCAGCTGCGGCAGGTGCACGTCGTCCGGACGCACCCGCCGCGGCAGCACCACCTCCACGTCGGCCGCCGCGTCGCCGACAGCTGCGGGGAGAGAGGAGACGTGTCAGCTCGGCGGGGCCCGCCCGCCCGGCCGCCCGCCCTCCCTCCGGCCGCCCGCCGCGCACCGGGTCCAGCGCCGGGACAACGCTGCCCGGAGCGGGCGCTCCCTTTCTTCCCTGAGCCGCGGCACCTCCGTACCGGCCAGCGCCTCCGCCCGGGACCCGCGCCACCAGGGGAAGGGCTCCAGCGCGGCAGCCCGAGCACCTCCGGGGACGGCGGCGCGGCATCGGCGCCGGGAGACCCGCCGGCGGCGCGGCCGCCCAGGAGCAGCCTGGAGCCCGGTCGTCCGGCCGCGGCCCGCAGCCCCTCGGCCCCGAGCGTTGTCAGCGCTCCGCCGCCGGCCCCGGGCCGCGCAGGCAGGCGGGGGCCGCCAGGACGCCTCGGGATGGCAGGAGGAAGGTGGTGGCCGCGAGAGGCACGGGCGAGGAAGAGGCGGTGGGCGAGGGAGCGCTACCTGTGCCCGGGTCCAGTCCCCAAACCAGCAGCAGCAGCAAAGGCAGGACGAGAGGAGGCAGCAGGGCGCCGTCACACATGGTACTTGGGAGGAGCAGCCCCCCGGACGGTCGCGGCGGAGCAGGAGCACGCGAGGCAGCGGCGCCAGCCGGAGTGAAGCCCTCCAGCCTTTGGAAAAAGTAATTAGCGCTGCGGACAAACCCAACGTGGTAAATCCCAAGCCCCGCCTTCTCCTCGGATAACAGGCGGCGATTGGGCTCTCGCTTTCCTCTGCCCCGCCTCCTCATTCCCCATTGGCTAGGACAGGTCTAAACCAGGGTGCGTAGTTAGGTTGTAAGCACTTTCTTACACGTGGTTTCTGGGCAGTGGCGTGCGCGGGACACCAGGTGGCGCCATGGAGCCCCTGGAGCTGCGCTACTGCTGAGGCCCTATGAGGACACCGGACTGGTCTTCAGTTTGTGCTCCTTGTCACACTCCTCTCTGACCCTGCTGCCCAGCGTCCCAAGAAGACAGCCAGAAATCGTCCTGGACTACCGACTTCATTCTTTAAAAGGATGTTCTCCCTACGTCTACAGTAAAACTAGTTTGGGTTGTTTGTGGCTGGACATTTTCTGGCACACCTGAGTTTGCTACGTAAAATGCAGCAGCGTTTAGCCAAAGCCTTCGCACCTCCTGCCGCCTTTATCCTCACAGAAACCAGCAGCACAGGCGTGACCACACCCTCTTACAGACTGAGAAACTGAGGGAGAGAGAGCTGAAGGAGTTTGCTAGTTACTAGGGTGAGTTTCTATCAAAACAGGAGCTAGAAGTGGTCCTAACTTCCAGCCCGGTGCTGCTTAGGACAAACAGCAAGAAAGAGGCTCCAAGGGCAGGCAGATTTGGGGGAATGGTGCTCTAGGAAACTCATACAAGGTGACAAAGCCTAGACTTCCAGTTGAGTTCATTCTTTTCCCACAAGAATATAACTGAAGTTTGCAAGAAAGATGATTCTTTTAGCTTCGTGAGGAGCATCTTGTAGAAAACAAAACAGAATTAACCGAAGCGTAACCGTTCTTGGGTCTCTCCCTCTCCCTTCCTTGTCCTGTTTTCTATTTCTGTTTTCTCAAAGCAGAGAGGTTACCACACTCCTACTGGACTCTGCTTGAAGCCTTTCAGAATCTAAAATATATCACAGGATTCCGCGTCAGAAGAAGGAATCCAGAGGTGAAAACTGTCCAGCTTCTAGGACATTTCATTAATCCTGGGAGTGGACTGCGGCACTGGTTCTCAATAAAGCCTCCTTCTTTTACTACAACAAACTTGCTGCTCTGGGGGTCCTCCAGAGTGTGTCTGATAGAATTTTCTTCTGCTCTGTCTACCCCTGCCCTCCACAGGGGCTGGCCTCTGTCATGTGCTGCTCTGAGGACTGCCACTCGCTGCTGGGTACCACACACATCTACACACATCCAAAGAAGCCTTGGTGCTTTTCCCCTCCTCCTTGACAGCAGCGTCAGCCAAATGCTGATGGCACAAGAAACCATGGGGAGCTTCGTGGGGCAGCTTTGTTAGCAAAAGAGCCACCTCTCAGACCTGCCCCCCGAAAGCCAGGGAGCACCAGCCACTCTGCTTCGCATGGTTTGAAGTCATCCTTGTCAACCTATCAGATGATGCTCTGATGCACAAGTCCAAAGGACCATGCAGACTGAAGCAACAGCAAGATACTGTCGCATTCCCCAGACTGTCCAAAACTGAAGAGCAAGGAAATATCAAGCATTGGAAAGGACACTCCCCTGCCCCCGGGTGGGAGTGCAGATTGGCATGGCCACTTTGAAGAACAATCGGGCAAACTGTGATCAAATCCAAAATGTACACGCCCTACAACTCGGTGATCCCACGTCTGGTTAACAGCCACAGAGAAACATGGGCGCACATTTCAGAATGTTGACCACAGGTCCTAATTAAGAGCAGATATACGGCACCTGGGTGGCTCAGTGGATTAAAGCCTCTGCCCTTCGGCTCAGGTAGATCCCAGGCTCCTGGGGTCGAGCCCCACATCAAGCTCTCTGCTCGCCAGGTAGCCTGCTTCCCCATCTCTCTCTCTCTGCCTGCCTTTCTGCCTACTTGTAATCTCTGTCAAATAAATAAATAAAAATCTTTAAAAAAAAAAAAAAGAGCAGATATACTGAAAACCTGAATGTCTATCATTAGATAAATGGCAGCTAGAACACAAGGCATCGTTTCAATGTAGTAAGTTCATATTTACACCACAGAAGGAACTCCAAGACTGGTTGTCATATTTTTTTAAAATCAAATTGAGGAAGAATGCACATGATAATACTTCCATAAATGCACACAGTATTAAATCATTTGTATGGTAAAATCCTAAGGAAAAGTCTGGAAGGATACACACCAAACTTTTTTTAAGATTTGGTGTTCTTTTTATATTAAATTGCATGAAAGGATGCCATTCAGGGTCCAGGCAGGATAACTGCTACCATTCTAGGTATTTCGAGCAGGGAGAATCTAACATGGAGAATTGAGTACGAAAGTGAGGAAGAGCTAAACGGGGAAATTCAGTGATTATATGCTGCCCCTGCCCCTGTGGTGCATTCCAGCCCTAAGGGCCTCTGTTTCCTGCTGCATCACTGAAGGCACGGTCACAGTTGGTTCTGGATCTAGCAGATGTGTGAACTAGACTGGGGCTCCGTGCCCAGGGCCACACCAGCAACTCCCAACACATATTGCACTGGATCCTTATCTCTGTTCCTTGCCATCTGATCTCCTGCCAGGGCCTCCTTTTGGCAGAATCTAACGGGAAGCCTATCAAATGTAGGGGAGAAACATCAGGAGATACAGCATGTAGGTCACAGGCTTTCAGCCTCAACTATGAAAAGCAGCCCTTAGAAGTGAGCATATGAAGCCAAGAGACAGACCTTCTAAAGGTCTTAATCTGGTCTAGATGAGTCTGAATTCCCTCTGCCTCTCACCACTGTATTTCGGCCTCCCTTCCAAAATGATCTGGTGTTTCAGTGCAGTCCCTATCAAAATTCTGTTGGCATTTTGCACAGAAATACCAAAAACCCAAAAGTCTTATGGAAACACAGAAGACCCCAAGAAGCCAAAGCAATCTTGAGAAAGAAAAACAAAGATGGAGGTATCCCACTGCCTGGTTTCAAGCCATATTACAAAGTTGTAATATAGTGATCAGAACAGTAGGGTATTGGCATTAAAAACGGACACATAGACCAAGGGAACAGAATCCAAATCCCAGAAATAAACCCAGGTGTATATGGTCAAGTAACATTTGACAAGGCAGCCAAGAATACTCAGAAGAAAGGACAGTCTCTTCAATGAATGGTGACAGGAAAACTGGATATTCACATGCAAAAGAATGAAATTAAACCCCTGTCTAACACCACTCACAGAAATCAACTTGAGTTGGGTTAAAGACTTAACTGTAAACCTTGAAGCCATAAAACTCATAGAAGAAAGCATAGAGAACAGCTCCTTGGCACTATTCTCGGCAATAATGTTTTAAGATGACATCTTAAAAAGCATAGGCAGCAAAACAAAGAATCAACAAGTGGGACTACCTCACTTTCTGTGCAGCAAAGCAACCATGAACAAAACAGGAAGGCAATTCCAGAATGGGAGAAAATATCTGCAAACCGTATATCTAAGAAGGGATTGATACCCAAAACATATAGGGAAATCTTACAACTTAATAAAAAAAAGTAATAATAATCAGGGGCACCTAGGTGGCTCAGTAGGTTAAGCACTCGACTCCTGGTTTTGGTTCAGGGCATGACCTCAGGGTCACGAGATCAAATCCTGTGTCATGTTCCACACTCAGTGCGGAGCCAGCCTGGGAGTCTCTCCCTCTCTGTGCCCTCTTGCCCCCCACCCCTGCTCAAGCGTGTGCGCTCTCTCTACATCTCTCTCAAATAAATAAAATATTTTAAAATAATAATAATAATCCAATTTAAAAATGGGCAAAGAGGCCAAATAGACATTCTTCCAAGACATAGAAATGGTCAACAGGTGCATGAAAAGAAGCTCAGCATCACTCATCATCAGGGAAAAGCAAAGGAGAACCACAATGAGATACCACCTCACACCTGCGGGATAGGGGTTATCAAAAGGACAAGAGATCACAAGTGCTGGCGAGGATGTGGAGGAAGGGGAACCCCTGTGTGCTGTTGGAGGGGGTTTAAACTGGTTCAGCCACCAAGAAAAACAGTGTGCGGGTTCCTCAAAAACTTTAAAATGGAGCAATCCGGCAACTCTGCTTCCGCACAGACATCTGAAAGAAGACATGACACAAGGTGAAATAAGTCAATCACAAAAAGACAAATAAGTCACACAAAAAAATACTATACAATTTCACATATGTGAGGTACCTAGAATAGTCAAAATCATACACACACAAGGTAGAATGGTGATTCCCACGGGCTGGGGAAGGGGAAATGAGAGTTCGTTTAATACGTACAAAATTCCCGTTTGGAAAGATGAAAAAGGTCTGGAGATGGAGAGTGGTCACGGTTGCACAACAGCGGGAATGTACTTAATACCACTGAACTGTATACCAAAAATGACTAAAATGGTAAGTTTTATGTTATGTGTATTTTCCCACAATAAAGGAATGCTTAAAAAAAAGAAAGAAATCGTTACCATTAGCTTTGGTCTCAATTCATCTTAACACAAACAAATAGCCTTGTCTTAATTTTGTGGAAGGGGGTGCTTAATCCCATTTCACGGATGGAGCAAAGGGTTCCACGTGTGGTTAAAATCAGACCAGTAAGCAGAGAAAAACCCTACAGGTGGCAGTGATGATCTGAAGGGGACGTAAGGGAAGCCATCCTCTGGGTCTGGTGGTCAAAACAGTTGTGCTCATAGTTGACAAAACTCAACTTTTCAGCTCATCCACTTGTTTTTTGCAAACTCTATTCCAGTGGGCAGTGGTCTTTTCAGATCATGTTGTCCAGCAATGGACCCACAGGAGGTCGGGTACATTGCTTCTCTTGGCCTCTCTCTTCCGACACTTCACAGCAACACTCGGGTTTGGATGCTGGTGGCCATTAGAGACCATCACTGTTGTTGCGCGTGAACACAAGACGGACTCCGCCAAGACCCACCATTTCGAAGCCCATACTTAGAAATAGAGACCCCAAGACCCAGACTGGGCAGAGGATAAAGAGAACTGTAGGCACTGAAGTCAGATAGGATCTTCTTGAATTTTCCATCAGGGCTTTCTTGATTGAGTTGGTAATTGGTGAGTCCGGGGGCCTTGGCTTCATGTGCAAACTTGATCTGCTTGTAGGTGGAAGAAGGCCCCTGTGCCCTAAAGATCAGGAAGCATCAGCATCGGTGGGGTGTTGGGAGAGGGTGAGGGAGGGGCTGCCACAAACAAGCCTCCTCTTGGAGACTCCATTCACTTGGCTCTTGAGGCAAGGAGCTTCCTTTTGGGCCACCCATGAGATGCCAGATCCTCTCCAGCAGGGGGCGTCCAGCATCAGTCTTGTCTTCCTAAACAAGCATTGGTGTGAAACACAGCGATCCCTGCTCCAAAGGCAAGGTTTTTCTGATTTGTATTTCACCCTTTCCCTGGTGAGCCTGGATCCTGGCCTGAAATGCAGCTACTTGGCCGTCATCGTAATTCTCCGAGTGAATCTTGCTCACCTCTCCCTGTGGGGTCTGCTCCTCCCTGGACCTCCCTGGACCTCAGCGTGCTGGCCTCCTTTGCTTCACCAGGAATGGGTGCCCTGGCCACGTGAGACCAATGCTGCCTGCTTCCAGGAATGGCCGCTGTCTGGAAAGTCCTGCTCATGCAAACAGGCCTTCAGGGCATGATGCAGAACAAGTCCAAGTTCCTACACATTGGAAAAGTGATTTTTTTTGGGGGGGGGGGTGTCTAGCTATTATTGTTCAATCAAGGTTGTTATTAGCCATACCCATTTACCCATTCCCAGTATCTTGGCTCTACCCAATCCCCCAGGCTGTGCCCATGAGGTCTCAGCCTGCCCAGAGCTGAGTGTCCACCAAAGCCTTCAAGAGTCCCCATTGTTGAAAAGACAGCTCTATCTTCATGTCCTTCTGAAGGTTGCCAGAGGCATCCTCGGGGTAGTAGCCAGCACCAGCAGCCCCGACGTTTCTGAATTAGCAGGATGCAGGCTTTTGGTGTCAGACATGAGTGCAGGGTTGCATCCCAACTGATTTCTCTCGCCAGCGAACATTGGAAAAGCAGTATGTTTTCTGTTGTTCTGTAACACACCTTTCTCTTCCATGTCTTTCTCCTCTTTCAGCCTTGAGGTTCTCTCCCAGTTCTTCCTTTGCTCAAGAAAAGTGGCTTTTCTTTTTTTTTTTTTTATTTTTATTTTTATTTTATTTTTTTCCAGCATAACAGTATTCATTATTTTTGCACCACACCCCGTGCTCCATGCAAGAAAAGTGGCTTTTCTGAGGCTAACATGGGCTAAAATGTGATGCCAGGACAGGAGAGAAAACAGAAGTGACCCAAATTTATATGGGATTTTGGTAAATGCAAATGATGATGGCTCAGATTGGTGTGGTAATGATAGAGTACTCCACAGGTGCCAGCTGTCTGCAAACTCAGACAAAACCTAAGTTGGATTCTTTGATAGTTTTAAAATACAATTGACCCTTGAACAACATGGGTTTGAACTGTGCGGATCTACATATATGGAGTTTTTGGGTTTTTGTTTTGTTTTGTTTTTAATATGAAGCTAGAGTCAAGAACCAAAGGGTTGGCATACAGTTCTCTCAGAGGCTGTAGGAACAACTAGGATGGGGGAACTTAATAGAATGCTTGCTCACAGCAGGATGGGAGAACCATTATGGGGAGCACCAGTTGTTCCTGATTTTTCCATGCTTCTTTTTTTTTTTTTTAAGATTTTATTTATTTATTTATTTGAAAGACAGAGATCACAAGTAGTTAAAGAGGCAGGCAGAGAGAGAGGAGGAAGCATGCTCCCTGCTGAGCAGAGAGCCCGATGTGGGGCTTGATCCCAGAACCCTGAGATCATGAGCTAAGCCGAAGGCAGAGACTTAACCCATTGAGCCACTCAGGTGCCCCTGGAGGTTTTTGTTTTTTTTTTAATATAAATATACTATGGTACTCTCTATGTATTTTTTCTTCCTTATGACTTTTTAAATAATGTTCTCTTTTCTCTAGCTTACTTTATAGTAAGAATACCTATGACATGCAAAATACATGTTAATTGACTGTATGTTATTGATAAGACTTCTAGTCAACAGCACGTTATTATTAGTAGTTAAGTTTTAGGGGAGTCAAAAGTTATATGCAGATTTTCAACTACACAGGGGAAAATAAATTATAATTAGTTTTTTAAGCCACTAAGGTCTGGGTGGGGCAGGAGAGGAGTGGATAATTTGTTACACAGCAACAGCTAACTGATACAGACTCATAATGCACACTAAAATTAACTCCAAGATAGACTGAAGATGTGTATGGAGACATTCATTCAGTGGTGGCATGCAGGAGGTGGTCTTTAGTTCAATCTACTCAGAAGCTACCTGCTGGGTGAGCAAGATGACTACAGTCCACAGCTGGTTGGTCCCCATCTGTGGCTCCTTCCCTAAGCCTTGGCCCAGGTCCAGGGATAAGACTGACTGGCTGGCTTGGCAAGCAATGAGTATGGGTGCTTGAATCCATGCCTACATGTGTTTGGCACCCTTAAAAAGAAACAGAGAGTCTCAGTACCCAGAAGGTAAGCAGAAACACTAACAACAACAAAAAAAAAAAAGTAAGAAAGTCACACAAGAAGGAGATAGAATCATAATATGTGCTTGATTCTGCCCAGAACAACTTGTACATAGTCATCATCATATAAACACTGTGAGATGATTCTCAACTGTTCCAATCAACTGGAGAGAAATGCCAGAATAAATCATTCTAGCTACAGAATCAACTGTAGAAATTATCACCCTGGAAAATGTACAAGAATAAACACCAAGGGAAAAGAGGTAGGAGGTTTAAAAAAAATGAAGGAAACTATAAAGGGTAAGTATCCTCCCTTTCCAAAATGGAAAAATCAAAAGATACAACCTATGGCTAATAAAATAAGAAGTAGAGGGATACATATATTTTTTGAATTACCAAGGCAACCAATAAAAGAAGTAAAAATCTCTTATTTTGGGATAGGAGTGTGATAAAAGGGAGGTAAATCTTATCCACTGCAGCAATAAATCAACTGATATATCTAATCTTGAGATCTAAAAAACATTGGTATAAGAATAGTTTTTTAATGAAATGAAGAAAGCCATCAGAAAAGTTTACAATAGGGGCGCCTCGGTGGCTCAGTGGGTTAAAGCCTCTGCCTTCAGCTCAGGTCATGGTCCCAGGGTTCTGGGATTGAGCCCCACATCAGGCTCTCTGCTCGACGGGGAGCCTGCTTCCTCCTCTCTCTCTCTGCCTATCTCCTCTGCATACTTGTAATCTGTCTGTCAAATAAATAAATAAAAATCTTTAAAAAAAAAAAAAGAAGAAGAAGAAAAAAAGAAAAGTTAACAATAGAAACAGTTAGAAGGAAATGAGTTTGTAGTTAGAGTTGGAGAAGGTGTCCCTGTTTCACACCTCAAGAACTTTATCATTTGCTTTCTTTGCAGTTTAGTATTTTAGATTTTTAAAAAAGATTTTATTTATTTATTTAGCAATAAATAAGAGAGAGAACAAGTGAGCAAGGGGAGGTGCAGAGGGGCAGAGGGAGAGGGAGAGATCATCTCCAGTGGACTTCGTGCATGCACAGAGTCTCATGCAGAGACTGATCCCACAACCCTTGAGACCATGACCTGAGCCAAAATCAAGAGTCAGATACTTTACCCATGAACCCCCCCGAGGACCCCTGCAAATGTAGTATTTTGAAAAAAATCAATTTTTACAAAAATTCCAATTTGTTTCCACCTTTAATCTATTTAACATATTGCTTTTGTGCTTTCAAGTAGGGTGCATTTGTAAATGTAATATACACAAACAAACCACTTAATCTTAAATAAATCCTGTGAGGGAAAAAAATTCTCTCATTACCACATAGGAAAAGTGAATTGAGAAATACTAATGACTTGCCCAAGATGACTTAAGTAAATTATTTCCTTAAGCATTGTAACTCCTTAAAACATTGATCACTTCTGGGTCAGTCTGTTAAGCATCAGATTTTTTTTTTTAAGATTTTATTTATTTATTTGACAGACAGAGATCACAAGTAGGCAGAGGCAGGCAGAGAGAGAGGGAGAAGCAGGCTCCCCACTGAGCAGAGAGCCAGATGCGGGGCTGCATCCCAGGACCCTGGGATCATGACCTGAGCTGAATGCAGAGGCTTTAACCCACTGAGCCACCCAGGTGCCACGAAGCATCAGACTCTTGGTTTCAGCGAGGGTCATGATCTTGGGTCATGGAATGAGCCCCATGGCAGGCTCCACACTTAGCTGGTGGTCTGCTTGGGATTCTCTCTCTCCTCTCCCTCTGCCCCTCCACCCACCCATGCATGCACTCTCTCTCTCAAATAAATGCATTAATTAAAAAACAAAAAAACCCCCGACCATTTCTTACAAGTGTCCATGAGGTAAAGAGTCCCACTTTATGGATGAAAATGTAATAGCAACAAAGATATGTAATTCCCTTCTCCAGGATACTAAGGACATAGTGGATGGCCATGGCTCCTATTTCCTTCCTGCTTTGTTGCTTTCTTGGTGGGAACCGGCGACCATGAACACAGCATCTGAAAGCTGGAAACAAGAGGAAGCAAGTGACATAAGAAGGCCTCATCATAACCATTGATGGGAGTATTATTAACCACATTCTACAGGTGGGGCCATAACACTAGGGAGAAATAAGCATTGTACTCACTGAGGCCACACAGCTGGTCAATGGTGGCTTGGGGATTTGAATCGGTTTTGGGGCACTGGAGTCATGCCTCTGTCATTAAGGGGAGAAACTGGAAGGAAAAAAGGAGGTTTGCTTGCCTGTGAATGGATCCTATGGCTGTATAGTAAATCTGCCTCTAACTGTCCATATGGTTTAAGGCAATGAACTTCTCTCCTCGGATCCTCCATGTTCTCATCTGTAAAAGGAGACGGTGAGCTAGATTATTTCCCATTGGACCTTGAACTTGATTTTAGCTGAGCTGTTGAAATCAGGTAAAGAAAATAAATTAAAAGATTCTACTGGGAAGGAAGAAATAAAATTGCCTTTATTCACAGAGAATATGATCATCTTTGTGGGAAATCTTAAATCTATTTTTTGAAGTTATTGGGACAAAGAAGTGAGTTTGGCAAGGATCCAAGATACAAGATCAGTATAAAAATTTCCGTTGTATTTCTCTAGGTTAGCAATAAACAGTTAAGAAATTAAAATTTAAAAATACCACTTATAATCTCACAAAAAAATAGGAAATATTTAGGGGTAGGTCTGGAAAAAAGATGCCAAAGACCTATATGCTCAAACTACAAAAAAATCACAGAGCAAAATTTAAAAAGCCCTAAATAACTGGGAGATATACAATGTTCATAAGACTCAATCTTGCCTCAATGTCAGTTTGCTCCAAACTGGTAAACACATTTGATGCATTCTCAAACAAAATCCCAGCAGACTTATGGAGAAACTAATAAGCAAAGTCTAAAATTCCTATGGAAATGCAAAAGCCCTAGAAAAAAACTCTGAAAAAGAACAATTTGGTGAGCTATCTGATTTCAAGATTTATTGTAAATCTATACTAATCAGGACAGCATGGTATTTGCATCAAGTCAGACAAAAGAGATCAATGGCACAGAAAATAAAATCCAGATATAGACCCACACATGTGCAGACGACTGACTTTTGGAAAAGGTGCAAAGGTGGAAAAGGCATAGACTTTTTTTTAAATGTGGCTAGAAAATTTATTTATCCATAGGAAAAGAAATTAATATATATACCTTGCATCATGTATAAAATCAATTCAAAATGGAACAGAAACCTAAATGTAAAACTTAAAACTTCCTGAAGAAAATGTAGGAGAAAATCTTTGTGACTTTAAGGCAGGTAAAGATTTCTTAAGATATGACATCAAAAGAATGATCTATTAAAGGGCATTGTGGTAGACTGGACTTCATTGAAATTGAACACATTTGCTCTACAAAAAAACAGTTATGAGATGAAAAGACAAGGCACAGTCCATGAGAACATATTTGCAGAGCATACATCTGATAGGATACTTATATCCAAAATATACATATATACAGAACTTTCAAAACTCAATAATAACCCTATTCAAAAATAGTAAAAAGATGTGAATAGACATTTCTCCAAAGAAGTTTCTCAAAAGGCCAGTAAGCACATAAAAAGATGCTCAACATCATTAATCACGAGGGAAATGCAAATCAAAACCACAATGAAATACCACCTCACACCCATTAGGATGGCTACTTTCAAAAACAATGGAAAATATGAAGCACTGATGTGGAGAAACTGAAACCCTCATACATTGTGGTGGGAATGTAAAATATTACAGTCATTATATAAAAATATGGCAGTTCCTCAAAAGGTCAAGCACAGAATTACCATACATACAGGTCAGCATATAGAGTTATGAAGTTGGAGAGCTATGTAATGCATATAGTGTTTTTCTGTAGAACAGATGACAAAAAGTTTTGAAAATAGATAGTGGTAATGGTTGATGAACATTGTGAATGTACTTAATGCTACTGAACTGTACCTTTAAAATGGTTAAAATGATTTTATGTTACATCTATTTTACCATAACAAAAAAACTCAATAATAAGAGGACACATACCCAAATTTAAAAAAAAAAAAAAAAATGGGCAGGGGCTTCCAGGTAGCTCAGTCAGTTAGGCAGCTGACTCTTGGTTTTGGCTCAGGTCATGATCTAGGGTCCTGGGACCAAGCCAGGCATGGGGCTCTGCACTCAATGGGAAGTCTGCTTGTGGACTCTCTCTCTCCCTCTGCCCCTCTCCTTGCTTCCTCTCTCTACATCAAATAAATAAATCAATCTTTGAAAAGAGAAAAAAATGGCAAACTTTCATTCAACATAGTACCGGAAGTCCTTGCCATAGCAATCAAACAAGAAAAAGAAATAAGAGGCATCCACACTGGTAAATAAGAAGTGAAACTGTAGGGCGCCTGGGTGGCTCAGTGGATTAAAGCCTCTGCCTTCAGCTCAGGTCATGATCCCAGGGTCCTGGGATCGAGCCCACATCGGGCTCTCTGCTCTGTGGGGAGCCTGCTTCCTCCCCTCTCTCTCTGCCTGCCTCTCTGCCTACTTGTGATCTCTGTCTGTCAAATAAATAAATAAAATCTTAAAAAAAAAAAAGAAGTGAAACTGTAAATATTTGCATATGATACCATATGCAGAAACCCTACAGACTCCACCAACAAACTACTAGAAGTAATCAATGAATTCAGTAAAGTTGCAGGATACAAAACTGATACCTCCAAATTGGTAGCATTTCTATATTCTAATAATGGAACAGAAAGAGAAATTAAGAAAACAATTCCATTTCCAACTGAACCAAAAATAATAAACTACCTAGGAATAAACTTAACCAAGGAGGTGAAAGACCTGTACTCTTGAAAACTATAAAATATTAATGAAAGAAATTGAAGATGAAACAAACAAATGGAAAGATATTCCATGCTCATGAATTGGAAGGATCAATATTGTCAAAATGCCCATACTACCTGGAGATTCGGTGCAATCCCTATCAAAATACCAACAGCATTTTTCCCAGAACTAGAACAAACAATGCTAAATCCTTATGGGAGATCCCAAAGAGCCAAAGCAATTCTGAGTGAGAAGATCAAAGCTGGAGACATCGCAGTTCCAGATTTCAAGACACACAGTATGGCACGGACACAGACCAATAAAACAGAACAGAGAACCCAGAAATAAACTTATGCTTATATGGTCAATTAATTGATGACCAAGGAAAGAAGAATACACATTGGAGAAAAAACAGTCTCTTCGAAAAACGGTGCTGGGAAAACTGGACTGGAACAAGCAAAAGAATCAAACTAAACCACTTTCTTACACCATACAAAAAATATAAACATAATGTGGACTAAAGACCTAAATATGAGACCTGAAACCATAAGCATCCTAGAAAAAAAAACACAGGCAATACTTTCTCTCACGCTGGCCACTGCAACATTTGTCTAAGCTATGTCTCCTAAGACAAGGGAAATAAAAGCAAAAATAAACTACTGGGACTACATCAAAATAAAAAGCTTTTGCCCAGCAAAGAAAACCATCAACAGAACGACAACCAAAAAACTCTACAACCTACTGAAGATATCTGAAAATGAGATCTCTAGTAAGAGGTTAATATCAAAAATATATAATGAACTTACATAGCTCAACACCAAACCAAACAGACAAACAACACTGTTTAAAAACTTGGCAGAGGGGCGCCTGGGTGGCTCAGTGGGTTAAAGCCTCTGCCTTCGGCTCAGGTCATGATCCCAGGATCCTGGGATCGAGTCCCACATCGGGCTCTCAGCTCAGCAGGGAGCCTGCTTCCTCCTCTCTCTCTGCCTGACTCTGCCTACTTGTGATCTCTGTCAAATAAATAAATAAAATCTTTAAAAAAAAAAAAAAACTTGGCAGAGGAGGGGCACCTGGGTGGCTCAGTCCCTTAAATATCCGACTCTTGATTTCAGCTCAGGTCATGATCTAAAGGTTGTGAGATCAAGCCCTGCTCTCCCCAGCGTGGAGCCTGCTTGAGATTCTCTTTCTCTCTCTTTGCCCTTCCCCACCCTCTTTTCTAAAAACCAAAATTAAATTTTAATTAAAATTAAAGTAAATTAATTAAAAATGGGGAGAGGACCTTGAATAGACATTTTTTTTCCAAAGAAGACATACAAATACCAAAAAGACACCTGAAAAGATGCTTAACAGCGCTAACCACTAGGGAAATGCAAATCAAAACAACAATGAGATACCACCTCCCACCTGTCAGAATGGAAAAAAAAAAAAAAAAGGTAAGAAATAACAAGTATTGGTGTTGATACAGAGAATAAGGCACCCTCGTGCACTGTTGGTAGGAATGTAAATGGGACAGCTACTACAGAAAACAGTACAGTCAACTATATCTCACTCAAGTTTCAAAAGCAATGTTGAATTTAAAATGTAAATAATGGGATAAACGGTTGAGGATACTTTTACATAATTAAAGCTCGGAACAACTGTATGGAGACAGAAAGTGGCCAGGGAGGACATACCTTAAATATGCAGATTGGACTCCTAATGGGAGTGGGAGATGAAGGATTAAAAAGAAAATAATGGAAGAGGAGAAGGGGGGGGCTCTGGGTGGCCCTATGGCGACAGCATCCAAGGAAGATTAAGTAGAATCTGCACTACTAAAGTCCTGCGTGGGGGGGCCCGAGGTGGTGCAAGGGAAAACTGGAGGAAGGAAGGGAGAGAAAGAATTGAAGGCAGGGGCAAGAAAAATGAAGGGGGAAGCAGGGGGCGTGGGGACCGTCGGACACCCCGAGCTGAAAGAGAAATGGAGTTCGTAGAAACGCCTCTCTGCAAGCTGGGCTCGGCAAACACGCCCTTGGCCAAGGGCCAGACAAGGCCTGGGCTACATCTAAGGGTGAACTTACATGGTTATCAAATTCCCCTTCCCTGGAGCCTCTGGAAGTTGTTGCCAAGAACAGAAGTGGGGGTGGGCGGGGGGGCAGAATCCATCCCCTTTGTCTCTCTTTTTTCCCCTTGGGCCTGATTTCGCGGTTTCCTCCGTCTTATTTCTCCCCCGGGACCCTCCGGCCCCAGCTGCGGATGGGGTGTGAGACGCGGGAGTGGGGCAAAGGGCAGGCGCGCTCCGCTGGGGTCCCCAAAGCCGCAGAAGAGACCCGAAAGTGGAGGGTGCAAGCCCAGCCTCGGCCCGAAGCCGCTTCCGGAGGGGCCGGGGCCAGGTGCGCGCCGCTGCCGGGCGCTGGGAGGAGAGGCGGGGGCGCGGGGCGCGGGGCCCGGAACCGGCCCTCTGCGTTCCCACCCGCACGCCCGCCCGCCCTCTCCGCCTCGCCGGGGCCGCGGAGCAGGAAGTTCACACGCACGAGGAGCAGCCTCCGCAGACGCGTTCGCGCAGCCTGGGGTCGCCCGGCCGGGGGCGGGGGGCAGGCGGCGCGCTGGGAGGCCTTGAACTTGGCGGGCGCGGCGGCTTGCTCTCGAGGAGGCCTGGGCATCTCCCATCCTTTTAAGTCTGGAAATATTCTTAGTGTGACACTACACAGTCCCCAAAGCGAAAGTCAAACGGGCGGCCAAAGGCACCCCGGGGATCTTCCAGATGGACAGACGGGCAGAACGACCCAGGCACCGCGGAGCGGGCAGATTACCGCGGAGGGGAGAAGGGCTGGAGGGGGGCGGGGGTTAGAAGGGAGGAGAGATGGAGGGGAAAGCGGGGGCCGAGGCTGGGAAAGGGCGGGCTGGAGCGGGCGGAGGAGATGGCCGGAATGAGGGGAAGTTAGGGGGAGCCAGGAGAGGGGGAGGGGAAAGGGGACCTTCGGCCCTCTCCATCCGAGACCTGCTCCCCTCCCAGGCTCTCCGGTTGTGCTCGCTCCTTCTTCCCGCCACCCCGTCCCACCTCTCTCTTTCTGGCCCTCTGGCACTATCTCCTTCGCTGTCTTCCCCTATGGCCCCCTTCCCCCACCACCCACCCCAATCCCTCTCTCTTGTCCATCCCTCTACTCTGTCTCTTATACTCTTTTTGGTTTGCACTGTTCTCCTCCCCGCTAGGTCTCTTGCTCATGCTTGTACCACCACCATCACACACACACACACACGCGCGCGCGCGCGCGCGCGAGCTTTCTTTGACTCCCATTGAAAGCCCCACACAGGAGCTGCCAGTCATGGAGTCCTGAAGAAGCTGAGCTGGCCTCTGCAGGAGATCACAGACTCTTACCCGCACTCCCTCTCCCCACCCGTCTTGGACACCAGCCAGGCATTTCCCCTAAGGGTTCTAATCAGAGTGACCAAGTTGACCACTGTGATTTAGGATGTCCATCCTGAATTCTAAGCCCATAATTTGACTTGGTTTGTTAAACGGCTCCAGATTCTTTTTTCCTTTTAGAGATAGGTACAATAAGGTCATTGTCATGGCCCATTTAACTGGGGATCAAAAATACCCATCATTTACCCCACCACCACCACCATTTTGTCACCCTCTGCTAGTTTCCATTGCTGGGAGGGGAAGGAGCCAAACTTTCCTGTCATTATTTACCTTACCCAAATCCCAGCCTCTGTTTAGACTTGACATCTCTGCTGCATTTACAATTAGTCCCAATTTATTATTTAAAAAACTGAGCTCCAAAGGATTAAGAGGAAATCACCAAGGCCCAAGATAATGGGGAGTGGAGATTGGAGTGTTGGGTTTTTTTGTTTTTTGTGCTTTTTGGTGTTTTTTCTTTTTTAAGATTTTATGTATTTATTTGAAAGAGTGAGTGAGAGAGTGAAAGACAGAGGGAGAAGGAGTTGGGGGGAGACAGAGGGAGAGGGAGAAGCAGACTCCCTGCTGAGCAGGGAGCCAGACATGGGGCTGGATCCAGGGACTCCAGGATCATGACCTGAGCCAAAGCAGACACTCAACCCACTGAGCCACTTGGAGTGTTATGACTCCAAATGTCAACTCACTCATTCTTGACTATTTTATTTTTAAACTGTAGAATGTATCCCATATAAAGAAGTGACCAGAAAAGGTATATGTACATTTAACAAATAATAAAATGAATACCCATGAACCTAACACAGGCTATGGAATAGAACACCACCACTTCCTTAGAAGCCACTGCTCCCATGCTTCTAGATTCCGGCACCTCCTTCCCCACCAATAGGCAACCGCTCTCTGGACTTCTCCATTCATTTTGTATTCTTTCTACTTAAGTGTGTATCCCCACCTAATATGCTGTTGACTTTTAGAAAATCAAATAGCAGGGCGCCTGGGTGGCTCAGTGGGTTAAAGCCTCTGCCTTCGGCTCAGGTCATGATCCCAGGGTCCTGGGATCAAGTCCCAAATCTGGGCTCTCTGCTCAGCAGGGAGCCTGCTTCCCCCTCTCTCTGCCTGCCTCTCTGCCTACTTGTGATCTCCGTCTGTCAAATAAATAAATAAAATCTTAAAAAAAAAAAAATAGAAAAAGAAAAACCAAATAGCAGAACAGTCCCTGTTAGCAACAGGCTCTCTGGAGAAAAGTAGCTGAACAGAGACCCCAGGTCATAGTTTGGTTCTGGCTCCCCTGAGAGTTTCCCAAGGGCTTGTTCTTGGAAAGTATCATGGCAAAATCATAACCGGTCCTGGAAACACAGGACTTACCATCCTCAACTTATAGGGAATGACTGGGTACTGGTCTATCCTCAGTAGTATGAAAAGGAAGAAGTGAGATGCTTAATAATTTTAGCTTCTAGACTGGCCATGGCTGCTGGAAGACAATATTCATAGGCCTTTTGCATTTCTGCAAACCTTAAAACATGGATCATTTTTATTTCAGTCTGTCTTTTCAAGGACATTTGTAAAAACAACAACAAAAAACATATTTTGGAAAGTGGAGATAGGGTCTCTGTATCAGATAGATTTGTTGGCTGTCCTGGATAATGCAGATAATATCTCCCTCTGGGGCCAAGGTCAAGCAAGTTTTCTGCAGCCCCTTTGATTGATTTAATGTGTCCCCTTGACTGGGGTCAATGGATTAAACACTATTTCTGGGTGTGTCTGTGAGAATGCTTCTGGATGGATTCGCAAGTCCACTGGTAGACTCAGTAGACTGCCATATGGATAGACATCATTCAACCCACAGAAGGCCTGGATAGAACAAAAGGTGAAGGAATCTGGAAACTGCCTGGCCTTTATACTGCCTCAAACTAGAGATGGAACTGCTTTCAGCAATGTTCATCCAACTTATATCCTGATTCTAGAGTAAGATCCTAAAATAAGACCCTCCTCACTTTCAGCTCCAGAATTATCCGAGAGTGCCACTTCTCATGATAATTGACTCAAATACTGTCCCCAATGACCAAGCCAATCTCATAGTGGTACCTGGTTTATTTCTAGAAGATAAGATAAGTGGTAATGGGAGAGGGGGATAAGAAGAACAAAGTGTGCCTGGTTTGATGCATTGGGTCATTTCTGGCAATTTTACGTATAAACTGAATGTTTGCTAATTCACCTGTGCTTTAAGTGCAGGGGAACTATTTCAAGGAAGGCTGCAAAGAAAGTTTTCATAGGATTTGGGGGTTGTCCTGATTTCCCCCTTCAGCCTCGTTTCTGAAAGGAGGATCTTCAAATAGAATTCTACCTATTACTGAGAATAAATAAACTTGAAAATTCATTTTCAAGTAAAAAATGTATATGAATGCAGGTTATACTGATGTTACTAGTTTTATAGCATAAAACGTGAACATCCTGCTTGGTTTTCAAGCCCAGCCCTGCCATGCCAAACTGGGTCATTTTGGACCAGGGACTCTTACCTCCAGGATTTGGCTTCTTCTTCTTAAAAACAAGAGAGTTATGTCATCAAGATAATGGCGGCTGTATAAATTCAAATCTCTCAACACATCTTCAAAAAGTAATCCAGAACATGAAGAATAACCATAACTTCACAAAACCCACATCCTCGAAAAATCTAGGAGACAGAAAAGGTCCAAGTTCAAGTGTCATGTAAGTAGAAGAATTAACACTAAATCCCAGTGAGCAATCATCATCTCACTAGAACCTTTGAGGACAGCAAGTATCGTAAATTTAAAAAAAAAAAAAAAAGATAAACCACAAAATGGAAAAGAAGGGAGCTAGCAACAGGCTTAAGATTGGCCTTAATTTATTTCCAGAAAGAGAGCGATCCTGAAACAAGTCTGGCAGACCAGAGCAGTTATTACAACAGGACTGTCCAAGGACATCACTCCGGGACACTTTGCACACATTTTCATGAGAATCTCCTAGCTGGTGGGCATTAGAGAGTCCCTAGGGTAGATCATCACAGTGGGTCCCTCGGTGTTGGCTGGTTCTGACTGTACCATATCCCTAGAAGCAAAATGGAAGAAGTGACCCCCAAGAACAGGCTGACCTTGGGATCCATAGTATCTCAAGTTTCTTTTTTTTTTTTTTAAGATTTTATTTATTTATTTGACAGAGAGAAATCACAAATAGGCAGAGAGGCAGGCAGAGAGAGAGGAAGGGAAGCAGGCCCCCCCGCCGAGCAGGGAGCCCGATGCGGGACTCGATCCCAGGACCCTGAGATCATGACCTGAGCCGAAGGCAGCGGCTTAACCCACTGAGCCACCCAGGCACCCAGTATCTCAAGTTTCTTGATGAAATTTGCTCTCCAATTAAAATAAGAGGGGGTTTTGGCAAAATGCAAGTGGAACCTAGCCAGATTCCTCTGGACCAACATAGAATTTGGGACATTTGCCAACTCGAAAACATCTGAACCTATTACAGCCTTTTCTTTCTCAAAAATCCTTCAAGGCTGCCTATTAGGTGAGAGCTTTGTCCAGCTCTGCTCGGGTCTCATTAGCAGAGAGAACTTTCTGTTGTAGCCCATCCTAGGAGAGGCAGGTGGGCTGGGGACTTCTTCACCACGGTGACCAGTTAGCTGTATCCTACAGGCAGATGTTAAGTGAAGGGCTGTCTATTCAGAGACAGTTAGACTGCTTGGAAGATGTGACTTTGGAATCAGGACACACTGGTAGGTCTGTCTGGAAACACGGAGGCTCTTGAAGCAAGCACCTTGGAAAGAAGGTGCTCTTCATTGATGTGGCTGCCGTGTTTTTATTATGTTCCTGAGAGTATGACATAGTGACAGAATCTACTGGACAACTGGTCATTTTCTCAAGAACACTCGCTTTTCACATTCTTTTAAAAGTCTTTACTAGAGTATAACCCACATATGAAAAAGTGGGCAAAACATAAATGGAAGGCCCAATAAACAATTATAAAGTGAAACCCCACATAACCTATAGAAAAACAAAAAGAACATTGTCATCCTATCAGAAGCCCCATTGGAACCTGCCATCACTGCTATCTTAACTTTCAATGCTATGGTTCAATTTTGCTGATTCTTGAATTTTGCATAGATGGAATTGCACACCATTTGTAACTAACTTCTTTGACTTAAATCACATTTGCTAAATTCACCCACGCACACATCAGTTACAGTGGCAGTTCATTTTCATTGCTACTGATTCTTTCATTATCTAAAATTACCCCAGCTCATTTTTAATAGCTTTACTGAGATATCATTCATGTACTGCAAAATGGACTCATTCAATGTGTACATTTCAGGTTTTTAGTACATTCACAGGGCTGTGTAGTCATCACCACAATCTAAGATTAGAACAGTTCACCACTGTGATATTGACATATCCTGTCACTGCTAGCTGTGACTTTCTATTACCCTCATGAAACCCCCACCCTGAAGATCGACATTTTTGTCTCCATGGATTCACCTATTCTGGGCATTTTGTGTAAATGGAATGAGTCTTTTGTTGTGACAAGCTTCTTTAACATAGTGTCATATTTTCAAAGCTCTCTCATGCTATGGAATGCACCATTTTTTATTTCCAGCTAATACTCTAACACATCATTTTTTATTTCCAAGTAATACTCTATTCTGTGGCTGTACGTGTTCTATTTCACGTTTTGGCTATCATGAGTAATACTGCTATCACTATTTGTATACAAGTTTTTGTGTGTCCGTGGACTGAAAAACAATATATTTAACATGTCAATTGTTGTATAAAGGAGCTAATCTACAGATTCAGTATAATATCTATCAAAATTTTAGTTGACTTTTTACAGAAATCAGCAAGGTGATCCTAAAAGTCGCATGGAGATATAAGGGATCCAGATAGCAAAACAGTTTTTAAAACAAGCAAGGTTAAAGAAATCAGAATCCTGATTTCAAAACTTACTACCAACCTATAGTAATCAAGACTATAAGGATAGACACGTAGATCAATGAAGTAAATTGAGATTCCCAAAATAAATTCAGAAATAACTCTAATTTTAGCCAATACAGTGAATGTCTAGTTGTACCAGAATAGTGGTTTTAATGTCCACTTCCCTAGTGACTAAAAAACTAATGTAGAAAATCTATAATACAGATTTTCTTGGCCATTAAGATATTTTCTTTTGTAAAGTGCCAATTCAAGTCTTTTGCCCATTTTCTATTAACTTGTCTTTCTCTGGTTGAGTTTTAGACCCTCACTGCATATTCTAGATGTGAATTTTTGGCCAGATATATTATTACAAATATGTTCTTCCTCTTTTCCATTGTTCTTTTCACTTGTTCGCTAGTGTTTTTTGAAGAACAGGTATTTTAAATCTTAATATAGTTCAATTTACTGATTTTTGCCTTTATTGTTAGTGTTTTCATGTCCTACTCAAGAAACATTTGCTTATTGCTAAATATTGAAGATATTGACCTATGTTTCTTTTCAAAAAATACCTAGATTACATCCTAAAGAGCTAGAAACCATTCTAAAATCTAGAACTTTCCCCAAATCTATGTTTTCTTCTAAAGTTATTTTATCTTTAACATTCAGTTTCATTATCCATAGGGCTAATTTTGCATAGTGCAGAAGTGGGAAAAAATACATTTTCTATATGTGTTTCCAACTGCACCAGTACTATTTACTGAAAATAACTGTGCCAGTTATTAATTCATTTATTGCCTGCTCGTTCAACAGTTGCCCATTATGTGAGAACCACATCACCCTTTCTGGCCTGAGAGCGCCAGGGGGATCCTGCAAAGGGAGGATCCTCTCTTGCTGCTTCCAGTGGTTGCACACTCAGTTACCATCATGAGTGTCAGGACATCCCGTGGTGTATGCCTAAGCCACGTGCCCAGTACGTACCCTCCCTCAGCAACTTGGCAACACCAGCCCAGCATGGTGTGCACCTTTCCCTGGCATCCTTGGACATAGACACTGACCACTCTCAACCTCTCACTTTCACCAGTATTCCCTCTCCCTCTGCACACCTGTATGCTTGGCCTCCAGCTGCAGTTCCCCTGCAAATCAAGGATTGCTTCCTGCTTACCCAATGGGTGGTCTACCTCTGGTTGAGGCAAACCAGAGAATTCTGGCATTCAGGGGACACCCACCATGCCTTCTCTGAAGAAATCAGAACCCCTGCCTGAGAATAGAACCCCCCTCCCAAGTTCGTTCCTCCTTGAGTACTCTTGTTCAGCCCAGGTGCCCCCTTATTTTTTCTCTTGTATCATAGCTTCCTAAAGAATTTATGAAGAATTAAACTTCCCTCTTGAGGTCCTTGTGTGGTTTCTGTGTCCTGATTGGACACAAACGGATACAATAAGCATCATTTCCTTGCTGCAGTTTGGGGCAGCTTCCTAGACACATGTGGGTTTGTGGCCAGACCCTATTCCATCTCATGTGTCTCTGTCTGACCTTGAGCCAGTAACCCCAGTAACATTATGAGGGTTTCAGTACTGAGGTTTCAGAATTCTTTTGTTATATTTGTTTCTCAAGCATTTGAGTTTTTATGCTATAATAAATGGCTTACATTTTTAAAATTTTGACTTTCTTCCTTTTTATTCCTGATGTATAAAATACAGACAGTCCTTGACTTACAATGGTTCAACTTAACATTTTTTGCAGGCTCAAGAGAAATGGTATTTCACACTTTGAATTTTGATTTCCTCCCGAGCTAGTAAATGCAGTACAATACTCTTGTGATGCTGGGCCCTGGCAGTGAGCCCTTTAGCTCCCAGCCAGGCACGCCATCACGAGGATAAACAATCCATATACTCACCATTATTCTGTCCCCATAGAGCCATTTACTTTCACTTTCAGTATGATATTCAATAAATTACATGAGACATCCAACACTTGATTATAAAATAGACTTGTGCTGGAGGATGTCTTTACATTTTTTTAAAAGTTCAATTTAATTAGCATATATGGTATTATTAGGTTCAGGGGTAGAATTTAGTGATTCAGCAATCACATATAACACCCCGTGCTCATTACTTCAAGGGCCCTCCTTCATGCCCATCACTCATTTACCCCATCTCTGCACACACCTCCCCTCCAGGAACCCTCAGTTTGTTTCCTAGAGTTCAGATTCTATTATGGTTTATCTCCCTTTCTGTTTTTGTCTTATTCTACTTTTCCTTCCCTTCCCCTATGTTCATCTGTTTTGCTTCTTAAACTCCACATCTGAGTGAAATCATATAGTATTTGCCTTTCTCTGACTTATTTCGATTAGCATAATACTCTCTAGTTCCATCCGTCTCATTGCCAATGACAAGATTTCATTCTTTTTGATGGCCGAGTAATATTCCATTGTATAAATACCCTGCATCTTCTTTACCCACTCAGCCTTCAGTGGACATCTGGGCTCTTTCCGTATTTTGGCTATTGTGGCCATTGCTGTTATAAACATCGGGGTGCATGTGTCCCTTCAAATCACTATGTTTGTATCCCTTGGATAACTACCTAACAGTGCAATGCTGGGTCACAGGGTAGCTTCATTTTTAACCTTTCAAGGAACTTTCATGATGTTTTCCAGAGTGGCTGCACCTGCTTGCATTCCCACCAACAATGTAAGAGGGTTCCCCTTTCTCCACATCCTCACCAACATCTGTTGTTTCCTGATTTGTTAATTTTTTGTGCTGGATGACTTTGCCCAAATGTAGGCTATTCTAAGTGTTCTGAGCACATTTAAGAGGAGGCAGGCTAAGCTATTGTCTTAGGTCTGAATGCATTTTTCAACTTATGGTGCATTTTGGGGGGATGTAACTCCATCATAAGTCAAGGCAGATCTGCACAATGAAATTTTGTAGGTTGACTTGATGCTCAGAAACTTTAGTAAATGCACTTACTAATTCTAATAGCTTGTAAGCAGACCCTCTGAATTTTCTATGTATATAATAATGTCATTTGAGAATAATGGTTATTTTATTCATTCCCCTTTCTTCTGCCTTTTAATTGTTCGCCATAACTTATTCACTAGCAAGGACCTCCAGGACAATGCTGAATAGGTGTAGAAATGTTACCTGAATGGTAGTGATAGAGGGCATTCTTGTCTCATCCTGGATCCTGGTGAGAACATTTTTACTACTTCACCAATAAGGATGCTGTTTGGTAAATCTTTTTTTATAGATGTACATTATCCAGGTTAAGGAAACTTAGTTCCTAATTTTCTAAGAGCTTTTTAAAAAATTCATGAATGGGTGTTAAATTTTGTCAAGTGCTTTTTGTATGTCTAGTAAGATAGTACTTCCCCATCTGTTGTTTGTTTGTTTGTTTCTTGTTTTCATAATCTACCCCACTTCCTGGAGCCCTTTAAACTTTTTTTTTCCCCTCATTGCTCTCCCTCCATGAAATTTAAATGCTACAGATACACTGTGTATCTGCTTGTGTGCTATATGACCTCAGCTTCATACTTAAAAAGAGAAAAGCTTTATCATTCTGCACAAACCAATTTTCATGACTTGGAGTGCAGTATCATCTCTACTGAGAATGCATATGATAAGATCATCATACTGTTTCATTTTTTCCTATTAATGTGATAAATCGCATTAATTCAATTTGGAGAGTTAAACCCTGATTGCATTCCTGGAATAAGCCCTGTTTAGTCATGAGGTACTATTTTCTATGTATTTCGTTGGATTAGCTTTGCTAGTATTTTGGTGAGCATTTTTCATTTATGTTCATCAAAGAGATGCTGTGTAGTTTCCTTTTCTTGCAACATCCATGTCAGTTTTGAGATAAGGTTCATGCTGGTCTCATAAGAGCTCTAGAATGCTTCTCTTTTTCTATTATCTGGAAGAATTTATGTGGGATTAAGTGTTATTCCTTAAATATTTAGGAAAGGTCATCAAGAAAGGCATCTGGGCTTGAGATTTTCTTCATAGGAAGGTTTACAAGGACAAATTAGGTTTTAAGGAGGATTTTAATGTTATTATTCTTTGCAAAGGACCAACTTGTAGCTTTGCTGATTTTTCTTTTCCTTTTTAAGATTTTATTTGTTTGACGGAGAGAGTGAGAGAGAGAATGATCAGGGAGAGCTGCAGAGGCAGAGGGAGAAGCAGACTCCCAGCTGAGCAGGGAGCCTGATGCAGGACTTGGTCCCTGGACCCTGGGATCATGACCTGAGCAAAAGGCAGATGCTTAACCAACTGAGCCACCCAGGCCCTCCGCTTTGTTGATTTTTCTAAAGCACATTTATTTACTGCTTCATTAATATTTGGCTTGTCTTTATTATTCTTTTCCTTTTTCTTACTGAGGTTTGATTTTTTTTAAATAGGTCTTTTGATGACACCTAATATCACTGTGGGGTTTTTTTGTTTTGTTTTTGTTTGTTTGTTTGTTTTTGCCTTTTGACCTTTTCATGTATATGCATATAAAGCCAAAAATTCTTCCTGGCACTGCTGTAACCAACCACTGCCCACATGTTTTGATCTGTTATCTCTTCTTTTTGTTAATGCCTTTTTAAATTAACATATAATGTATTATGTATTATTTGTTTCAGGAGTACAGGGCTGTGATTCATCAGTCTTATGCAATTCACAGCGCTCACTATAGCACATATCCTCTTCTTTATCATTCATTCTAAAACAGTTTCACATTTTTGTTTCTAACTGTTGACACGTGGGTTATTTATGAGCAGAGTCTTTCATTTCCAGGCATTTGAGAATTTTCTAACTATCCCATAGTTCCAGTTTCTGGCTTACCACAGTGTGGATGGGAACATACTCTGTCTTGTTGAAAAGAAATGTTTCGAGGTTTTCTTTCTGGCAAACATATAGTCCATTTTTAATCTGTGTTCCATCCGTGTTTGACACAAATGTGAATTCTGTCATGGGTTGGCCAAGCGTTCCCTATGTGTTAATTAGGTCAAGTTTGTGGATTGTCTTATTGAGATCTTCTGTATCTCTATCCTTGTTTTTCTCTTTTTTTATGCTCTGTTATTAAGAGAGAGGTGCGTCGGTCTTACACTGTAGCAAATTTGCCTGTTGACATTTTAAACTCTGTCAGTATCTGCCGTATTAGTTTTGGATGGTTTTATGGAACATTTGACCCTTAAACCACACAGGTTTGAATTGCATGGGTCTGCTGACCTGTGGATTTTTTTTTTTTTATAATGACAGTACAGGACTGCAAATGCCTTTTCTCTTCCTTATGATTTTCTTAATAACCTTCTCATTTCTTTAGCTTCTAGCTGGCTTTATTTTAAGAATACAGGACATAATGCATATAACATGCAAAATACGTGGTAACTGACTTTATGTTATCCGCAAGGCCCCCCGTCAATAGGAAGCTCCCAGCAGTTAAGTCCTGGAGAGTCAAAAATTATATGTGGACTTTCGATTGCACAGCGGTCAACACCCCTAAACCCTGCATTGCTAAGAATCAACTATAAAACATGTCCCTTGCTTTAAGTTCCCTCTTTCTACATCTTTGCATTTATTTTTTAATTTTTTTCTCACTTTTAAAAATTTAAAGTAAATTAATTAACAAAGAGCATATTGTTAGTGTCAGAGGTAGAGTGCAGGTAGAGTGAGGGTCTGTAACCCTCAGGGCTCACTGCATCATGTGCCCTCCTTAATGCCCATCAACTGTCACGACCCATCCTCATTTACATTTGTGTGTATAAAGTATATCCCTATAAATAGGTCATAGCAGGCAAATATTCTGCATTGGGCCCCCCCCCCCCCCCGCAATTTCTAGAAACCTAGAAACCCCTGCTGGGCTTTCCTTTGATAACTTGGGGGATTTTTTTTTTTTTTTTTCCTGAACACTTGCTGCCACAGGAATGTCCTCAGTGTTTTCTCCTGCTGTGAGGCTTCAGAAGTTGAAAAATGTTTCCAGGGTCTGTCCAACTGGGCATCTGCACCTTTCTAGTCCCCAATATCATTACTCCAGCCCCAACCAACCAAAAGGTCATGCTGAGTTCTTTGTCCCACAGAAGGAGCCCTCTTCTGGAAGCTACCCCTGGATTCTCAGACTCTCACTCAGCCGGAATTGGGAAGCGTTTTCCAGGGAAAGACTCATCTCAGCAAGCCAGTGTCAACTCTCTTCCCTGGAGGACATTGGGTTCTGTCTCCCATGGCCTCTGTCCTCTCTGGATCTTTACTGTCTCCCCAGCATTGGGCGATTCCTCTGCTTTTCTAAAGTTTTGGCTTTACTCTCCAGCTTCTCGCCCACATGCCTTCAGAATTCAGCAGAAGTCTCCAGGAAACACCAGCCATGTGTGTGAGGCCCTCAGCTTTATATTTCATGGCTCCTGGGTACTGCCAAAAGCCCTTTGGCTTCTCTGGAGACCCACCCCCCACCTCCCCTTCCACTTCCCCTACCCCCACTCCACCCCCAGCAACCCAAGTGCTGCCCCAGCAAATGCCCCCAGGCAAGGCAGGGGGGGATTCCCTGCTGCCTTCTGGAAGGCTCTTTCTTCCCTGAACTTCCAACTCTCTCCAATCCTCATTGTTTCCACAGCACCCCAGTGCTTTTATTCACAAAGATTTAAAAATGCGTTCACCTTTTCTAGCTGGTTCTCAGCAGGAACATTAGCTGGCTGAGGCCTACTCCATCGTACCTATATTGATTTTTTTTTTACTTGTAATGTTCATAAAGTTCTAAACACTTAATGAGGTAAAACTGACACATAATAAATTTCACATATTAAGGTTGTGTATGTGTGTGTGTATATATTTCAGATACAGAAACACCTGAAAACAAGACCATAATCAAGATAATAAATGAATTCATCACCCACAAAAGTTTCCTCAGACCCCTGTGTGACCCGTGTGTGACTTCACTCACCCACCCCTCTCCACCCCTCCTCTTGCCTCAAGCAACCATTTAATCGGCTTTCTGTCACTATGGATTAGTTTGCATTTTCTAGAATTTTCTATAAATGGAATATCAAAGAGTTTGTGCTCTTTCTTCTCTGGCTCTTGTCACTCAGGATTCATTCTTCCGTGTTGCTGTGTGTATCCACAGTTCATTGCTTTTTCTTGCTGAGTAGTAGTAGTTCGTTAGGTGGGGATTAACCCACGCTTATTTATCTGTTCACCTGCTTGATGACATCTGAGTTCTGTCCAGTTTTTGACCAGTATCAATAAAGCCTCTATGAACAGTCTTATAAAAATATTTACATGGGGGCGCCTGGGTGGCTCAGTCAGTGAATCGTCTGCCTTCGGCTCAGGTCATGACCCCAGGGTCCTGGGATCGAGCCACTCGGCCGGCTCCCTGCTCAGAGGCAAGCCTGCTTTTCCCTCTCTCTCTGCCCACACCTCCTACCTCCTGTGCTTTCTCTCAGTCTACTGTCTCTCTCTCTCTCTCAAATATATAAATAAATCTTTTAAAGAAATATTTATATGGACATTTATATTTATAAAGAAATATTTATATATAATTTTAATATATATATTAAAAGATATTTAAAATATCTTTTAAAAAATACTTAAAAATATTTTAAAGAAATATTTATATGTTTTTATTTCTTTTGTGTAAGTACCCAGGAATAGAATGACTGGCTCAGAGGGTAGACGACTGTTTAACTTTGTAAGAAATACCAACTGGTCTTCCAATGCGGCTGCACCATTTTACACTCCTTCTGGCAGCAGATAAGATTTCCACTTGCTCACATCCTTGCCAACACTTGTAATTGTCAGTCTTTTCGATTTGAGAGATTCTAATACATGCGTGGTGGGTGGTTTTAGTTTGCATTTCCTTAGTGACTGATAATGTTGCGTATTTTTTTTTTTCACTTGCTTCTTTGCCATTCATCTATCTTTTTTGGTTGAGGATCTGCTCACATCTTTTGCCCATTTAAAAAAGTTGGTTGTTTGTTTTCTTAATATTTAGGCTTAAGAGCTCTTTACGTATTCTGGACACAAGCCCTTTATTAGATCTGTGATTTGCAAATATTTTCCTCCCACCTTGTAGCTTTTCTTTTCATTTTCTTAGCAATGTCTTTTGCAAAGTAAACATTCTTAATTGTAATGAAATTCATCTTATCACTTTTTTTTCCCATGGATCCTGCTTTTGGCATTGTATCAAAAAGATGTTTGTCTGATTCAAAGGTCACAAAGATTTTCTCCTATGTTTTCTTCTACAAATTTTTGTTTTGTTTCAAATTTTACATTTAGATTCATAATCATTTTGAGTTAATTTTTGTATATGGTATGAGATATGGATCCAAGATCTTTCTTTATTTTTTGCATGTGGCTATCCAATTATTTCATCACCATGTGCTGAACATTATTTTTTTTAAGTTAAACCAGCCTTGCTTCTCTAGAATAAACTTAACTTGGTATGGTGTATGTATTTTAAAATAAGTCTAAATTCTGTTTGCTCTTATTTTAAGGATTTTCAAATTCATGTTCATGAATCAGATTGGCATGTAATTTTCCTTTTTCATTTTTTTGTGAGATAATCAAGGTTATTATAGTCCCCTAAGGGAAACTGGCAAGTGGTTCCTCTTTTCCTATTCTCTGTAAAAGTATATATTGACTGGTATTATTTATTGTTTAAATATTTGGTAGAACTCACCAATGAAACCATTGGATCCACAGTGTTCCTTACGGGATGGTTTAATTTCATGTTTACATAGTTATGGGATTATTTTATGGAGACCCCATTCCTGACCCTGACTAATCGAGTGTAATCTCTTATCACAGTGCAATTCAGCTAGAAATTGACAATAAAAGTATTACTAGAAAATGTGTAAGTGTGTGGAAATTAAAAGATATTCCTCCTCCTCCTCTTCTTTCCATTTTTCTTTTTCTTCTTAAGAGATACACTTCCAGGGACACGTAGGTGGTTCCGTCATTAGGTATCTAACTTTGGCTCCGGTCATGATTCCAGGGTCCTGGGATGGAGTCCCACATGGGGCTCCCTGCTCAGTGGAAAGTCTGCTTCTCCCTCTCCCACTCCCCCTGCTTGTGTTTCCTCTCTCTATATCTGTCAAATAAATAAATTAAAAAAAAAAAAAGAGAGAGAGAGATACACTGCCAAGTAACCTATGGGTCAAACTGAACTCATAATGGAAATTTTAAATTTAAAAAAAAATTTTTTTTGGAAATCTAAAAAAAAATATTTTCAATTAAATGATAATAAGACTACTATGTATTAAAATTTCTCTGATTTAATTAAAGCCATACCTGAAGGGAGAATTTGTAATAAAATAGAAGGGCTATAAAAATGTATAAATAATCATATCAAAAAGTTAGAAAAAAAAAAAAAGTTAGAAAAAGACTGGGGTGCCCGGGTGGCTTAGTCATTAAGCGTCTGCCTTCAGCCCGGGTCATGATACCTCCCTGGGTCCTGGGATCGAGCCCTGCCTGCATCAGGCTCCTTGCTCAGTGGGAAGCCTGCTTCTCCCTCTCCCACTCCCCCTGCTTGTGTTCCCTCTCTCGCTGTCTCTCTCTATCACTTAAATACATAAATAAAATCATCAAAAAAACCTTAGAAACAGATTAAAGTCTAGAACCCAAACAACAAGAAGAGGGTATTATAAAGGTAATAGTAGAAATTAATGAAATGGAAGCAAAAATATAATATAGATGATCAAGAAAGCCATCTTTGAAAAGACTAACCACACCAATAAACCCTTGATAACAGCATCAATAAACCCTTGTTAGACTGTTTTTTAAAAAAAGACACAACCACTGTCCAAGTTATTTATCAAGTTATCAAAAGAAATATCTCTGCAGTCCTACAGATTTTTTTAAAAGATTATTTATTTATTTATTTGACAGAGAGATCACAGGTAGGCAGAGAGGTAGGCAGCGAGAGAGAGGGAAGCAGGCTCCCCACTAAGCAGAGAGCCTGAGGCGGGGCTCGACGGGGGGCTCGAAGCGGGGCTCGAAGCGGGGCTCGACGCGGGGCCCGACGCGGGGCTCGACGCGGGGCCTGACGCGGGGTTCGATCCCAAGCCCCTGAGATCATGACCTGGGCCAAAGGCAGAGGCTTAACCCACTGAGCCACCCAGGCGCCCCTGGTCCTACAGATTTCAAAAGAATCCTAAAATGATAGTATAAACTTGTTTATGCCAATAAATCTGAAATTTTACTAGGTGGAATGGACAAATAAAACAATGACTCTTAATTAATTTACCTAAAAATTAGGTGACTTTTAGAGTTATTAAAGAAATGGAATCCACTATTTAAAACTTTCTAAAACAATAGGTCAAGCCAAGGTAGCTTTACCAAAGGATTCTAACAATCATCTAAAAAAGGTCCGAGGCCAATCTTCTTCACATTCTTCTGGAATAAAGAGAGATAATATCCTAATTTGTTCAGGAAATTATAAATGATGACTAAGGGTCCCATGATAGTAATGAGGATTCTAGCTCTGTGTAATGTCTTCCTCGCTTGCTCTGTATGTGTGTGTGTCTGTGTGTGTCTGTACTAATTTGTATCTCTTCTTTTCCAGTTGCATCTTGTTACATAGAAGCATGAGGTTGTTATTGTTTGGAATTCTAAATTCCTATGCAAAGGCCTTTGTGGGTGTTGAGTTGTCAGATGGATAGGCTGTCCTAATTATTTACCTATTACCTCTCAAGACCAAATCCCCCTTCTAAACTCTGATCCCTGGTGCCTACTCTGTTTCTTTACAAACTACATGCCCCAGACCCCCCTTGCCAATGGCATTCTTGTTAGGTTTGCTGGTAGGAACTGTTAGGAAGGAGCTAATTAGAACTAGTTAACTTATTAGTTAACTGGAACGCAGTGAGAAGGGAGAAGGGAGCTCCTTGTTACTTTTCAACTTGTACTGGCCCTAGGGCTCAGAACCAGCTTCAGCAGAGCCCCTCAGAAATGCCAGCAAGAACCAGGTGGTATCCCTCTGAGAAACAGAACACCAGCCCTCGGCCTCTTTCACCTCTCTAACCCCTTCGACTGACCCATTGGGCCTCAATGAATATGTTTTATCACATCCATGCAGAAGAGCATCATTCTTAGAGATCAGTCAAAACGGCAGATTTAAATCTAAGTTCTGCCATTTAAAAGATGGATGACTTTGACCTATATTTTGGAAACAGAGCTAGGACTATTTCTGTGTTCAGTGCTTCAAAATAGGTCTCATTTAATCCTTACAACATACCTCAGAGGAAGGCCATTCTTATAGCTAGGACAGTGGCTGCAGCTCAGAGAGATGAAGTTTCCCCAGGCTGCATAGCTCGTAAGTGGAGAGCTGTGGCTCCAAGGTGGGGCGGTGGGACTCCAGAAGCCATGCTCTGTGCATTTCACCTGGCTCCCTACCACCCCCCACACCCATCTCCTTTTCCGCATACTGATCAAATGGATTTCATTGGGATTAAATTACAGGAAACATCACAGATGGAGTTAAGTAAGTGTGAATTCACTTTTTTTCTTTTTAAAATCAGTAACATCAGCTCTGTACTTGAACCTGAGTAGTAAATCCCAAGCAATGCTCTACTTGTGGGTCCGGCCTTCCAGTACATTTCCTTGTTGGCCACCCCCATGGTCCATCGAGTTGCCCTGTGTCATCTGACCTACTGCTCTCCCTTGTACCCCACCCCAGGGTCCCTGTCACAACCCAGAGGCCCCTGACTTCTGTCTTCTAAGATCAAGTTCACATGCTAGGACATCAACGTAAATGTTACAAAGCCCTTCCCTTTTCCCTTCCCCTCCCTTGGAACAGCAGCATCAAAAGGCCTTGGGGCAAAGAAACTTTGACACCCCCCCCCAACCCAGCCACCTCTGTGGGGGGCAGGGTGTGCAAGGAGTCCCCTCGGGCATCTGCCCCACAAGGTCTCCATCCCTCTGCGTTAGCTCATGGGGCTGGTGCGGAGGAAACACAGGGATGCAGCCCACGGTGTCCTGTCTATCGCCAGGTTTGTTCACGGTCATCATTGCTATAAAAACAAGGTGCCCATGGAAGACCAGTGATTCCACATGGCAAAGTGCACATGTTAGCAGCAAGTTCGGGGAACCTGTCCACCACCCACTGAGACCAAGGAGAATAGAAAGTGTGAGGTGATGCACAGCAAGGAAGAATGGCTGGCCAAGGATCCCAATTGTTCTTGTCCCAAACCCTAGATGAATGGGTTGGGCACCCACGGCATCTGCCCAGGGACGGATGTCTTCCAGAGCAGCTCTGGAAGAGGCTCTTTCATTTATCTCTTTCTCTCTGAGCCTATTCTCCCTCTTGAAAAGCCTATGGATTTTGTCTCAATGCACCCTGCTCCCCCCACCACCCCACCCCCAGGAGACTTGCCCTTCTTAGCAGGAGCTTGAGGGCCACCTGTTGGAAGGTTTTATATGCAAGGACAAAGGAGAATGACAGCCTGGCAAGGGGCTTTTGAAAGCAACAGGTTATGCGCGGGGGAGCATCCAGACAGCAGGCAGGGTTGGGGTGGCAGGAAGCAGGTCTCTGTTTCACTGGGACCCAGGATGGATTTCCTCAGTCTCTGCCTGACATTCTCAGCCCCAGCAGATTTTACTCACCACCTGACATGGGCTGAGTTACTTCCTTGATTACGGGTACTGGGGGTGAATGTGGGCTGTTCCCAGAGACCCAGGGATGCCAGCAGGAAAGTCTGGGGATATATGGCTGTCACTGGGTAGCGGGGGGGAAAAGCCAAGAAAACCACCAAGAAAACCACCACCGTAAGTGGCCACCTGCAGGGCAGGGCTCAGAGCCAAGCCTTGAGGGGAAAGTATGGGGTTTCCTGTTCAGATTTCAAGTGGAAAAGCTTCAGCCCTTTTGTATGGATCCTTGTCCTGCCCAGCCTCTGCGGCTATGGCAAGGCACCCGAGTCCTTTACCCAAAAGTAAAGGAAAGAGCCTGGATGGGACTGAGTATCGCACGGTTGCAGTGGGCAAGTCCCTTCTCCTAGATGGACTTAGGTTTTCTCATTCAAAAATGGACCCCTCCAGGAATCTTCAGTATGGCCTGTTGCTGTTCTAACACCTGGGACAGGAAGTAAAGCTCCACAAAATCATCTTATTGAAGGGGTTACTGGGAGATGGAAGGTAAGTAAAAGCATTGCCTTCCCCAGAGTCAGCAGACAGTGGGTGGAACCAGGCCCTCCACAGAGTTGGTGGGAACCCCCAGACCTCCTCATGTCTTTCCTTGGTTACCCCCTGCTACAATTTCAGAATGTATGGGGGTTTACAATAGAAAATCAAACCTGCACAAAATATTCCTAAGGGGTTGTGGATAGAGTAAAATGTAAGAAAAATGTCCAACTTACACTATTCAAAATATATATTGGTGGACCCCAGTTATCCTCTCTTTTTCCAAAGGAGCAGCACATGCACAATCAGGCAGACAGGAAGGCTTCCACATGGGAAACTTAAACTCAGACTTCCCTTCCCTTTTAAGACATTCCACATGGAAAAAGGAGGGACTAACCTTCTTCAGGTCCCACTAGAGACAAATGTTATCCCATGACCCCTGGTCTGGGTCACTCAGAACAGGAAGGCTTCCCCTAGTTTCCTGGGGGATGAGCCAGAGCTCTAGTAAGACTGGAAGCTCTGAGGTTGTAGTTAATATCTGAAATTATATCCCCTCACATAACATGTATAAAGGCAATCTTTCAGAAATCTAACATGATTGAAAAGCTTCCAGAAGAGCAGAAGGGAAACACATCTGCACAGGTACTGCAAAAAAAAAAAAAAAAAAAAAAAAGAAAGAAAAAAAAAATCCTTACAGAAAAGATAGAAATGGGGGGAGAATTAAAGTCTGTAAATGAGAGAACTTAGAATATAAGTGTTCTATCAATAAATATGAATGTAATAAACTTACTTATTACAAGAGAAGACTTCCAGACAAGATGAAGTCAATGCATTTCTTCCTATTCTGTCCACTAAGTACAGTTTAAAACCCTGGATATTATACCTCAAGTAAGCATGAGAAGACACCGAAAAGGTGGAGAAAATAAGGCAGACTGGCTAGGAACCTCAGGACCCAAGTAACAACACAGTGGCGACTTTGCGGATTTTCTTTCTGCCTCAAATCTAGTACTGAGTGCTGGAGAAGCTGGCAAACAATTTATCAGTGTCAATGGACACAGAGAGCCCTCCAAGAACCCTGTTCTCTTGGACAAGAGACTAGGAAAAGGAACTTAGCAAAACAGAAAACATCAACAATAATTCCTCTTCCCTACATGGCTTCACCCTTACTTCTGTCAGCAAAGATCACGGGGGAAGTCTAGACTTTCAGCAACTGTAACAAGGCATACTGGCCCCTTCCCTATGCTGGACTGGTATTACTGAACGCAGAGTGAGGAGTTGGGACATTCATTATCCAATGAGAATGAGAATGTAGCCGGCTCTGCAGGGTCAGTGGAAACCACATGGGGAAGCCATAAGGTGTCCTACTAGCCAGGGTGGCATCAGTGTATCAGCCTCTGTCTGGTGGGGAGCCTGAGAAAATAGAGTGAAATAGCTAACAAAACAAAAAAAAAAAAGATGAATGTAGCTTTAGAGACCTGTGGAAATATAATAAATGAGCTAACACATGTGTCATTGGACTCCCAGATAAAAAGGAACAAAGACAGGGACTGGAAAGGTATTCAAATAAATAATGACTGAAAATTTTCTTAATTCAGTTGAAGACAGCAGCCTATAGATTTAAGAACCCGAGCAAACACAACAGAGAATAAATCCAAAGAAATTCATATCAACATGTGTCATAATCAAACTTTTAAAAACTGAAGGCAAAGGGCACCTGAGTGGCTCAGTTGGTCAAGCATCTGCCTTTGGCTCAGGTGATGATCCCAGAGTCCTGGGATTGAGCCCCATGTCGAGCTCCCTGCTCAGTGGGAAGCCTGCTTCTCCCTCTTTTCCCCACTCTTGCTCTCTCTTGCTATTTTGACTCTCTCAGATAAATAAAATCTTTGAAAAATTAATTAAACATTAAAAAAAACCCCAAAAACCTGAAGACAAAACCTAAAGCTACAAGAGACAAATGACACCTATCAATAAGGGACAGACAATTCAAACAATGACAGATTTCACATCAGAGACCATAAAAACCGTAAGGAAGTGACAGGGCATTTTTCAAATGCTGAAAGAAAATAACTATAATTACATACTTATTTAGTTATTTAGTTACTTAATCCATAATTCTATATCTGGCAAAAATATCCTTCAAGAATGAAGGGAAAATCAGAACATCCTTTGCTGAGGGAAACAAGAAAATTTCAGCTCCTACCCTAAAAAAATGTCTGAAGAGAATTTTCAACACAGAAAGATACGATGAAAGAAGGAGTCTTAGAACACCAGGAAGGAAGGGAAAATAAATGGACTGAGTAATGATATGGGTGAGTATGACAGAACCCTCCTCTGTTCAGCTTTTCTAAATTATGCATGACAATTGGAGCCCAAATTCTCACATGACCTGATATGGTTCTTAAAGTATGAAGAGGAAATAATTAAGGCAATTAATTTTATAAGTGGGGGTGGTAAAGGGACATAAGGGAAGTAAGATTTTCACACACCACTTGATTTTGGAAAATGTCAACACTAGTGATTAATTATGCATGTACAATGTCATATATGCAGAGGAAACAATAAAGTACACAATAAAACTGAAAAATAAAATAAGAAAGAAAGAAAATCCTCCAAATTTCTTTTTTATAAATTCAGCACAATATCTCTATTTAAAAAATTTAAGAAGACCACAAAATAGGAAACTACACAGTAGCATTTTTATGAACATCTACAGTAAAATCTTCAAATACTGGCAAAAAAGAGTTAGTCAATTTAAAAATAACACACTGGGACCAAGAGGGGTTGATCCCTTTCATGCCAGGCTAAGTTAATGGTAAGAAACTAGTATTATCACATTAACAGACAAAAACAATGATTAGGGCATGTGAGTGGCTCAGTTGGTTGGGCGACTGCCTTCAGCTCAGGTCATGATCCCAGAGTACCAGGATGGCGTCCTGCGTTGGGCTCCCAGCTCCAAGACGAGTCTGCTTCTCCTCTCTCATGCCCTCTCTCACTGTCTCTCTCTCAAATAAATAAATAAAATCTTAAAAAACAAAACAAAAAAAGATTAGATCAACACTACCAAGAAATGAATTTCAACACCCATTCCTAATTTTTAAAAACTGAAGGGAAAATAAAAGCCTGAAAATCTATCAGATGGGATGTTGACTGACTCAGCTGGTAGAGCATGTCATCCTTGATCTTGGGGTTGTGAGCCTGACAGTGTGTAAGGAGACTACTTTAAAAATAAATAAATAGAATTTTGTCACATTGAAAAGAAATTAAGTTTTTTTTTAAAAAAAATGAATGAATGAATGAATGAATAAATAAATAAAGGGGCACCTGGGTGGCTCAGTCAGTTAAACACTTGCCTTTGGCTCAGGTCATGATCCCAGGGTCCCGGGATCGAGCTCCTCATTGGGCTCTCTGCTCAGTGAGAAGCCTGCTTCAGTAGCTTTTCTAAATATTAACAAAAAAGAACATATAAAAAAGTAAAAATCTTTTTTTGCAATAATAGTCAAAAAGATACATCAATGTTTGGGGTCTGATGAACCAAGCCCCCCAGTTCTACTGAGAGATACAAAAGAGGATTTAACTGAATAAAAACACAGACCTTACTCTTGAGTTTTAAGGAAAACTCAAAGTAATTTGTCAACTCCCCTCAATGAATTACAAATTCAAAGCAATCTTTAAAAATTGCATGCTATCAGGATTGGAGGTGAGGAGAGTGGAACCTACCAAAAGAATCTCTTGAATTCATTTAGCTTGTAATAAAATAAATGTTGGAAATAAAATTAAATAAAAGAAAAGTGTGAGGTGGACCAGTGAAATTTGGAAATACAAGAGTAAATATGGGTCACTGACCCAACCATTTAAAAACCAATTATAAAGTTTTAATAATTAAAGCAATTTGGTATAGAATGAGTACTTTGGTGAAACAGAATGGGAAGTCCAGATGGGAATTTAAGGGTGGTATTTCAAACACAAATACAAAGAAATTGTATTTAGCAAATGCCTTGAGGGATAATCAGCATATCATTTCAAAGAAAAAGAATTCCTCCCCACCTTACCTCTTATACCAAAATAAATGCCAAAGAACTGATAAATCCATGTTAGTTGTAACAAAAAGCATGAATGATTTTAGCAATAAGTTTATTTAGAGAAGACTTTCTAAGTAAGAAACAGACTCCACAGACCTTTAAGGAAAAGACTGATATATTTTACTATAGAAAAAATTTTAATTCATGGATACCTCCCTCCCCCAAAATACTACATATAAAGTCATAAGACCAAAGGCAAACTGGGAAAATTTTATATTACATGTGACATTAAAGAAACCAACGTCCTTCATTTAGAGCAAGCTTATAGAAACCTGTAAGGGAAAGAAAACTAAGCCAATAGAAAAATGGGTAAGCAAATAGAAGAAACACAAATGCTCTATCTCACTCACATTAAAGACATAAGAGACAAAAAAACCCAAAATACCCAAATTCTCAGACTGGAAAAAATGTCCAAGGTTTCTAGTTCCTGTTTCAGAGAAATGATGACTTTCAAACACTATCAGAAATTCAATCTATACACCTTCTGGAAGGCACTTTGTATCTACTAAAAGGAAAACTGCCCGTGCCCTTTGACCCAGAAATCCACCAGTAGAAATTTACCCCAAGGTAACGATGAACGATAAGAAGAGTTAACATTTACTGAGTGCTTAGTATATATATGAAGGTAGGATATAAAATGCATTACGTGGATCACTTTCTTTATTTTTTAAAAATGACAAAATGAAGAAATTTTTGTGCCCATCTTACATAAGGGTAAACTGAAGGCTAAGAGATCCAGAGACTCACCCAAGAGAAGAGAGTAAATAACAGAGTAGGGATTTTAACCCAGGCAGCCTTGGTTAGATACTTCCCCCAAGGCCTGCTCACAGCAATATTATAAGAGCTAAAAAGTGGACAAAGTTCAAGCATCAGCAATATAAGACAAGTTGAACACTTGATGATCAGTTCCTGAGGACTACTGGGCGGCTCTTATAGAAGTAAATCGGATCTCTGTGTACTGATATGGAAAGATCTCTACAGTGCACTGTTGAGGAAAAAGCAAGAAACAGAGCAATGCCTAGACTTAGCATGCTGATCTTTTGCATTTAGAAGTGTATTGTATAATGCTGCCAATAGCCTATATGGAGCCTTAGTCCAAACTGGTTGAAGGCATCCTCTCTGGAAGTTCACAGTCTTGGGGGGCATACTCAGAAGGGGCGTCTGTGCCTTCATCTTCCCCCTTACTTGGACACATTTGAGTTTACATGGATAAAGGTAATGGAAGTACATACATGGACAACATAGGTATATACTGAGAATCCGAACACCTGTCCCCACACCCCTGTCTCCATTAACATGACTATTTCCTTGTCTTCATTAGCATGACTTTACTATTCCAGAAGACTTCTGTCAGGCACAGAACTATATTGTCCATTTCAGGATCTTCTCAAGACCCATCAACTCTTTAGTAGAAAGCATCAACTGATAGGTAATTGCATAAGAAACTTACAACTTCTTGAAGTCTTCATCTCCAGATCTTTACATTGTTGTTTTCACCAGTCCTAAACAGTTATATCCTGGTCTTTAACTCATCCTTAGTTGGATTTGAATCAAGTCTGGGCACTGAAAGAACCACAAACCCAATTTCAAATTCCTGATGCAGTCCAACCTTGCCCTTCCTCACTGAGCCCAAGCCTCTCTGGGGTCTCTGTCTTATTAACAGGGTATGTTGAGGAGGTTTGGGGAGACAGCATTCGGCAACAGAATCATGCTAAAATAGGCATACAGATGTTTCTGGAAAGAATCACAAGGAATGTTACAAGTGCTTCCTTTTTTGGAGAAAGACTGTACACAGTTTTTCATTTTTCATTCAATACATTTTCATATTATTTTTGCATTACTTGAATGCTGTAACTAAGCACATGTACTACTTTAATTTCTGTTATTTTCAGTGCCAGTGGAATTATCTGGTAGTGAGATTATGGATTTTTATGTAAAAGATACTTTGGGTGCCAAAAATCTTTTTTAAGGATTTTGCTTATTTGGGAGAGAGAGAATGAGCAGGGAGCAGGAGGGGTAGAGGGAGAAGGAGAAGGAGAAGCAGGCTCCTCACGGAGCAGGGAGCCCAATGCAGGGCTCGATCCCAGGGCCTCAGGATCATGACCTGAACCTAAGGCAGATGCTTAAGGGACACTTAACCAACTAATAAGCAGCTGCCTTCGGCTCAGGTCATGATCCCGGCGTCCTGGGATCAAGTCCCACATCGGGCTTCTTGCTCAGCGGGGAGCCTGCTTCTCCCTCTGCCTCTGCCTGCCATTCTGTCTGCATGTGCTTGCTCCCCCCCCCCCCCCCGATAAATAAATAAAATCTTTAAAAAAAAAAAAAAAGGGACACTTAACCAACTAAGACACCCAGGCGCCGGTATCAGAAGTTTTTATAAAAAAACACAGACTGTAGTCAATATCAGCTGTCTCAGAAAGGTAAGAGACTTAAAAGTGGCTAGCTTTTTAATTTTAACAACTTACAAAAAATTATAATATACCTACAGAAAAGCATACATATCATAAGTGTACAGTCTGGTGATTTATCACAGGCTGAACACACTTCGGTAACCATTATCCAGGTCCAAGGCAGAAAGTCATTGTACTCTTAAGCCCACTCTGACCCAATCCAGGCATGGGGTCTCTCTTCTTCCCAAAGGTAAGCAGCATCCTGACTTCCACCATCATAGATTGGTTTTGTCTGTTTTTGAACTTTATAAAAAACAGAGACATAAATTATGCATTCATTTTTCTACCAGATTCCTTTGCAAAACAATACGATAGTTAAGAGGAACACACATGTCACAAATACCGCTTCACTTCCATTGCTATATAGTATTCCATAATATAAATATACTACAGTTGGGGGTGTCTGGGTGACTCAGTGGGTTAAAGCCTCTGCCTTCAGCTCAGGTCATGATCCCAGGGTTGGGGTCGAGCCCCACATTGGACTCTCTGCTCAGCGGGGAGCCTGCTTCCTCCTCTCTCCCTGCCTGTCTTTCTGCCTACTTATGATCTCTGTCTGTCAAATAAGTAAAAAAACAAAACAAAACAAAAAAAACTTTAAAAAAATACTACAATTGACTTATCCATTCTACTTTTTTTTTTTTTTTTTTTTTTTTTTTTCTGGGGCAAAGGGGAGAAAGACGGAAGGTATCCATTCTACTTTTGATTGGTCTTTGGGAAATGCCCTGTTCGGGCTATTATGAACACTGCTGGATTGTGTTATAGAACCTGGACCGGATCCCGATGGAAGAAACAAGAAGCCCTTGGAGACTTTGGAGGATCAGAGGTTTATCTGACAACAGGGGGCTCAGAGGAGGGTGGTCTCCAAAGCTCTGAACCCTGAGCACAAGCAGAGAGGGTAATTTATACCCTTCTACTTCCACATACTTGGTACTTTTGGCGCATGCGGGGAAACGGGTAGGAATGAAGAACCAGGAAAGGCTTTAAGAGAGACTGGAATTCCTTTGCTGGTTTGGTCGGCCATCTTAGAGTACAGTTTTTCCCTTATCATTCCCCCCTTTGATGTCCTTTTAAACACCTAGTTTAGAGGACATAATTATCATCTACTAGGGGCTGATAGCCCTTCGAGACTAGTATCTGGGCAGCGGCTCACCTGGTAACAATGTTTTCTAAGAACTTAGCAATCCATCCTAAGGTTCCTAAGGTGGCCCAATAAGCAATAACAATAACAAATTTCTGGAATTCCAATAAGAAGGGACAGGAGCGTAAAATCTGACTCCTGAGGTGAGGGATATCGTGCTGATGATAACCAGGGACCATGGTGAACAGATGTCTATCAGTTGATGGGGTCTCACTGAAGGTGGAGCAGGCCCATAGGGTCTGGTTGGGCTTTCCACTGGTGTGATTCGTCCGACTGGTGAGCCTTCTTTACTCTAAAGTGTCACTGTGTGACACCTGAGACCTTGAAGGCAGTAGGGGTGGATAGAACAGTGTGGGGCCCTGTCCACTGTGGTTTGAGGGAGTCCTTTCTAAAACTTCTTGGGAGATGCACCTTAGAGTTTTCCCAAGGGCTTGGAGGTGTTTGGGCACTTCTAAGTTTCCAATCTGTTCAAGGTCTCTTCTGAGCCTGCTTATTACAGGGGGTGGCCTGCCATTGAGCCTCTGAGGTGAATTATAGCTACAGAAATCTTTAAAATCCAGTTGACTAGAACAAACAAGATCAATGACTTCCAACAGTTATGCTGTATAGAAGTGCCATGCTCAGGTCCAGGTATAAGGTAGCTGGGTTTAAAGTCTGATGGGTTTTAGGTGTTATTTCAGGTATATCTCTAAGCATAGCCTGGTATTTAATAAGTTGGTCTCCATCATCCATAGGTGGCCTTTGGTTTCTGAGACACTCTGGACCTGATGTGAAGTCATTACAGTCAGGACTATCCCATAGTGAGCTTCAAGGCTCCTTTTACCAGAAGGGCTGTTCTATGCTTAGCTAAAGCCTTTTGCAATTGTACCTCAATAGAGGTGGCTTCTAGGATAAGTAGGACTAAAGGATGAAACCACTAAGAACTCTTTGAGGTAAAGCGTTAATATTCTAATTATAAAGGATAATTGGCAAGTAGGAGAAAACTTGTCAAGCGATAAGGGGCATCCCAGTGATTGCCTCATCAAATCCAATCATAAAGAAAATGGGGTCATCCATTTTCCCCACAAGTCTATAGTTAATCCTATGGAGTGGGGTATGCTTCTGGTTTTTAGGGAATTTTGCCATCCCAACCACACAGAACTGGTCACGTTGATAGTTACAGTATACAACTGTTGGGGAATCCATCCCATTTTCCAGTTACTTAATCATGCGCCATGGGGTCCTATTATTATCCCCATGGAACAAAAATCAAGAAGACAGTCTAAACCAGCTATGGTGCAACCTCTCTGAAGTTTACCTCCGGCTGTCTAGCTTAGGTAAACAGATTTTTAAAGACAATCAAATCTAGAATTTAACCTCCACAAAGGAGGTTTAAACATTTTTTAATGTTTTTAATTAAATAATAAAAATAATAAAATAAACTAAATAATAAATATTATTATTTAAGTAAAATAAAAATAAAAAATAAAATAAAATAATAATAAAAAATAAAAATAATAAAAAATAATGTAATTGTTTAAAATTTAAACAATTTTTCTCTCTAAAATAACCCTCATTTCCAGAGATAGCCAAATCAGGACTGATTTATTTGGGGGGGAAAAAAAAAACAGGTTCAGTTTTAACAAACTTGTGCCTAATTATTTACACAAACTCAGTAGGAACAGTGAATGATCATATAGATTTTTTAGAATCTGCTTTGCTAGAACTTTTTATAATGAATCTCTAGGTTGAACTTTCAGCAGCCTCTCCGGGCCAGAAGCCAAGCCAACTAGTTGCCATCAGACATGCCTGCAATACCTGTGATATCTGGATGAATTCCTCTTCACAAAGTCCCCCAAGTACCCTGAGGTTCCTGTTTCTAACTTCCTGTTCCAGGAAGTGACATTCTTCACTCACCTGGTGAGGCTGCTGGGAACCTGTAAGTAAGGTATCAGGCCAACATTTCCAAGGGATTTATGGCTCCAGCTTTCATAAAGCCAACCTCCATTCCTTAAATCTATCTGGTCATATCTGAATCTAGGCATGTCTTTCTCAAATATGACATTCCAGTCAAAGCCTTGGTAAAATAACCAGTGTTTTCAATGGTGTCCTGTTACAAGGAGAACAGATTCTTTTTTTTTTTTTTTTAAGATTTTATTTATTTATTTGACAGACAGAGATCACAAGTAGCAGAGCAGCAGGCAGAGAGAGAGGAGGAAGCAGTGCTCCCCACTGAGCAGAGAGCCAATGCGGGGCTCAATCCCAGGACCCTGAGATCATGACTTGAGCTGAAGGCAGAGTCTTTAACCCTCTGAGCTACCCAGGTTCCCCAAGGGGAACAGATTCTTAATTGACCTTATGCGAATGCCTAGGACTGCCATGGAAGAAGGTATACTTACTGAGACCTTTTGAGTTTCAGATGGTTCAGATAGAGAAGAAAGCTGAATGCTTTAATTTGCTTACAAATGATTATTTTATCATGTTTCTGTAAGTCATAGAAATCTTAAATTTCCATAATCAGGAAGAGTGAACATTAGGAACCAGTAATGTTTTTCAAACAAGGATCACAAAACTGTAGTCGTCTTTTTAGTTCACTTAGTCCCATGTTACTGATTTTTGTTCAGTTTGAATGCTGCTTTTACTTAGTCCTGGAAGTTCTTATTCATTTCAGTTCTGATCTTAAAGATATTGAATACCTATATTGTCCTAAAAGTCCTTTATATGAACCTCCTTGAAGATGAAACTCATTTTGCAAGACAAATAGGAAAAATTATAAATGACAAAAATCTCAGGAATGAACACTGTTGATGATCTAACAGGAGAGTTCACTACTATACGATTGACAAGGGAACTCGGTTATTCTGTGACACAGAACACTTCAATAGCCAGAACCAGAATGTTATTTACCAAACGAGCAAGCCCAACTAGTCGACTAGACTTTGTTCACGATTTAAATCTTGGGGAAGTTTGTTAAAATGCTAGAAAGTTTTAAAGCACGCGCCTAAATAGGATTAGGGATGTTAAAGACCTGATAAAAGCAAGACAAAGAAAGCAGTTTTTCTAGGCAGACACTGGAGAAAACAACTATTTGCATTTTCTTATCAAGAGCAGACCAACAAATAGAGAACACTTTGCCTTTTTGACCAGAGAGAAAGCAGACTTTCAGTCTTAAACCAATGTACTTTAAATCCATTCATTTCAATCTTGGTCCCTCCCAACCACATCTAAAATTCTGTTCCAAGAAGTTTTTCTTCCATAAACCTTCTACAACTTTCCTTTGCATTTACATTTTATCCCAAGCCTTTTTCTTTTTCCCCAAACAACCATCTCCTTTATGACAAAATTACTTCCTTTACCTTCAAGAAAATGCATTCCCATTCCTTATCTTCCTTACATATCTCCTACTTTTCCATATACAGAGTTGTTTCCCTTATTTCCATCAGTTTTAGTTACAGCTGGCAGAATTTTACACTCTTAGAAACACCTTAGTCCCCAGTGATGAGCAAGTATTAACCAATCATAAACTGTTACAACAGAATTCTTTAAATGGCAAATTTATGAATCAATTAAGCACAAAACATGTTTACCAAAAGATTTAAATATCCTTAGTTCTTTGCAATAAGAAGTCAATAACACAAACGTGTGTCCAGTAATCAGTGACTTGGCACTTTCTCCTATTTGGAAAAAAAAGGAAAACTTTAAAGTTTTAGTTCACCAAAGACTTTGAAAGCTGTCTTAACAATTATCCAAGGAAACTTCGAGACAATTAACCATCAGCGCAGTCATCTTTCTGCTAACAAATTGCAACAGGGGTAACAGGAGGTTATTGGACCTTCAGTAAACCTTGATAGAATAAGTTTCACATTTACTGCTGATAACTTAAAAGACACGTCTATCTTAATTAAATCAACAAACTTAGCTTAAATACTGAATTATGTTCCACCTGGATCCTCCCCATGGTCATTTTCACCTGAGACACGTGGAGAAATCTGGAGTGGCGTTAGGTCCAGGAGGTGCCCTCCTTGCTCCTTGAAGGTGAAGGGAGGAGCCAGGGTCCCTGAGACTCCGAGGATGGTCTAGAAGCCAGTAATGCAGGCTGCACCCAAGGTGGCGCAGAACCAGAGAAGCAAGATGGGGAGGTAAAAGAGACAAAGTGGTGTAGGCAGTCCACATCAGGCCAGAGAAGACAGGGAATTTCCCCCAAACAAAGAGAGTTTCGGCAGCTGCTTAGGAGAATTCCTTGAAGTCCCTGTCCTGAAGGACACCTGGGACCATGACCTGAGCGTAAGTGCCATCCAGATGTACCCCCTTAAACATTAAGTATGAGACATGCTGTTTCTGTCTGGATAAGTTTTCCTGTGGGCTGTCAGAGCTGCTAAATCAGGTATCTCCCCACACACGCCCCTTAGAAGCTGCAGGAGCACTGTCTTCCTGCAGCTCAGCGTTAGGCCCCGGGTCAGAGGAGGACTGTGGTCCCCATACTTCCTGATCGGTTCATCCTCGTCCAGAACTCATTTCCCTTGCTGCCCCTGATGCCCTGGGCAGGGCCTCCCTGATAGACTTTGCTTCCTTACAGCTGTTGGGCTCCTTTATCTGGGCTATAAATATCCTGCTTTGATTCCTCCTCTTAGCATAGAATCGGACCCATAGGGGCAGAGTTTGGGCTATCTGAAGCCAAGAATCAATATATGGGAATTGGTCAGAGTGTCTGGGAATCCTGACCATAATTTTGTAAATGACCTGGACAGTGGGTATGTCTCCGGACACCCTCAGAGGGCCAGCTGATGCCAAGGCTGGCCCATTATGATTCACACAATGTGCCTAATTTTCCAGGATATGTTTTGATCCCATAGTCTCCTTAGAATCCCTTCTTAAGGGGCGCCTGGGTGGCTCAGTGGGTTAAAGCCTCTGCCTTCAGCTCAGGTCGTGATCCTGGGGTGGAGCCCTGCATTGGGCTCTGTGCTGGGCGGGAAGTCCGCTTCCTCCTCTCTCTCTCTCTCTCTCTCTCTCTCTCTCTGCCTGCCTCTCTGCCTACTTGTGATCTCTTCTCTGTCAAATAAATAAATAAAATCTTAAAAAAAAAAAAAAAGAATCCCTTCTTAAAATTTTTGAGCACACAGTCTGACTGTAGGTTTTGAAGAGCTTCTTCCCACAACCAGCAGAAGCTCTCTCTGTGTTCCCTCCCTGGGTTGTTGGCATAAAGGCAAACAAAGGGTGGGTGTCCCTCCAAAGGAGAGACCAGTCAGATACCTGCCTGTCCGCCCTCCCAGAGAGACCTGGGTGCCTCTTAGCCAAAGCGAGTCCATATAAATCCGGGACTGGCACCCCAAAAGGGGGTCACCTTAGACCTTACGAGGTCATCACAGAAACAGGTTAGGGCCCACTTGGTCTCCATAGGTTTCTGGGGACCCTAAGGGTGTCCCACCGTGGAGCCACAGAATCAGTCTGCCCGACAAGCCAGGACAAACTGCACATTCCCACATTCACACCGAAGTTATTAGAGTTCCTCTCCCCCTGGGAGGCCCTGACCTGTGGAATTCCTTTAGGAAATTCCTTCCTGCGCAACCCCCTCTTCCAGGGGGTTCCTGACCCGAGGGATGCCCCACCCCCAGCCCCGGGAGTCCCAACCTGTGAGACCTCTAAGAGGTTTGTGGGACGTGATCAGTTTCCCCTTCCACCCTGACGGTGTGGGGGCGGGCTGGCTGTTCCTGTCGCCCCAGGCCTTATGGGAATCCCATGTCCGGACCAGGTCCTCACCTGCCAAATCGCCTTTGAGTCTAGTGGGAACAGCCGGGCGGGGCTGATCAGGGACAACCTGGCAGGAAACTGCTGAAAATTAGGTAGGGTGTGCCTTCTCCATTAGGATCCCTCCTTCCGTCACCCAATGGGCCAGGGCGGGTGGGATTCCCGGTCAAGGAACCAAATGTTATGGATCCTGGACTAGATCCTGACGGAAGAACCAAGTGGCCCTCCGAGACCGTGGAGGATCAGAGGTTTATTTGATAATGGGGGGGGGGGGGGCTCAGAGGAGGGTGGTCTCCAAAGGTGTGAGTCCGCAGCACAGGCAGGGAGGGTAATTGATGCCCTTCTACTTCCGCATACGTGGTACTTTGGGCGCTTGCGGGAAACGGGTAGGAATGAAGAACCCTGAACGGCCTTGAGACAGCGGCTGGAATTCCCTGGCTGGTTTGGTCTGCCTTCCTAGAGTATGGTTTTTCCCTTCTCAGTCGGAACATTCACGTGCATTCTTCTGGTGTTCCTGTGTGTGCCTTTAAATACAGACCTAGGAGTAACACTGCTGGATTATAATATGTGCATGCATCCAGTTTTAGGAAATGATGACAAACGCTTTCCCCAAGTGGCTCTCACAGCCCTCCTACAGCAGGGCATGATGTTTGACGGTTCTATGTGGTCACCCTTAGTACTAGGGGTCTCCTAATGATTAATGAACTTGAACTTGAGCACCTTTTGTATGTTAATTGGACCATATGGTATTGTGTAAAGCATCTGATTAAGTGCCTTGCTGATTTTTTTTTTTTTATTTGGGGTGTTAGGGTTTTTTTGTTTGTTTGTTTGCTTTTTTAGGAGTTCTTTATGTTTTGGATATGAGCCCTTTTTCATTTTAAATTGTCATAGATATTTCTGTGGCTTGTTTTTTTCCTCTCTTAATGGAGTCAGTTGAGAAATAGAACTTATTATTATTTAGTCGATTTGTTAATATTTTCCTTGATGCCTGATACTTTATCTTTTAAGAATCTTCCGCCTCGGGGCGCCTGGGTGGCTCAGTGGGTTAAGCCGCTGCCTTCGGCTCAGGTCATGATCTCGGGGTCCTGGGATCGAGTCCCGCATCGGGCTTTCTGCTCAGCAGGGAACCTGCTTCCTCCTCTCTCTCTCTCTCTGCCTGCCTCTCGGCCTACTTGTGATCTTTGTCTGTCAAATAAATAAATAAAATCTTTAAAAAAAAAAAAAAAAAAAGAATCTTCCGCCTATCTTAAGATCATGAGGTTGGATGTCCTCTTGTGTTTCCCTCTGGAAGCTTTATTATTTCACCTTTCACATTTAGATCTACAAAAAACCCTGACATTTATTTCATGTATGATGTTAAGTAGAGATCAGGTTTCATTATTATGCTTAAAGACAGCCAACTGCCCATATATGCATGAGTTTGTTCCTGGACTTCATGTAATTTTATTGTTCCATTTGCCTGTCTTTGTACCAATTTCACACTGCTTTACTATCTTTTTGTAATAAGTCCTGCATTTAGTAAAATGAGTTCTCCCGCTTTATTCTTTTCAAGATTGTCTCAGCCAGTCTTGTTCCTTGATATTTATGTATAAATTCATACACATTCACACACAGACACAAAATGTGTGGGGATTATTGTATTTACGTTTGTGATAAGAGCTTTTATTTCATTTTTTCAAGCCTTGTAATTTTTATTTCTTGAAATATTACATTGGGCAGGGTGAAAATTACAGTGTTGAATATATTCAGGATGATGGGCTTCATTAAAAATAGTGGACATCCCCATCTCGGTGATAATTCCTGTGGGAAAACCTTTCAGCATTTGGCCATTATCACATTATAGGATACTGGCTTCATGCTTTCTGAAGATGCTATTTACCAGATTAAGGAAGTTCCTTCCTATTTTTCTGTGCTTTTGTTTTGTTTTGTGTGTGTGTTGCTGTTTTGTTTTGTTTTTTTGATGAATAGATGTTGAACTTTATCTAAAGCTTTTGAAGACATGACATTTTCCTTTGTTCTTTTAAAATGGTGAATAACATTGATTTTCAAACAGTAAATCAACCACAAGTGCCTGAAATAAACCTAACTTGTTTGTCCTACACTCTCCTCTTTACTACGTATTGCTGAATTCAGTTTGCTCGTGTTGAGGAATTTCACGCCTATGTTCACAAGTGACTTAGCCAATAACTGTTGGGTTTTTGCCTCTTAATATTCTTGCCAGATTTTAGTACTGAGATTATACAGGCCTTCAAAAACAAGTGTGGGAGCGTTCCTTTTGCCTCTACTAAAGTTTGTGCCATACTTGGGTTAATTCTTCCTTAAATATTGGAAGAATTCACTGAATGAGCCATCTGGGCCCAGAGATTCGTTTTTTCGTGGGATGGAGGAGTGCATTTTGAAATTTAAGATTTTATATAGTCTTTTATATAGAAATACATTTATTTTATATCATTTATTTTTATTATTTATAACATGTATTATATGTAATTAAAATAATGTTATTATATATTTATATATTATTTATTTATATAAATACATATATATTTAAACATCTACTTTTTGTGCCCATTTTGATGAGTTGTGTTCTTCTAGGAACTTATATATATTCATACCTTCAAGTTTATTGATATAAAGTGGCTCATAATATTCTCTTACTTTCTGAATGTCTACTTGTCTATAGTCACAGTGAAAGTGTGGTGAAGAAAGTACCTTTAGGATCAGTCCCCTCTCTTAGCATTTCAACACTGCCTTGTGCCACAGGGCTCAGATGCCATGACCCAGGTTAGACTCTAGCCCGCAGCGGTCTGTCTGTCCTCACTGTACACAGCCAAGAGGCTCACCACCAGCCAGGCTGGAACTGCAGCCCTAATGTCCTGTCTTGACCAGGGCCTTCCTAGAGGCCTGGCAAATCTTTTCTTCCACTTCCAGGTGAGACCAGTCATGAGGTCTAAGAAGCCAGGCAATGTGTCCGTTGAGTCCACTCCACCAACATCCATGTTGGGTTCTGTCTTTGTTTTACTGGAAGTCATTTCATTACCATCACAGTAACATGGGTGGCACAGTGGACTGTATTTTCATAAAGTCGTCTGGTATAGTATGAGCCCCTTTTCCTGGCAGGAAGAGAGGTTTACCTTTGAAATTGATCACAGAAGCCTTTAAGGATATTACAAAAATGTGCATCTACCTCTCCAGAGGTATTTCATGCTTCTGACTGTATCACAGACCCTTGAAGTTGGCATATTAATGTTACCTTCCACATTTAAATAAGAAAAAGAGAACTGGAGGATAGAGCATCTGATACACTTTTTTTTTTAACCTTAAGTGAGAAGATATTTGGTACAGAGACAAGACGAAAATAAATCAAGGGAAAAATAGCCTGTTAACCGGAAACATAAAAAATAATGTCTCAATGGGCTTTTCTTCCACCAAAAATAATAATAATAATATAATATTAATAATAACAGCTATGTCCTAAAGTGAGTAGAGGCATTTTCAATTTATAATATAACATTGTACATATAATACATATGTTATTGTGCTCATTAAAGCAAATAACATGCAGAGAAAACTCGATATATGTTTTTCTGTTGTTCTAGTGATTCCTCAAAAAGAGATTTTGGATGAGGAAATAATTCTGAAGAGTTTTGGGTTTTTGTTTTTGTTTACCCATGAAGGTTTTAAAAATATCCTTTTCTTGAAACAAAAAAAATGAAAAACAAAAACAAAAACAAAAACGCAGACATCTTTGCGGCGCAGCGCCCTTCCCATTCTAGAAGCTGTAGGCCACATCCAGTGGGGCCCACATGGATGTCTTTACTAGTTCCCACAGCCCTGGGTCCCCTAGGGCTTTATAATATGGGTCCCTGAGCAAGACAGGATAAAGGTGGGAAATGTGGCCCAAGAATCTGTGAGTTTGGGGAGGGGGATGTTTGCATATTCTGCTCAGGCTTTTCCCTGACAAGGCTCTGCTCTCCTCAGTCAGCAGGACCCTGAAGTCTCTGAGGTCAGATGTACCCCCTGTGAGGGCTGCCAGCTAGTGAGCTACTGACCCACCAGCCCCCTACTGACCCACAAGGCTCATAGCTGAATCTGTCTTCCCAGAGGGGTTGGAAACCCTGGGAGCTATCATTGACCAACACCTGTCCTTGGACATTTCTCAGGGGTATTTTCTAGTCTTCTGCTTTGTTCTGTTTTACTCTCATGAAGTCTGATTTGTTGGACAGCAGAGATGGAAAAAGGCTGCAACCTCTTTCTGTTTTCAAGATTTCCCTTTGGTCAGGAGCTCGCATGCACGTCTTGCTCCAAAGGTTCAGCCTTTCTGCAAAATAATGACTCGGTGAGCAGCCTGCCCTAGGTCTGACTCCCCTGGACTGGCCCCCAGATGGACTGCACTGCTGACTGGGCAGTTCTGTCGGCCTGAATGAGGGGCTCAGGGCAGTGGTAGCCAAGTTCGCCTCTTAGAAAGGAAGCAAGGGAGAGCCCAGCAAAAGACAGGAAGGAAAGGGGCCCAGGCTCGCTCTCCTTGGCCAGAGGCAGGGCGAGGGTGGGGAGGAGACTTGGGGCAGAGAACTGGGGGGAATTTGAGACTCACCCTTGGGGATCTAACGAACATACAGTTACCAGATAAAATGGAAACAGCCTTCTGAATATTTCCATTTCTGGATATCTCCAGACCCACTTAAAAAGAATTTTTTAAGATTGTGCTTTTTGTTCAGGCCCATTCAGTGCCAAGTTTAACAAGGTTTTTCTCTCTCAAACAGAGCTGGAATCGTAGTGAAATGAGGGTCAGGTCCCTGTCACTTCAGAGTGGACAGTATACTTTCACTTCCATTATCTCATTCTATCCTTACTCCAACCCTGGGAGGTAGGCAAGACAAATATCATGTATTCCTGCTGGAGAGGATGAAGCATCAAGGCTTGGAGGGTTTAAAGAACTGCCCATGGCAGAAAGTGGCCAGTGAGCCCTGGAAGCCTGGTCCACTCACTTCTGCCACTTCCGTGTTGCCTCCTCAAACTCATTGTTTTGGGGAAGAAATGAGCTGCTTTCTGTGGCTGAACACACATGAAAAAGTGGGTTACCTTAGCACTTCTCAGGCCATCCTGAGGGTGAACAAGGTGGCAAGGGGAATGGCCTGCAACCAAGTAAGCTCACATACATGAATGAACACAACTGAACTAAAATGGTTCTCTGGAGAAATCTTTGAAATCTTTGACCAGTCTGAGTCCTAACTGCAGTAAAATCCATAGGGATGCTATATTTAACGTTTCAACACAAGTGAACAACATTTTGTTTAAATACATCTTGGAAGGGGGGAACATGGTGGTTAAAAAGATGGGAGCGCAGAATTGGGGGTCCCTGTAGCTCCTGTAGGCCACAGGGATGGAGGGGGAAGCAACTCTGGCTTCCAGCAGCCCTCAGAGCACACTGTGCCCCAGGAGCCGCGTGGGCTTCAAGCTAATGGCCATGTTGACCGTTGGGAATAAGGTCCCTGTTGGCCCCGAGGCCATTCTTCAAACAGTCTCTCTCTTTGCCTTTGGTGATTTCTTCCTTCTCCTCCTCCTCTTCCTCTTCTTCTTCATACTCATCCTCATCCTCATCTTCACTCCTCACATCCTGGATGTTCTAGAGAAAGAAAAGAATGGGCTGTGAGTGCTAACCCTCCAGAAAGTGGCTTGAGTGAATAAGAAAACTCAAATTCCAAACTCAGAAAGAAAACACAATATTCAAAAACCAAAAGTTCACCAAGGTAGAATATATCCTGGGTCACAAAATCAATCTTAACAAAAAAGAATTGAAATCATGCAAAACATGTTTTAGAGCATAATGGAATTAATGTTGAAATGAATATAAAAAAAGGAAAATCTCAAAACAGTTGGAAATGAAACAATACACCTTTGACAATGGATCAAAGAGCAAGTCACAAGGGCTTTTAGAAAATATTTTGTACTAAATTGAAAATACAGTGTATTAAAATTTGTCAAATGTAGCTAAAGTAGTGCTTTTAAGGAAATTTATAGCACTAAATGTTTATATTAGAAAAGAAGAAAATTCTCAAATAATTTGAGCTTCCTTCTTAAGAAACCAGAAAAAAAGTAAAATAAACCCAAAGCAAGCAAAAGGAAGGAGAAAAATATATAAAGAAATCAGTGAAATTTAAACAGAAAAAATAATAAAGAAAAGCAATAAAACCAAAAGCTGGTTCTTTGGAAAGTTATATAAAATTGATTAATCACTAGCAAAATTGACAAAGAAAAAGAAAGAGAAGGTACAACTTGCCAGAAAATAAAAAGGAAATTTGACTATGGATACTATAGATATTATGAACAGTTTTAGGCATATATATTTGACAATTTAGATGAAATGGACCAACTCCTCAAAAACCACAGACTACCAAAATTCACACAAGATGGCACAGATAACCTAAATAGTCATATAACTGTGAAAGAAATTAAATCAGCTAAAAATCTGGGAAAGAAAATCATCAGGCCCAGCAGTTTTCACTGGAAAATTCTATGAAACATATAAAGAAGAAATAACACCAAATTTCCACCAATCTCTTCCATTTGATAGAAGAGGGAATACTTCCCATTTTATTTTATGAGGCCAGAATTACCCTGATATCAAGGTCAGAAAAAGACAATATAAGAAAGAACAACTACAGACCAATATCTCTAATAAGAGTATATATATTTTTTAAAAAGCCTCAATGAAAATATACAGTGGAAAAAAGACAGTCTCTTCAGTAAATGGTGCTGGGAAAATTGGACAGCTATATGTAGAAGAATGAAACTCGACCATTCTCTTACACCATACACAAAGATAAACTTGAAATGGATAAAAGACATCAACGTGAGACAAGAATCCATCAGAATCCTAGAGGAGAACATAGGCAGTAACCTCTTCGATATCAGCCACAGCAACTTTTTTCAAGATATGTCTCCAAAAGCAAAGGAAACAAAAGTGAAAATGAACTTTTGAGACTTAATCAAGATCAAAAGCTTCTGCACAGCAAAGGAAACAGTCAAGAAAACAAAGAGGCAACCCATGGAATGGGAGAAGATATTTGCAAATGACAGTACAGACAAAAGGTTGATATCCAGGATCTATAAAGAACTTCTCAAACTCAACACACACAAAACAGCTAATCATGTCAAAAAATGGGCAGAAGACATGAACAGACACTTCTCCAATAAAAACATACAAATGGCTATCAGACACATGAAAAAATGTTCATCATCACTAGCCATCAGCGAGATTCTAATTAAAACCACATTGAGATACCACCTTGCACCAGTTAGAATGGCCAAAATTAGCAAGACAGGAAACAACATGTGTTGGAGAGAATGTGAAGAAAGGGGAACCCTCTTACATTGTTGGTGGAAATGCAAGTTGGTGCAGCCACATTGGAGAATGGTGTGGAGATTCCTCAAGAAATTAAAAATAGAGCTTCCCTATGACCCTGCAATTGCACTACTGGGTATTTACCCCAAAGATACAGATGTAGTGAAAAGAAGGTCCATCTGTACCCCAATGTTTATAGCAGCAATGGCCACAGTCGCCAAACTGTGGAAAGAACCAAGATGCCCTTCAACGGATGAATGGATAAGGAAGATGTGGTCCATATACACTATGGAGTATTATGCCTCCATCAGAAAGAATCAATACCCAACTTTTATAGCAACATGGATAGGACTGGAAGAGATTATGCTGAGTGAAATAAGTCAAGCAGAGAGAGTAAATTATCATATGGTTTCACTTATTTGTGGAGCATAAAAAATAACATGGAGGACACAAGGAGATGGAGAGGAGAAGGGAGTTGAGGGAAATTGGAAGGGGAGATGAACCATGAGAGACTATGGACTCTGAAAGACAATCTGAGGGTTCTGAAGGGGCGGGGGGTGGGAGGCTGGGGGAACCAGGTGGTGGGTATTATGGAGGGCACGTATTGCATGGAGCACTGGGTGTGGTGCATAAACAATGAATTCTGTTACACTGAAAGAAAAAAAAAAACCAGCCCAAATCAAACCCAGTAATGTATAAAAATAATAATACATCACAGTTAAGTGGGATTAGTCCTAGAAATGCAAGGCTGGTTTAAGATCTAGAAATCAATGAGTGTAATCAATCCTACCAATAATGTAAAGAAGGAAAAAAATACATAATTACATCAGTTGATGCCAAAAAAATCATACGACAAAATTTTATATCCACTCATTTTTTAAAAAAATGCAACAAAGAAAGAGAAGGTAACATCATACCTACTGATGAATGACTGAATGTTTTTCCCCCTAAAATTAGGAAAAAAGCAAGAATATCCACTTTCACCATTCCTATACAACATTGTATTGGAAGTCCTAGTCAACGTAATAAGGTAAGAAAAAGAAATAGAAGCCATACAGATTGGAAAGAAAGAAATGAAAGTATCCCTATTTGAAGAAGACATGATTATCTATGTAGAAAATCCCAAAGAATCTACTGAAAACTGCTAGAATGCATAAGTGAGGTTAGCACAAAATTGCAGGATACAAGGTAAATATACAAAAGCATGTGCGTGCACGCGTGCGCGCGCACACACACACACACACACACACACACACACACACACCCCTTGATTTCTAAACACTAATACAGTAGGCTGAAAAAGTGTCCTCAAAGATAGTAGGTTCTAATCCCTAAAACTTACGAATGTTACTTGATATGGTAAAGTTTTTGCAGGTATGATTAAGTTCAGGATATTGAGAAGATTATCCTGTATAATCCAGGTATACCCTAAGGTCACCCCAAATGTCTTTTATAAAATATGCAATGGGAGATTCAACACAGAGAAGAGGCATGTGAAGATGGAGGTAGAGACTGGAGTAATGTGATTATGAGTACGGAATGCCAGCAGGCACCAGAAGTTGGAAGAAGTAAAGAATAGAATCCGCCTACAGCCTTTGGACAGAACACAACCCTATGGCATCTTGAGTTCAGCTCAAATCTGATTATAGACTTCTAGCCTCCAGAACTATGAGAGAATAAATTTGTTTTTTTAAGCCACCAAGTTTGTGGTATTTTGTTATAGCAGCCACGGGAAACTAACATGACTAGCAATGTCTGACTAAAAGCAAAATTTAAATTTAATTTAACTGTAATATTTACAATAGTTTCCAAAATAAAATATTTGGGTATAAATCTAAAAAGGACATATAGGGTCTGCATGTAAAACCTACAAAACTCTGATGAAATATTTAAATAATTGGGGACACATACTATGTTCATGGATTGGAAGGTTAAACATAATAAAAATGTTAATTATCCCCAGACTGATTCCACACAATATCAGTGAAAATCTCAGTAAGACTTGTTGTACACAGAGACAATCTGATTCTAAAATTTATATGAAAAAACAAACTAGAAAAACTAAATCAATTCTGAAAAAGAAAAATAAAATTGGAGGAGTCCAACTCCCCAAATTTAAAACTTTCTGTAGAGTTAACAGTAATCAAAATTGGGTGGTATTAGCAAAGGGACAGGCACATAGATTAATAGAACAGAATAGGGAATGTAGAAATAGACCCACTTACAAATATGGCCAATTAAGTTTTGACAAAGGTGCAAAAGCAATTTAATGGAGGAAAAAAAATAGTGTTTCCAAGAAATGCTGTTAGAACTTTAGAAATCCTTAGGCAAAAGAGTAAACTTTGACCTAAACATCACACCTTGTACAAAACCGACTCAAATGGATCATAGATCTAAATGTAAAATATAAGACTAAAACTTTTCGAAGAAAACCCATAACTTTGGGTTGGGTGAGGAGTTCCTAGATGTGGCACAAAAAATAAACTCCATTAAGAGAAAAAAACTAATCAACTGGATTTCACCAAAATGTAACTTTTGTACTATAAAAGACACTATTCAGAGAATAAAAAGACAAGCTGCAAACTCAGGAATAATATTCACCAACTCTATAGTTGACAGGTATGCATCATAAAGAATTGTCAAAACTCAATAATAAGAAAAAAAATCGAAATATGGGCAAATATATAAAAATAAGCATTTTCTCAAAGAGGATATAGGATGTCAAAGAAGGATATATATGAAAAGATGTTCAACATCACCAGCCATTAGGAAAACGCAAATTAAAGCCACAATGAGATATAACTGTAAGGGGTGCCTGGGTGGCTCAGGGGGTTAAAGCCTCTGCCTTCGGCTCAGGTCATGATCTCAGGGTCCTGGGATCGAGTCCAGCATCTGGCTTTGTGCTCAGCAGGGAGCCTGCTTCCCCCTCTCCCTCTGCCTGCCTGTCTGCCTACTTGTGATCTCTCTCTATCTCTGTCAAATAAATGAATAAAATCTTTAACAGAAAAAACCTAATAGAACTTTACACCAATGGAAAAAAGTCTATTTTGCTGATGATTTTTAAAAACCAAACTTAAAAGTATTCCTGCAAATAGTATGGTTTTCCCGACGAACGTTTGCTATGACAAGTCTTCCTCATGTAGGACTTTTGGTTGTCAAGCTACCTTTACTGTTGGTGATTGGGATGTTTTGTATTTTCTTTATGCAGGGACTCCTTCAAAGGCCTATTAAGCCCAGACTGGAAAAGAAAAAGACCATGGAAGATGGAGACCGGTTTCTGACACCCCATCTTTCAAGTTGCCAACCAGAGCCTTACGAATTACTTTTCCCTTTTGTGCCCTACATACTACACCTGACAACTTCTAGGTATATATACCCAAATACCTCCTCTGTGTACAATCTTCAGGCAAACACGGCTTTTGTAAAAACCCAGCGTACATGTGTGCTGCTGCCTTAATTACAGAAATGTAATATCCTGGGCTCTTCTCTGTACGATCTGCTCTTTTCCACAACAAAACAGCAAGGATCTCCAAATAAACAAAAATCATGGTAAACATTGAGGGACAAACTTGGTGTCTCCCCAGTTAAGATGCAATGGAGAAAGGCAGATGGGGTTTTTTGGGGAGCAGCAATGCTTGGTTGACGATTGCTTTCATGGGTCGTGCCCCTTGGGTCTCCTTTTTCATCTTCTAAAGACTTTTGTAGGGAACAAGGGGAACATTTGAGTTGGAACAAAGAAATGAATTTCTCTCCAGAAAAACAGACTAGCATCTACTGGCCTTTTTCTCCAGGACTTAAGGAGCTGCTCCCCCTGAGATATAAATTGGTCCTCGAGGATGTTCCCCATCACCCCAAGCCGCATCTCCAGCACCCTCACCTCCAGGAAGGGGTCCTGGACCTTATGAGCCTTCTGGTAATTAAACGCATCTAATGGTCCCAAGGGTTGGGGAGCATTACTGACTTTTAGTAAGCAGTGGCTAGGGATACCCACTATCCTACAACGCTCATGACATCCAAGTGTCCTGCCAGACCTCAGTGTACATGGATCCCCACTTAGCACCTAAAGCCATCTTACATTCAAGCACAGGAATTTTTGCCTGGTTTTAGTAGAGTCTCAATTTTCCAGGAAAGCAGCTGTGTGCAATTTAAAGGAAGGCTATACTTTGTTTTGTTCAGAGCTTCTCAATTTCAGAAAACTTGTCACCACGGGCAGACAACACTAGAGGGGCAGTGCTGAGTCCCCAGTGTTGAGTCATCCAGCACGGAGTCCCCAATACCACATGCCCGTGTGTGTACAGCTGGCCCAGTCATGCTGAGTCTCCGCAGTGAGCGAGCACAGCACCTGTTGACCTTGGGATGCTCTTGAGTATTGTCTAGCACACATATTACATGCGAAGTGCTGATTTTATCTGAAATGCCTTTCTTTCTATTTCTTTTCTACTGCAGTTGTGGCAGTCTATTGCTATTTTTTAAAGATTTATTTATTTATTTATCTGAGAGAGACAGAGCATGAGCAGGGAGAAGCAGTAGAGGGAGAGGGAGAAGCAGACTCCCCGCTGAGCAGGGAGGACCCAATCCCAGGACCCTGGAATCATGACCTGAGCCAAAGACAGGCGCTTCACTGACTGAGCCACCCAGGTGCCCCTGTTCTATTGCTTTTTGAAATTATGACTACAGGTGAGTTGTATTACCCAGGAATTAATTTCAGGCTAGTGAAGGGGGTATGGGTCCAACAGAATTGAGAACCATGGCCCTGGATGATGAATCCAACTCCGAAAGGATTTTTAGACAGTAAGAATTTGTTCAATGGATATACATGTGGTTACACATTATGCAAGCTTAAATAATGTAAATTGGAAATTGAGTGGTATTCAACTACTGATAAAACTTCATATTCAATTTTGTCTTGTATAAAACGTAACAGCAATGAAAACCTTAAAGGGATTTTTTTTTCCACTGCTCTAAAAATCCTCTGTGCTCTACCTATTCACCCCTCCCTCTCTCCCAACCCCTGGTGACCACTGATGTTTTCACTGTCTCATAGCTCTGTCTTCTCCAGAATGTCACCTAGGTGGAATCATTCAGTAGGTAATCTTTCAAGATTGGCTTCTTTCACTTAGTTACATGCATTAAGTTTCCTCCATGTCTTTTCATGACTTATGAGCTCATTTCTTTTTATTGCTAAAGAATATTCCATTGTCTGGCAGTACCACAGTTTATGGGTACATTCACCTACTTGGGAGACATCTTGGCTGCTTCCAGTTCTTGGCAATTGTGGATAAAGCTGCTGTAGACACTCATGCTATTGATGTCCATGTACTGGGCATTGGGTTAAGGAGTTAGTATGAACGATAACATTCCCTCCTCACAATAACCCAAGGACACTGGAGCTGCTCTCTCTATTTTAAAAGAGAGAAAGCAAGACTCAGGACTCAGCCTTGCAAGGCTGCACAGCTAAGACAGACAGGATGAGAACCCTACTCGAAGCTTAGGAACCGAACTACAGTTCTCTACAGACCCCTGGTGGAGTCATTTGCACAAACACTTGAGACAGGGGACCCAGGAGGCAGATGCTGGGTTCTGTTTGCGGTCAGTTGTTCGTATGAGAAAGCTCCCTCTCCCCTCTGACTGAGCAGAGCACCAGCTCTTGTCACATCTCTTCACCCTGTTTTGACTCTGCGCTTGGTACCTGACTCTGAAGCATAAAATTTGAAATAATGAAAAGCATCCCCAATTAATTATTTTTACTACGTGAGACAAACACACCATGTTTTAGTCTGTTCTGTGTCAGTTACCGCAGTGATGGTCAAGGCTCTGGAAACTAATTCTGGATGTATTACTGATCTGCTACCCACAGTTTGAAAATGGCTGGCTTTGGGTATGCTGGGAAAATGAAGCTTTCCCACATTGCTGAAGTCAGACAAGTTTAAGATAGGAACTGTAATCCATGTTCTGCAAAGCACCTTTTCACAACTACAAGTCTTTCTCGGTAATGACAACACTTCACAGAAATGAAAACCAAGTTGAGCTTGCTCTAACGGAACAAGGAATTAAACACTTGCTAAAGGTCAAGCCACCTTGTTTTCTGAAACACTACCTGTGTGCTTTGATGGAGTGCCAAGACTTTGCTTACACAGCAGCAGTGAGTACCCTTCTTGAAATCAGCGACTTTCTTTCCCTGCATTGCCCTTCCCTTCCACTGTTCTCTGCCCACCAGCCCCGCTCCTTCCCCGACTTTTAGTTGTCACTGGGCTAGGAGAACTTGTCTCATGCAAATGTTGACCCAGAAACCTCGTACAAATCATTAAAGGCCTAAGAAAATGCAGGCGTAAAGAAGGATCCAGAACCTTCTTTGAAGAGTGAGTTGGATCTGGGCTTCAGCAGCTGAAGGGCTATAGCTCCTTGGTTCAGTCCTCACACTTGTCCAAGCATAGGGCAACTCACCTGCTTACCATGATCTGCCCAACTGGGCTTCCCCTCGGTGAGGGTTTCAGCATTACAGAGAGCACATTAGTATTTGATAATTGTAGATAACCTTCCTCTAGAATTAGGAAAGATATCTAGCATGTAACTGAAGTTTTTCCAGAGATGACCTGGGCCCTCTAGAACACATTATTAACAACATTATTCATTCCACAATTGGAATTCATTCCATAATTCACTGTACAATTCCACCTTTGGTTACACAAAATGATGGTGGAAAGAATGAAGAAGTTATTCATGTAGGAGAGACCCTGTTACTAGTTGAAACAGGGCTTTGGAGCCCCCACACCACTAAAAGGCGCGAATATTGGCAAAGATCATCTACCTGGCACTCCAAGAGGCCAGAGGAGATGTGTGGTCAGAGGATGGGTTGAAATCACAGTCACCATGAAGGGAGATTGGCAGTCAGTCTGAAGGTGTCCCATACACTAGAAGAAATGGGGACATTAGGACGAAAACAGCCTTCTTTAGTTGAAGTCATGCTGACGTCAAAATAGCCCTTTGAAGGGCAGGTTCCAGGAACAGGAGCACAGAGGCGAACTGACTCACATTCAGAGACTCAAGCTTCTGAGCACTGGAATACCCTGAAAGCAATGGAGAGTCTTTCAGCTCTGTTATTTCTTTTTTATCCGGGAGCTCATTTAAAGAAAAAAAAAAAAAAAAAAAAAAGCTTGAACCTGTGATATCATATGGCAATTGGCTTTGGTTGGTGTCATAGCTCTCGGACACAGAATACCAGGACCAAGACTGCAGGCACAGCCCCCACTCCCTATCATCCCGAGTGCAAGTCAAAGTAGTACCGAGTCTCTTACGTTCTATGGAGTTTGGATCCAAGTTGCTGAAAACATGCCCTAAAGATTGGCTTATTCATGATTCCCAGTTTTTGTGACTGGTCTGCATACACAGAAAGTTTCCTCTTGAATTTCAGAGCCAGACTCAAAAGTTGCCTTTGATATTGCCCCAATTCACCAGTGTAAACTAGAACACTGATGACCTTTGAACAACATGGGGGTTGGGGACACTGACCCCCTGCATGGCCAAAAATCCACATATAACTTTTGATTGGCCAAAAACTTAACTACTAACAGTCTACTGTTGTCTGGAAACATTATCAAGAACATAAACAGTTGACTAACACATATTTTATTTGTTCTATGCATCATCTACTGTATTCTTGCCATAAAGTAAGAAAGAGAAAAGGAAATATTATTAAGAAAATCATAAGGAAGAGAAAATACATGTACAGAACTGCACTGTTCAAACCCATATTGTGCAAGGGTCAACTGTATGTTCTATTTTCCATGGATGGCTTTTTTTTTTCATTTTGCTTGCTGCCATCAATATATCTAATATCCTTAAGAAATGAATTCATTTTTGCTAGGGCTTACAGGCTTTTAAAAATGAGCTTCTAAGAGAAGAAGCCAGTGTCAGGGCTAGGTGGATGCTAGAGGATGTCTTGCCAAACATGTTCATTTTCCAGGTGCAATAGAAGCTACAGGGGCGCCTGGGCGGCTCAGTGGGTTAAAACCTCTGCCTTCAGTTCAGGTCATGATCCCAGGGTCCTGGGATCGAGCCCTGCATTAGCCTCTCTGCTCAGCAGGGAGCCTGCTTCTTCCTCTTTCTCTGCCTGCCTCTCTGCCTACTTGTGATCTCCGTCTGTCAAATAAATAAATAAGATCTTTAAAAAAAAGAAAGAAAGAAAGAAAAAAGAAAGAAAGAAAGAAAGAAAGAAAGAAAGAAAGAAAGAAAGAAAGAAAGAAAAAGAAAAGCTACAGGACTTTATCCCACCCCAGCTGAGAACACAGCTTAGTGGCCGCAGAGCTCAGATCCCCCTGCATGGCTCTTGATAAAAATGCATGGTTTTCTTTCATAGTCTCTGGATTACCTAAAAATTAATTAAAAATGTGCCAGACTCTGTGCCAATTATCAAATTGTGATGGGTGTAGAAAACGATTGAATTCATAACTGTAATTTGCTTTGGGGATTAAAACCATTAAAATTAGTGCATTCTCCAATTTGCTACATATTGTGTCCTTTGGAAATGGCTGTAGATGCTATGGTTGGAAATTTAACAACTCTGCCCAGGCAAAGATCCAAAATGATTTTGACCAAAAAAAAAAAAAAAAAAAAAGAGAGAGAGAGAGAAGAAAGAGAAACTCCCACTAGGATTTAGGTAAGCAAGGCTTAAGAAATAACCATGGTAAGGCGGAGGATTAAGTATGTAGCCCAGGGGCACCTGGGTGGCTCAGTCAGTTAAGCATATGACTCTTGATTTCAGCTCAGGTCATGACCTCAGGGTTGTGTGATGGAGCGCCATCCGGCTCTTTGCTGCGCATGGAGCCTGCTTATGATTCTCTCTCCCTCTACCCTTCCCTTGTCCACCACCCCTGTTCTTGCTCCTTAAAATTAAAAAAATATATATATAGTCCAGAAAATGTTTATTAAAACTGAGATGTTAAAGTTTGTTTCAAATATCAGCATGCAACAAAGAAATATATGCTCCATTAAGAAAGGAAAATATCCAATGTGACAAAAAAGCAGGCAAAGGATATGAAGAGGCAATTTACAGATGGGGCTAATAAACTATACAAAATATTCAATCTTAGTAATCAGGAAAGTGCAAACTAAATGAGATACAATCTCACAGTCATCAAACTGGTAAATAATGAAAAGTCTTATAAAACCAAAAGTTGGTGAGGATGTGGGAAAAGAGCAACTCTCATACACTTGGTTTGAAGAATCATTTGGTAGCATCCGGTAAACTTGACTTGGGAATCCTACCCAGAAACTCAGGTATGTTCCCAAGGAAACAGATATGAGAATGTATATACAATACAGAACTGGCTGTAAACAGGAGGATAAACAGAGTATGGAATGTCTGATTCACGGCATACCATAGAGGAGTTAAATGAATTGATCTACGGAGTTACATTTATTTATTGTGAATGTGAAGAATGAAGAAAGTAAGCTGCACAATCATATTAGATCACAGATCAAGTTCATTAGATTACTAATTAATTAGTTGTATTACTTAATTAATTAGATCACTAGGTCCCAGCATTCACACAAAGTTGACAAATATGGAAGCAATACTCTATAATGTTTGTGACTATACCCAAGCATAGTAAGTACATAAAAGTGTGGTGGAAAGATGCAGCTTCAGTGGTTCTCTTGACAGAGTGAAAGAGGGAGAGAGGGGAATGGGTTGGGGTGGGATATGCCAGAATATACCATCTGCCTTCCTAGTTTCTCTTACGTGATTTCATCTAGCACACGGTAGGTGCTTGTATCTATTTGATGAGAGAGTGAATGAGTGACTCTAACTTCTCAGTATTAAATCCCACCTAAATTCAAGTGACTCTCTAATTTTTTTAAAGATTTATTTATTTGAGAGAGAGAGAGAGAGAGCATGAGAGAGAGAAAGAGAAAGAGAGAGGAGAGCAGAGGGAGGGGCAGAGGGAGAGAGAGAGAGAATCCTAAAGCAGACTCCATGCTGAGTGCAGAGCCCGACACAGGACTTTATCTTACAACCCTGAGATCACAACCTGAGCTGAAAACAAGAGTTGGACATTCAACTCACTGAGCTACCCAGGTGGCCCGTGACTCTCAAATTTATACCCCAGTGTGGATCTCTCTCCCTGGCTTCCAATGATCACAGCTAGACAACCTTCTCTCAGTTGCCTAGCTGGCCCATCAAATGCTGGTCTCCCTGTTCAACACTTTTCCCAGTCTTCAATATTTCAGCAAATGGCACTTCCATTCACTCAGTTGCTCCAGGCAAAAACTTCCAGATCATCCTCAGTCCTGCCCTGCATGGGTCACCTTGCTTTCCAGCCCTTCACACTCAATGAGGGTCTTTGATACAGACCTCTGCTCTTGTCTTTAGCCACCTCCAAACTACATCATGTCTCCATGACCAGGATCTAGCTTCTGTGCTGGCTTAGCCCATGGGCTGACCACCACCTATGACCTCAGAATACTGGAGCAAATCAGTCAGCCAGGCTCTACCACGCCGGCTGGCCTTCTGAGACAGAGTGCACAGGTTTGGGTCTCCAGGGCCCCCTGCTGACTTAGAGCACTCTGCAGCTAGACTCTTGACAGCCACTTCACATAGTTCTTGTGGGACAGTGGTGTTTCCTCTACTCAGAGGAGCCACATGGCCATGGCTGATGAGATTACTGAATGAGGAAAATTCACAAAGTATCTCACCTTCTCTTCTGTAGTGGTAGACAAAATATGGCTTGTTCTTAGACAACTGCAAACCACCAGCCTACATCTAAAAGGGAATACAGAACATTATCATGGCCCATAGCTGGGCAGCTAGAGCATAGTGGGGGCTAATCTATGCCAGAGTTTCCCAACTGGTGTGCCAGGGAATGGTTAAAATATGCAGAGACATTGATTCTTTCAGCCCTTGGAGCAGCTACCAGAGCCATTGTCTCCTCCTTCTTTGGACAGTTGCATCGGTTTTCCCAAGTGCACTGTCCAAGCAGCGTGTCTCCATGCTCTGAGGGGAGGAAGGTGTAGAAGCACTGAATGGAGCTGTAAGAAACGTTTCAATATGTCACAGCCTGGGAAGATTTCCTCCTGGGTGCGGTGCCTTGAGCTAGAGATGGGAAGTTGTGTGGCTGAAACTTGGATTCTTTGATTTCCAGGGGAAGGGAAGGTGTGTGTGAAGGGCAGGAGGTGAGAACTGGCTGACCCAAGGACATGAATGGTTCTGTTGCTTAGATCCAACACTCAACAAGGGCTAGAGGTGAAAAATGACTGAGAGGAAGGGTCCTTA